>NW_012110918.1:13624807-13643890 GCF_000951035.1 Colobus angolensis palliatus
CCCCACCAGGACGCACATGCAGAACATCAAGGACATCACCAGCAGCATCCACTTCGAGGCCTACCGCGTGAAGCGCCTCAATGAGGGCAGTAGTGCCATGGCCAATGGTGTGGAGGAGAAGGAGCCAGGAGCCCCGGAGATGTAGACACCGCCTTGCCCACCCCCGGGATCCTGCCCCCAAGTCTTTTCCATCCCCCCCAGGCCCTCCCATTGCCCCATTTTATTTTATATGATTTTCTCCATTTGTCATCATTCCCCACCCCTTCGACATGCTGCCAGGAAACAAAGGAAGGGGCCTCCCTCTGAGTGAGTCAGTGATGAGCCCGCAGCTTCCCCAAGGTTGTGGGGAGGCTGCGCTCGAGCCAGAAGCAGGGGTGAGAGCACCCACTGAATTGACGTGACCCTCCGTCCCCAGGCCTGGCTCCCCGAGGGCTCAGAAGAGCAGCTTCGGTGGGCAGATCATTCATCCGTCCGTGTGGGCTTCTCAGTGCCAGGGGCCTCAGGGTGGGGGCCAGGCCTCGCACGTGCTGAGGGGCTCGGTGGGCTGCATGCTCCCCTCCATCCCCATCGGCCCTGTCCCCTGGAGTGTGTCAGAGCCCAGCGGAGAATAGAGCCCATCAGGGGCACCTGGACCCCCGCCCACCATGTGGCGTGGCCATCACTCAGCCCTCACCCCTGCCCTGCTCCTAAGGGTAGAAAATCCCAGGGTCCCCTGCCACCGGCTGCCCAGCCACTCCAAGCCCCGTGGCAGCCACCTGTCCTGGGGCAGAAAGTGCCTTTATCTCAGCCATCCGCAGGCTGCTCTGCGGAAACAGGCTGGAATGAGGGAGGCGTCTTCATCTCCCTGCCATCCCCCTCTCATGCCACCCCTCCCACAGGGCTGCAGGTGCTGCTGATGCACTGGGATGTGATTGAGGATAAAAAGGAAGGAAAGATGACCCCCACCCCCTCATCCCCCAGTTTTGAAAAGGTCCAAGCAAGTGAGTCTGGTAGAGGAGCTGAGGGAGGGAGCCATGGAAGGTGCCAGAAGGAAGGCTGGCGGGGGCATGTGTGGGCCGTGGCTTGGACTGGTCAGAGTGGCCTGAGCTGCCCGGCGGTTGCCCTGCCCAAGTGACCAGGGAAGTGTGTGTGTGTGTGTGTGTGTCCACGTGTGTGTGTGTATCCGTCTGTCTGTCTAGTGTCTGGGTTTGGCCCAAGACTGGGCTGTGGTTACATTAATGCCCAGCCAGCCACCCCCACCACTCACCCCTCCTGGCCCAGGCCTTGCTGACTCTGTGATCTGGGGAGGTGGGAGGCCAGGCGAGCCTGACTGTTGTCCTACCCATGCCTGGGCCCCTCCCCTCAGGGCCCATGGTAACGAACCCCTAGGAAGGAGAGACTGGGCGTCAGGGGTGCACAGTCCACAGTGAGCTGAAGAATGAGGTTTCATGGCAACGTGGCCCGGCCCCTCACCCTCCGTCCCCACAAGGGGACCTGTAGGGCCTGTCTTTGCAGGACACAGATGACCAAAGTCCCTTCCTGCTTCCTGTTCCCTGTCTTGCTCTGGGGAGAAAGAGGGGCCTGATGAGACTCCACACGAGTAGACACATCACTAGGTGCATCTGCAGGCACCGGGCTGGCTGCTTGCAGCCAGGAGAAGGGCAGCGGGAGGGAGCGTGCGTGTGAGTGTGTGTGTGTGTGTGCGCGCGCGCATGGAAATCCGGGCACTGGATGTCTGACTCCCTCCCCACCCAAGAGAGGAAGGACTCCTCACCACCTCCATCGGTGGGACAGTTTACTTGCCAACTTGCCGTGTTTTTGCCAAAACCAAGATTTTGAAGGAAATGAGTGGCCAGCGCCAGGGCCGAGGCCATGTGGCCTGCCCAGCCTCAACGTCACTTGGTGGCAGGGTGGGGTGGGGAGTGGGCAGCAGCATCCCAGCCTAGAGATGCTTCACTTTCCTTCTCTGTAACCAGACTTTGAAAAATTGTTCGTTTCATCAGGCTCTGTTCCTCAATGGCCTTTTGCTACGTGCCTCCCAAGAAATTTGTCTCTTTTTGTATAAATGACAAAGTGTTGAAAATGTATTTCCTGAAATAAATGTTTCAAATGCAGAAACCCAGAAGGCTCCTGAGTGAGAAGGTTTTTTCTGCTCCTGGGGTTCAGTTCTTTGGGCCTCGGGACAGGTTCGGGTCAGCTGCAGGTGGACGAGAAGCGTGGGCCAGAAAAGGTAGGGCAGGTGCAGTGGCTCACGCCTGTAATCCAGCACTTTGGGAGGCTAAGGCAGGTGAATCACAAGGTGAGGAGTTTGAGAGCAGCCCGGCCAATATGGTGAAACCCTGTCTCTACTAAAAATACAAAAATTAGTTGCGCATGGTGGTATGTGCCTGTAGTCCCAGCTACTTAGGAGGCTGAGGCAGAAGAATCACTTGAACCCTGGAGGTAGAGGTTGCAGTGAGCCAAGATCATGCCACTGCACTTTAGCCTGGGCGACAGAGCAAGACGCCGTCTCAAAAAAAAAAAAAGGGTCAGGCCAGGTTAGATCTTGAATTCAGATTCCCAAGATTTAAAACTAACAAACTCCCTGAGAACTTATAATTTCAGAGCACTGTGAAGAGTGAGGATAGCATCAAGGTGGTTGCTGGGGGGTTGTTTAATCTACTTGGGGTAAAGATTCCCAGGGTCTGAGAAGCACTCATCAGCAGAGATGACTGAAAAGCGAATGGCATATCTGAATGCTTTCATAAAAGTGGGGGATCTGAATGGCGTCCACAGAGGGTGCTGTGAGCTGCTTCTAGTTAATGTATGCTTGAAAAAGTTTTTCTGTTTTATTTTTTGAGACAGGGTCTTGCTCTGTAACCCAGGCTGGAGTGCAGTGGCACAATCACAGCTCACTGCAGCCTCTACCTTCTGGGCTCAAGCGATCCTCCCGAGTAGCTGGGACCACAGGCTTGTACCACCACACCTGGCTAACTTTTTCATTTTTTGTAAAGATGGGATCTCACTATGTTGCCCAGGCTGATCTCAAATTCCTGGCCTCAGGTGATCCTCCTGCCTTGGCCTCCCGAAGGGCTGGGATTGTAGGTGTGAGCCACTATGCCTGGCTGAAAATAAGTGTTTCTTTTGGAAGTTTCTATTAGATTGAACTCTGGACTGGTCAGTATTTGACAGTTGTTTTATGCCAACCTAACTCATTCCAAGAGAGCTTGACTCCAGATAGATTAGAACTCAGAGCCTTGGCTGAGTGAGCTTTTCTTTGCATGTGAGCTTAGGAAGTAAGGTTCAGGGAGCTCTGGTCCGGATGCCCTTGGCATGTGCAGCAGAGGCCTCACCTGGATCCCTCCTCCTGCATGTATTAGTGCCCTGCAGCTGCCTTAACAGACAACCATGTAGCAGGGCTGAAATCAGCAGAAATTTATTCTCACAGTTCTAGAGGCCAGAGGTCTGAGATCCAGGTGTCCCAGGGCCTTGCTCCCTCCAAAGGTTCTAGGGGAGGATCTTCTCTCCTCCCCCAGCTCCTGGTGGCCGCTTCACTCCCATCTCTGCTTCTGTCTTCACACAGCCTTCTCTCTGTCCTGGAGGGTCAAGAGGGCCAAGAGGGCACTCTTCCAGGATTTAGGGCCCACCTTGATTCAGTTCGATCTCATTTAGATCCTCACCTTCACGACATCTGCAAAGACGCTCTTTTGAAATCAGGTCACATTCTAAGGTCTGAATGGATGTGAATTTGGTGAGGTAGGAGACACTGTTGGACCCCCTACATCTCCTTCCGCCCCCCTGTTTCAGGGCCTCCAGGACAACATGGGCAGTGGAGTGGAGAGTAGGAAAGTCCTAATTTGGGACTCGGAAGGTCTGGGTTCCAGGCTGGCTGTGCCACCAAAACTTGGGGTTGTCTCAGCCTCTCTGGGCACCCCCTGGCTCTTCTGCCAGTCACCTGACTTCTGCATGTTTTGGAGAAAGCAGACAGGTTCCTCTCTGAATGAACTGATGGGCATTGGCCCGGTGGAGCTTCTGCGCCATGGGCCGGTGTCTGCCATGAGCACAGGCAGGTTGAGAGTCAGGTCAGCCCCTGTGGGCGGGTGCCAGCCTGCAGCCTGATTCCAAAAGAGGATCTTTGCAGATGTCATGAAGGTAAGGATCTAAATCGCTAAGGCCCTTCCGGCTGTGATGACTTTGCCCATCCCCCATCTGAAGCTCCTTGCAGTCCCTCTGCCTTGAAGCCTCTTCCTACAGACTGAAGTGTCTCCATTTTCACCCCCATTGTCCATCCTTGCACATAGGGAGCCTGTCTAATGGCTGCCCTCTTTGGGGCCGACCACCCTCTCCAAGCCCTGGCCTCAGAGCTCCAGCTCCTCCCCACTTGGCCAGTGTGATCCTCCTAGGCGTCTTGAAGGGGTGGCCTGCCCCTCCACACCTGTGGGCGTTTCTCGTTAGTTGGAACGAGAGACTTGAGAAAAGAAATGAGACACAGAGACAAAGTATAGAGAAAGAAAAAGTGGGCCCAGGGGACCGGCGCTCAGCGTACAGAGGACCCACGCCGGCACCGGTCTCTGAGTTCCCTCAGTATTTATTGATCATTATCTTTACCATCTTAGAAAAAGGGAAGTGGCAGGATGATAGGATCATTGTAGGGAGAAGGTCAGCAGTAAGACATATGAATAAAGATCTCTGTGACATGAGTACGTTTTTCTTTTTTTGAGATGGAGTCTTGCTCATCGCCCAGGCTGGAGTGCAGTGGCCAGGTCTCGGCTCACTGCAAGCTCCGCCTCCCGGGTTCATGCCATTCTCCTGTCTCAGCCTCCCAAGTAGGTGGGATTACAGGCGCCCGCCACCATGCCCGGCTAATTTTTTGTATTTTTAGCAGAGATGGGGTTTTTCACCGTGTTAGCCAGGATGGTCTCGATCTTCTGACCTCATGATCCGCCCGCCTCGCCCTCCCAAAGTGCTGGGATTACAGTCATGAGCCACTGGCCTGGCCGTGACATGAATAAGTTTAAGGAAAAGCGCTGTGCCTTGATATGCATATGTAAATATCTTCATAAACCTTTTTAGTGCATAAAGAGCAGCATTGCCGCTAGCACGTCCCACCTTCAGCCCTAAGGCTGTTTTCTCCTTTCTCAGTAAACAGAACATACAATCGGGTTTTACACCGAGATGTTCCATTGCCCAGGGACGGGCAGGAGACAGATGCTTTTCTCTATCTCAACCGCCAACAGGCCTTCTTTCCTCTTATGCTAGTCCTCCTCAGCACAGACCCTTCACGGGTGTCAGGCTGGGGGACGATCAGGTCTTTCCCTTCCCACGAGGCCATATTTCAGACTATCACATGGCGAGAAACCTTGGACAATACCTAGCTTTCTTAGGCCGAGGTCCCTGCAACCTTTGGCAGTGTACCCGTCCCTGGGTACTTGAGATGAAGAGAATGGTGATGACTTTTAACCAGCATACTGCCTTCAGGCACTTGTTTAACAAAGCACACCCTGCACAGCCCAAAATCCTTTAAACCTTGAGTCACCACAGCACATGTCTTTTGCAAGGACAAAGTTAGGGGTAGGGTCACAGATTAACAGCATCTCAAATACAGAACAAAATGGAGTCTCTTATGTCTGCTTCTTTCTATATAGATACAGTAACAGTCTGATCTCTCTTTCTTTTCCCCACAGCGTCTCATGCCCCTAAACCACACCCAGCCACCCTGCACCACCCATCCAGCGATGCTGAGGGGAGGCCCTCCTGCCACCCAACCAAGCAAGTCTCCTGCTGTAGAACCAGAGTGACCACTGTTCCAATTTGCCAAAAAATGAGAGTTTTCCAAGCACACAGGACTTTCAGTGCTAAAATCAGGAAAGCCTGGGTAAAGTGGGCAAGTTGGCCACCCTGGGTGGGATCCCCGTGCCACCCCGACCCTTCTCCTGCCTCTTGGGGCCCTGGCCCCTATGCTTGTTCAACCCCAGAGGTTTGAAGAAGCTGCATGGACCAAGTCGTTCCCAAGGAAGGACCCGGGGAGAGCAGGAAGGCCCTGAGAACGGGCCCCATTCTCATACTGGCTCTGAGCTCCTACGTGGGAAGTGGGGAATCTCATGGGGGCTGTGGAGACCTTGTGTCCCTGCTTCCTCCCCTGCAAAATCAACAAGCAGGCTTTGGGCTTTTCCAGACACAGCCTTGTAGGAAAGCCTGCATCCCCCGGCGCTCAGGGGCCAGGTGAGGATGCTGGCAGGTGGGCTCCACTCAGCTCCACCTGGATGCACCTGGGAGAAAGCTGGATGGGAACCCAGTGAGCCCACTGGGCGGGGACTGTGCTTGGAACCTCCTCTTAGATGTGCATGTCCTTTCTCCTATTTTATTTTATTAATTTTTTTTGAGGCAGAGTCTCACTCTGTTGCCCAGGCTGGAGTGCAGTGGCGCAATCTTGGCTGACTCCAGGTTCAAGTGATTCTCCTGCCTCAGCCTCCCGAGTAGCTGGGATTATAGGCGTACACCACCACGCCCAGCTAATTTTTGTATTTTTAGTAGAGACGGGGTTTCACCATATTGGCCAGGCTGGTCTTAAACTCCTGGTCTCAAGCGATCCGCCCACCTCAGCCTCCCAAAGTGCTAGGATTACAGGCATGAGCCACCACGCATGGCCAACTCTCTCCCATTTTAACACACTACTTTCTGACTACAAAAGTGGCATGTACAATGGGAAATGTCAGAATTAAATACCCCAGGAAGACACACAAAAGCCTCTGTGATGCTCCCTCCAGTCCTGGTCCTGCGGTGTCGGCCTCTGGTCTCCCTCCTGGTGCGGCATCCTTACCACTGCAGTAACTGGGAAGAAACGTTCCCCATGCATTGCTCTAAATCCCGCTGGATCTGGTTTTGGGGGTGCTGGGCTGCTGCCCAGGAGACTGGAAGGGGAGGAAGGCATGTGCCCCTGAGGGCTTCGAAAGCACTCTGTGCCATGAGGATCCCACCTCCAGCGCTCCCAGAAAGTGGCCGGTATTTTTCTGCTCCAGCAGGGAGCCCAGGTGAGGTTCTCTAGGTAGGTGGAAAAGTAGGTGGAGCAGGCTTCAAGAGCAGAGCCCAGCAGAGCACCCGGCCTTCTCCCATCGCCTCGCTCCTCCCTCTCCTCAAGGCATGGCCAGGAGGGGCCGGAGAAGCAGAACCAGCTGCACAGGGGACGCTGGGCTGGCGCCTGCACATGGGACAGTCATTGATTAAAATCTCACTTGTAAGGAGCCTAAATCTTCGGGTCCTCCTCGGAGAGTCCCAGGTAAGCTGTGTTCCCTGGGTTGATTCCAGGCTGAGCCAGGCTGGGCTGGGCTGCAGACCTCTGGGGACTGCCCACCCAACCCTGGACCACCAGGCTCCCTGCTCCTCCTGAAGGCCTTGGCCTTCAGTGAAATGCAAAAAGTTAAATGTTCTGGCTTTTCTCTGATAATAGAAGCAATGCCTGTCCGTTGTAGAATGTTGGGAAAATAGAGAAGGGCAAGACCAACAACAGGCACGGAACCCCACCCTGCAGGTCAGCCGGCTTGTGCGTGGGAGTTAAAACAAAATGCTTTTGCAAACATTTTCTTTTCCCCAAACAAAATTAAGCTCCGATTGTGCATATCATTTGATAATCAAAATTATTTTTTGAAAACAGAATTTTAATAGCTATACAGTACTCCATTATATCAACATATGGAATGAAATGATGATTTCTAAATTTTTACTCTTGTCACCTGGGCTGCAGTTGGAGGCCTGGTGGGGGTCCACGTGGAGACTGACTGAGCCATCCCTGTCCCTCCTCCAAGATCACAGAAGTGCCTGGTGCTCGGCAAACTCACTTAGAAGGAGCAAGAAGCAACCGGGATGGCTCAGAAGCCCGTGGTGGAATAGTCTCGTGTAAACGAAGAGACAAGAGGAGGCCGAGAACTGGTTTCCCCTTCTCCTTCCCACTCCCACCCCTCCGCTCTTTCCCATCAAGTCTCTGGTCACCACCTTCAGGCTCATGGATGGGCAAAGCGTCCTTTGAGAGTTTGCCTGCCAACCCTCAGAGTCACACACACGAAGGTCTCCTGCAGCTCGGAAGGTCAGGCACAAAGTCACTCCTTGACCCTATTTATTGAAATGTCCGTTTTATGAGCACTTTTCCTTTGTAGACTCAACAGGGTCTCCCTCTGTTGCCCAGGCTGGAGTGCAGTGGTGCGATCATGGCTCACTGCAGCCTGGAACTCCTGGGCTCAAGCAATCCTTCTGCCTCAGTTCTCTGAGTAGCTGGGACCACATGTGTAAGACACTACGCCTGGCTAACTAAAAAAAAAAAAAAAAAAAAAGTAAGCCGGGCACAGTGGCTCATGCCTATAATTCAGCACTTTGGGAGGCCAAGGCAAATGGATCACCTGAGGTCAGTAGTTCGAGACCAGCCTGGCCAACATAGCGAAACCCCGTCTCTACTAAAAAGAATACAAAATTAGCTGGGCGTGGTGGCACACGCCTGCAATCCCAGGTAATCCCAACTACTCAGGAGGTTGAGGCAGGAGAATCACTTGAACCCAGAAGGTAGAGGTTTTAGAAAGCCAAGATCACGCTACTGCAATCCAGCCTGGGCGAGAAGAGTGAAACTCTGTCTCAAAAAATAAAGATAAACAAATTTAAAAAGTAGAGGTAGGGTCTCTCTATGTTGCTCAGGCTGGTCTCAGACTCCTGGCCTCAAGGGATCCTCCCACCTTGGCCTCCCAAAGTGCTGAGACTCCAGGTGTGAGCCACTGCACTGGGCTCAGCTTGGCATGTCTTGAATTTGGGTCGACGTGAAGGAGTCCAGGAGGTCATTCCTCACAGATCGCTTATTGAGGAACCCCCTAGAGGTCAGAGTGGGGGTGGGTGAGGGGAGAGAGAGGCTGCAGGCAGATGCAAGGGGTCCCTGGGATTGCTGGTGTCAGTCCAGGCCCAGGGACACAGCCAAGTGGAGAGAATGTGGGATCGGAGCACAGGAGCCGGGCTGGAGGCCTGCTTTGCTGCATGTGCTTGGGCCTGGGGTTAACGGTCGGAGCCTCAGTGAGCTCATCTGACAAATGGGGATGAGGACCACCATGTAGTCACCATTCGACACTTGGGGGGAGAGAGGCAAGAAGGAGCCCCGGGAGGGATGAATTCTGACCCAAGCCAAGAGTCACTGTGGGGCCAGCGCCAACCTGCACCAGGTTCTATATCCGTCATCACATTAGCTCCTCCGAGAGCCCTGAAGGGTGGGCCATGCCCGCTCCCTTTCCGGGTCTGCTGAGCGGCTCTGGAGCCCAGGTTTGTGTTTAGCCTGGATTGTCTCCCTGCTGCACCCTCTGCCTTGTGCTCCCAGCAGGGCACTGCGGCATCGTCTGGTTTTAGCAGGGTGAGGCGGCTCCCACAGACATGTGATGCAGAAAGTCCCCGACCCCCCCAGCCAGCTCTCCGTGGGTCCTGTCCAGGGCCCTGCCCCGCGCCGCCCACTGCTGCTGCCGGGCAAGCCTCAGATTCCACAGGGATTCCGAGAGGTCGCAGCTGAATCAATGCTGAGAGCCCATCGGAGAAAACATCTTCCTTCCCTTTCAAAGAGGACAGTTATGCATAATGAGAATAAAAAGGGGGTATAAATAATTAAAGCGGCCTAGAATGAGTGGTTCTTGAACCATCTGCCTGATTTAAAAACTAATTACTCGGAGACTGGTCGCTGTGCGGAGCTGTGCACGGGAGCTGTGCACGCTCCTCACGACACTCACCGCCTCCTCTTCGGGCACCAGGGGTGGCGGCATCGGCCTGATCATCCAGTCCTGGCACGTAGAGCACTGCCACAGCCTCCTCCATCTCCCTGATTAATAACTTCATCCGAGCCCGGGACCAGAAGGAAATGTAAGTCCTCTGAAGGAAACGGCCGCACGGTGGAGCCAGCAGCAGTCTCTCCCAGCAGGTGAGCCGGGAGGTGTGGACCCAGTCTCAGCCAGGTTAGTGGAGCCCCAGATTCAACCCAAGGAATGACCCATTACAGGGGCTCAGCAGGACCTAAGGATCTTTACTCTTTATCCAAGGGTCCAAGGCGCACTCTCCACATACAGCCCTCACCCTGTCCCTGGAGGGAGGGAATTGGATCTCTGATTCTTCTGCAAGAAGAATCACTAGGCGTGGTGGCTCGCACCTTTGGTCCCAGCCACTCAGGGGGCTGAGGCAGGAGGATCGCTTGAGCCCAGGAGTTTGAGGCTGCAGTGAGCTATGGTCACACCACTGCACTCCAGCCTGGCCAACAGGCTGACCCTGTCGCGTCTACATGGGAAAAGTACTCAAAAGACGATATTTCAATAATATTATAATAATAGTTATATTTTGCCTTGCAGGTGAGTTGAGGAATCCTGCAGGAAGCCCTTCTCATCCAGCCCCCATCCCTTGCCCTTCGCTACTCCTCTGCCTTGGAGACTTGCCTGGACTGTCAGTCCCTGCACAGCAGCCTGGGAGTGGGGCAGGGTGGGGTCGGGGGACAGAAATACCCTGTCCTGTAACAATTAACCCTGACATTTCCTTGGCACAGATTCTCATCCTTGTGTTCCCTCTGAAGAGGGCACATCAGGGGCTGCTGCTCCACTTCACAGATGAGGAGAGAGAGGTCAAGAAGGTTCAAAGTCACGCAGCAGAGAGTGGTGGAGATGACCCGGACTTCAGACTTCGTCCTTCGGGAGGTTTATGTTCGGGTGCTGCTTGGGGACAGCTCTTCCTGTGCCCCCACCTTCTCTGGAAGGCAGCCAGGGCTGAAGCACGGCCACCTCACAGCGCGTCGTGCTGAGACATGTAGGGTCTCAGAGTGAGGTGTGTGTGTGTGCATGAGTGTGTTTTTGTGTGCACATGTGAGAATTCCGGTAAACGCACACACCTCACAGCACAAAATGTGGGGAAAGACACAGGATCCAAAACAGCCTGCCAGGCTGGGCCTTGTGTGTGTGGGTTTAGCCCTGAGTGGGGAGGTGTTGGATTAGCTGCGCTCTTGGATGAGGGTGGAGAAGTGCTGCCACTGCCTGCCACTGCATGGCACCCAGCTGTGAGATGACCCCTCTATTGACACAGGCAGAATTACAAAATCAACATTGCAAACTCAGGAATGGGAACCAGGGATATCCATCTACACACATCAAAATGGTTAAACGGGGGAAAACAAACGCACTGTCCATCTGCAAACTGCCTGCAGTTAAACCCTCAGTGAGTCAACCCTTCAAGGTGGCATCAGCAGGGGAGAAAATTTCAGCTCCAGGCTCTCTGAGTTTTTCTTATCTACACTGTGCTTTCCTAAAGGCTGATTTCTTTTAGGTAATGCACATCCTCCTGTCTCCATCAGATTTTCTCTGTAAGCTCTTGGACTGTGTTCATTTGCAAAGGTCATCAAAGGGCAGTTTTCTCTGGAGCTGGTTTTGAATCCTGGTTCTTCTACTTACCAGCTGGGTGACTTTAGATGGGTGATTTAACCTGGGTCCTCAGTCTCCCCATCTATAAAATGGTAACGATAGTGCCCAATTCATAGGATTGTTGTGATTAAATAAGTTAGTTCATGGGAAGCACTTACAATAGTGTCTAGGCAATGAGTACTCAATAGATGTGAGCCATCATTATCACCATTGACATCACCACCACCATCATCATCATCACCATCACTATAATCACTATCAACATTACCATCATCACCCTCACTATCATTATCATCATTATCATCATCACCATCACTACCATCACCACCATCACAATCATTAACATCATCACCATCACCATCGTCATCATCACCATCTCCATCATTATCTTCATCATTATTATCATCACATCAGCAGTATCATCACTACTATGATCACCATCATCACTACCATCATCCCATCATTACCACCATCACCATCTTTATCATCACTGTCATTATCATAATCACCATCACTATCATGCTCATCACCATCACCATCATCAATATCATTACTACTGTGATCACCATCACCACCACCATTATCCCATCATTATCATTTTCACTATCACCATCATCACCACTACCATCATTATCATCTCATCACCATCATCATCATTATCATCACATCATCAGTATCATCACTACTACCATCATCCCATGATTATCACCATCACCATCATTATCATCATCACCTAACTATCACTATCATTACCATCATCACCATCACCAACACCATCATCAGTATCATCACTACTGTGATCACCATCACCACCATCATCCCATCATTATCTCTATCGCCATCATTATCAACACTACCATCACCATCATCGCCATCATCATCACCATCATCATTAGCATCACGATCATCACCATCATCACCACCATCACCATCATCTCCATGAACATCACCATCACCACCATTACCATCATCATCACTACTCCTACCTTACCATCAGTGTAAGGTACCTACTGCCTTTCCTGGCACCATCAGTGTTGCCATAATTATTATCATCGCCATCACCATCATCATCACGATTATCACACAACCATCAATATCATCATCATTTTCTCCATCATCACCATCAACAACATCCTGAAACTGAAATAAAGAAAAAGGCCCTGCTGTGTATTTAAGGTTCTTGTCTAATAATTCCAACACTCGGTCATCTGTGGGTCTACTTCTATTGGTAATTTTTCCCCTGGTTATTAGTCACATTGCCCTGCTTCTTTGCATGTCTTGCAATTTTTTTAGTCTGAAATGTGGTATATTTTTAAAATAGTAGTGCCTATAGTAAGTATATGTCTCCTGGAAAAAGAATGTACCCCTTCTTCTACTGGGCCATTAGCGTGAGGGACTGAGTCAATCTAATATGCAGTTGACTTGGATCTGGGCTTTAATGAAGCTTCAGTTAAAGTCACTTCACCACTCACTTCAAATGTTTTGAAAGTAGGATCAGGTCTTTCCCTAAGTAAGTGTTTGCAAGACAAGAGGATAGTATGAAAAACATAATGTGTGCCTGTATTAAAAAGGTCAGAGGCCTTTGAGGATGTAAACATGGTGTATAAAGGTGAGTGTTATTAAACAGGATATTGTAACAGTGCAGAGATGGGTGGTAACTTTCAGAGGATGAAAGATCTTATTCTCGAAGCTTTAGATGTCACAGCTAGGAATGGTAAAAGTAATAACAGATACTATCCTCATGAAGGGCATTCTCTGCCTGAACCCAATCACTTCAAGGACCCTGAAAGAATTCTCAGAACTCCAAATCAATTGGCCATAGGCCACTGCTGCTTCCACATATTCAAAAAATGCTAACATCCCAGTCCTACTTCCAAACCCCAGCACAGGCTGTGTTGTCGCCCAGGGTAAGTTAACACCAGAAAACAGAAACTTCACTGGTCCTGGCCCAGAGCTCTGTGTCCTGGCCTCGCCCAAAAAGGGGGCTCCCATTAGCTAACCTGCTCAGCTCCCTGCCACACTTCCCACAGAGCTTTCTAGCTTTTGTCAGCTCAAGGCAGCCCTTGAAAACTGTAGAATCTGAGGGGGTGTGTATCTAATAAAGTTGGAGCTCTGCAATTTAGCAATTACTGTAACCCACACTTGTAATTTAGGGGGTTTCTTGTAATTCTCCTTTGTACTCTTTCTTTTTGAAAAAATATGCAGCCTTAATAGCTTCCTCTTTAATGCTCCAAAGGCCGATATTTGCCACTCCCCATCCCCTGTCAGCTGCAGAGCACAAAAAAAGTGTGCAGATCATGTTGAGGTTGCTTTTCAGGGCTTAGAAAGTTTAATTTAATGCTCAGCATCTCCAAAAGGAAACTGAACTTGCTCCTTGTAATTGTGCATGTCTTCAAAGCTCTGAATTCCTCTCCGAGGTTGGTCATCAGTATGGATTAAAATCTGCTGAGAGGTATAATCTACCCACCTTTCTACATTCTACTATTAGGCCAGTCTCCTTACTGCTTCCTGAATGTGCTAGTGTTAATTTTGCTCATCTGTCTTTATTCGTGCAGTTACCTGTTTGTTCATTTAAGAATTTTTTTTTTTCTTTTTTTGAGAACCTCTATGTGCTAGACTCTAGGCTTACTACCAGGAATCTAAATCATAAAGGACAGGACCACCTCTGTCCAGGAGTTTTGCAGTCTGGAAAGACAGATGACTCTATCCTAACTACACTCGGGATATTATGTGTGATGACTGAGCTGGCATAGAGGGTGATGGAAGCCAGGGGGTGGCACCTAACTCAGACCGAGCTGTGAGAAGTAGCAATTTGGAAGCCAGGCTATGATGGATAAAAAGAGGTGAAAGAGGCAAAGCATGGGAAGGAATGGTCCACAAAGCATACAGAGACTTGTGCTGGAATGCTTCTATTTGCAAAAGCTGGATTTAAAATAGAGACAAACCGGAAAACACACAGATGTTCATCAATAGAATAATCTTGATATGTATACAATGGAATTTGACTTAGCAATTAAAAATGAACTACTGGTACATGTAACAACATGCTTCATTCTTAAAAATGTTATGTTGAACAGAAAAATCTATTGCAAAGGGCACATAGTATTTAATCCTATGGAGAATGAAATTCAAGAAGAGGCAAAACTGGCCAGGTGCCTCATGCCTGTAATCCCAGCATTTTGAGAGGCCGAGGTGGGCAGATCACTTGAGGTTAGGAGTTCAAGACCAGCCTGGCCAACATGGTAAAACCCCCGTCTCTACTAAAAATACAAAAATTAGCCAGGTGTGGTGGCAGGCGCCTGTAATCCCAGTTACTCAGGAGGCTGAGGCAGGAGAATTATTCAAACCCAGGAGGTGGGGGTTGCAGTGAGCCAAGATTGTGCCATTGCACTCTTGCCTGGGCAACAGAGTGAGACTCCATCTCTAAATAAATAAATAAATAAATAAATAAATAAATAAATAAATAAATAAAATAAAATAGAAAATCAAAAAAAGAAGAGGTAAAATTAATCCACAGTGATAAAAACCAGAACTCTGGTTGCCTATAGGGAGGTGGGGAGTCAATGTAAATGGCCTGGGATGATGTAAATAGGCTATTGGATTTCTGGTAGCATGCATTTACACATTTACCCACTCATTGAATTTTAGACTTAATATCTGTGTATTTCACTGCAGGTAAATTTTGCCTCGATAAAAACTAACCAGTAAAAGAAGAAAAAAGAATCTGAATGTCTCTCTCTTTTTACAGAGGGTTTTAATCCTTTCACATTATTTGTGAGTATTGAGATTGATGTTAGGACTTATTTCTGCTATCTTGCTTTTTTAAAACTATAGTTAACATACTTTCTTGTTATCTCTTATTTTTCTTAATAAGAATACTTAAGTTTTGAATCCACTTCTAAATTCAACTGTGACTGTATCTTATTATTTTCTAAATAATCTACAATAGGTTTTGATTTCTTTGTTGACCTAATCATTATTAAAAGATGTTTTTAAATTTTCCAAACCATTGAGTGTTTCTGTTAGGCTTTGTTAAAACTTGACCATTAATTTCTGTTTTTCATTTTTTAAACAATTGTGGTTAGGAAATGTAGACTGTGCTCTCACTGCTTTATAGAACAAGACAGAAAACAGACTGTTCTTGGATTAACAGATGTGTTGTTTTGGTTTATTCAGATGGTCTCAAAATGTCCTCTGTTGTTGAGAGGATTTTTAAAAATCGTTACATATAAGCCTTTTAATATCAAGGTGTATTAGTCCATTTTCATACTGCTATGAAGAAATACCCAAGACTGGGTAAACTATAAAGACAAAAAGGTTTAATGGAGTCACAGTTCCACATGGCTGGGGAGGCCCCACAATCACGGCCGAAGGTGAAGGAGGAGCAAAGGCACATCTTACATGGTGGCAGGCAAGAGAGTGTGTCCAGGGGAACTGCCCTTTATAAAAACATCAGATCTCACGAGATTTATTCACTCTCGTGAGAACAGCACAGGAAAATCCCACCCCCACGATTCAGTGACCTCCCACTGGGTCCCTCCCACAACACGTGGGGATTATGGGAGCTACAACTGAAGACGAGATTTGGGTGGGGACACAGCCAAACCGTATCACAAGGCCAGCAACTTACCTGTAATGGGTATTTAACTGTCAGAAATTCATACAGCCAAATACTGTTTGCTACTAAAAGCTTGACTCTGTTTTGTGTTCCTGGACCGAATGAACAGGGCGTGCTTGCCTCTCTTCTTGGAAAGAGCTTGGTGCCTGGGTCCCGTATATCTTTAAACATATATTCCTTGCTTCAGCAAGCAAAGACAGCCCCTACCACCCTACTTTGCCACTGTCAGACTAAGGCAAATATAATAATCTCTCATTTGCATCCTTGTTCCTTGTGTGGAAAACTCGAAGGCAGCAAGAATGAAAAGTGTTAAAGGATTTTATGTGTTCAATGTATTTAGGCCATATCAGCAGTAATACAAAGTCAAGCATATCTTTTTAAAAAATAGATACAATTAATGAGGGGAAAAAAATCCATAAAACCACTGTCAGATATTAGAGCCAGATGTTATGATTCTGACTTTTAGACAGACCCTAAGGCCTACATCTCAGGCTCTGCCCAGTAATTTTCATTTTTTGACCTGGGTCTAGACATTTATCAAACTTTACCTGTGTGCAGATAGAAAAGAAAGTGGTTAGAAATAAAAATGCTGGCTGGGTGCAGTGGCTCATGCCTGTAATCCCAGCGCTTTGGGAGGCCAAGGTGGGTGGATCACCTGTGATCAGGAGTTTGAGACCAGCCTGACCAACATGGAGAAACCCTGTCTCTACTAAAAATACAAAATTAGCCTGGCATGGTGGCGCACGCCTGTAATCCCAGCTACTCGGGAGGCTGAGGCAGGAGAATTGCTTGAACACGGGATGTGGAGGTTTCAGTGAGCTGAGATCGTGCCATTGCACTCCAGCCTGGGTAACAAGAGCAAAACTCTCTCCAAAAAAAAAAAAAGAAAGAAAGAAAGAAAGGAAGGAAGGAAGGAAGGAAGATGGATGCAACATATAATCAGTTTTTTAACTGTTCCATTGATGTTTGAAGAGATGGCATATTATAGCTATTATAGCTGTAGGACATATGTGTAAAATCTTTCTATCCATCTATCTATGTATTAGTTACCTGTTGCTGCATTCAGCGCATAACAGCCCAAACAACAGACATTTCTTTGTTTTTTCTTAACTTTTATTTTAGGTTCAGGGTTAGATGTGCAGGTTTGTTATATAAGTAAACTCATGTCACGGGGGGTTGTTGTACAGACTATTTCATCACCCAGGTACTAAACTTACTACCCAATAGTCACTTTTTTCTGCTCCTCTCCCTCCTCCCCAAGTAGGTCCCAGTGTCTGTTGTTCCCCTCTTTGTGTCCATGAATTCTCATCATTTAGCTCCCACTTATAAGTGACAACAAGAGGTATTTGGTTTTCTGTTCCTACATTAGTTTGCTAAGGATAATGGCCTCCAGCTCCATTCATGCTCCCACAAAAGACACTAGCTCGTTCTTTTTTATGGCCGCATAGTATTCCATTGTGTATATGTACCACATTTTCTTCATCCAATCTGTCATTGATGAACATTTAGGTTGATTCCATGTCTTTGCTACTGTGAATAGTGCTGCAGTGAACATTTGCATGCATGTGGCTTTAGGGTACAATGATTTATATTCCTTTGGGTATATACCTTGTAATGGGATTGCTGGGTTGAATGGTAGTTCTGTTTTTAGCCCTTTGAGGAATCACCACACTGCTTTCTACAATGGTTGAATTCATTTACATTCCCACCAACAGTGTGTAAGTGTTCCCTTTTCTCTGCAACCTCACGAGCATCTGCTGTTTTTTGACTTTTTAATAATAGCCATTCTAACTGGTGTGAGATGGTATCTCATTGTGGTTTTGATTAACAACAGACATTTCTAATCTCACAGCTGATGTGGGTCAGGAGCTCAGAAGCAGCTTAATAGGATGGCTCTGACTCAGGGTCTCTCATGAGGTCGTCAAGGTGGAGGCTGGGGCTGCAGTCGTCTGAAGGTTTGACCGGTGCAGGAAGATCTGCTTCCAAGATGGCTCATATGTGTGGCTGTTGGCAGAAGGATTCAGTCCTTGCCATGTGAGCCTCTCTTCACATCATAACTGGCTTCTTCAAGAATGAACGATCCAAGAGAGGGAAAGAAAGAGAAGCTGCAATGTCTTTTATAACCTGACCTTGGAAGTGACATACCATCATCAGGATGATAGAATATTCTGTTGATTACACAGACCAACCCCAGTACAGTGTGGGAGCAGAATATACAGGTGCGTAAATACTAAGAGGTAGAGGTCACTGGGGGTCATCCTAGAGGCTGGCTATCACAATCTACCTTTTTATTTGTTTATAGATATAGGTAGAAAGTTGTTCAACCTTATGAATTATATTATTAAAATAATTTGTCTTTTTTTTGTCCACCTGACTATCAAAGACTGAGAGTGACTGTTACTGTTCAGTGTTGTAGATGTAATGCTGTTAATTTTCTTTGCATTTTGACCATTTAAAAATATCTTTTGAGACAAATTATATTTTATGTTATGTTTTCATTGTGGATTCTGCCCTTAATATAAAATAACTCCACTCATTTTGATATCTTCTACTTTTGATTCTGTGATGCTTATTAAGATTTTTATCTCTGTTTTCTGTTTTCTTGCATTTACCTAATAATTTTTGCTGGCTGTTTTAATATTTAACCTCTCTTTCATATTTTTAAATTATAAATTGATAATTTATAATTGTGTATATTATGGGATAAAAATGATTTCTGTTCAAAATAATTCATAAATGCCATGTGGAATAATTAAATCACACTAGTTAACATACCAATGATGTCAAATACTTAACATTTTTTGTGGTGAGAACATTAAAATTTACTCTTTTAGCAATGTTGAAATGTATAGTATGCCATTATTAACTATATTCACCATGCTAAGCAATAGATCTCAAAAAGCCCTCCTCCATATCCTTTCTGTCTAAATGAGATTTTGTACCCTTTAACCATCATTGCCTCATTTGTGTATCTCTTTAATAACGAATTTCTTTCGGGTGTGTCTCTTATAAACAACATAGGCTTCTGATTTTTAATAAGAAAATTTAAATAACTCATTTTTATTGTTATAACAAGTATATATGTACATGTTGGGGGGA
>NW_012110918.1:13644205-13666055 GCF_000951035.1 Colobus angolensis palliatus
TCATGATCCGCCCATCTCGGCCTCCCAAAGTGCTGGGATTACAGGCTTGAGCCACCGTGCCTGGCCTTTTTTTTTTCTTTTTTGAGACAAGGTCTCACCCTGTTACCTAGGTTGGAGCGCAGTGGTGTGATCTCGGTTCACGGCAGCCTTGACCTCTTGAGCTGAGGTGATTCTCCCACCTCTTGCTGCTGGCTTCCAGCTCTAGGTGATTGCTCAGACCCCTTCCCAAACCTCACGTCTTGTGGCCTTTTTGCTCCCTGGCCTTCAAGGCTGGGTCCTGCCTTCACATGGACCTAATTCCCTGCTGCCTGGACCCACACCTCATGCCTTTAGGGATCTCCAGGTGACCCCTGGCTCACGTCACTATAACTGCCAATCATCTTCTCATTTGAATCAGAGCCTGCCTGGTGGCACCCAAGAATCTGCCCAGTCTCCTAGGGACAGGTCTCCAGTCCTGGAGGGAAAGGTGCTATATATCTGGGGCTCAGCCTGCTTCAAGCTGGAGGTGAGGGGGCGTGGCAGCATCCAAGAGCCACCTGGGAAGTGGCCACTGACATCTGGGCTCAGGCTATAGGTCCCCTCTTTTGATTTTCAAATTCAGTCTCCCATTTTTCCTTGTCATTTTTGTTTTGCCAGGCAGCAGCCCCTCCCCTTGGGGCTCAGAGCTGGAGTGGGAGTTTGAAGTGGTTTCTGCAAAATATTTTGGAGGAGAATGATCTGCCTTTAGTAGTCAAGGACTCTTCTTGCAACACTCAGGCTCCGTTTTATGGACAGAAGGACTCCAGGAGGCTCTCTGAGCCGCACAAGGGCCTTTGCAACCGTCCCAGGCTCCGGCTGAGAGCAGCCATTTTGGAACATATGAAACGGATTTCAAATTCCCTTTTTGCAGTTCGAGAAGATGGCGGCCTGAGCCGGAGTCCTCCTTCCCCTCCTCCCTCTCCGCTGCTGCAATGCCCAGGCCCCCCCACTTTCCTCGTCTGTAATGGTGCCAGAGGCTTTAAATCTTGCAGAAGCCACATCTGCTGCCTGCAGGTAAACCTCCCTGGCTGAGCCCACTGCGCACGCCTCCACGTTCTGGAGCCAGAAACAATGAGAAGCACATTTCCAGCAGCATCCCTCCTCCCGGTCATTTGCATAGCACCTCTCCCTCCACCCCCTCCTGTCTCCCACGTGGATCTTCATGTAATTAATTAATATCACATTCATCAGAGCTTAATTCATGTTCTTGTAATATACAAGGATTAAAAAAAAAATTCTACCAAGAGAGCAGTAATAGGCTCCGGCTTTTCTGGTCTGGGAGCAAATATAATGAGCCCCGATGAAAATATTGAATCGCTTCCCGCAGTCTCCACACCTCAGGGCACTGGCATGTTTACTGTGGCAAGCTACCCCTCTGTTCAGAAACACTACGGCCTCCTTTCCTGCAGGGGTAGCCATGCTGGGGGCCACGCTGGAGCCCCTCCCGGGGGTGCACTCAGCAGGGCAGAGGCTCGGAGCCCTTCCTGGGGGTACATTCAGCAGTGGCAGAGGCTCAGCAGATGCTGGGGTTCTGGGTGGGTGAGAGCTGAGGGTTGAGCTTCCTGCAGAATGCCAAGAGTGGCGTTGCAAGTTGCTCCTTCCCTCCCAGAGCCCATTTATTCTTAAGCCACCCTCTTCCCTCCACTACCGTGTGATGGCTCCTCCATGCTAATCGCCCTGTAGAACAAGGAGAAAAGGAAAGGTGGGCCCTTCACGGTATATATTTTGGTCTTTGGAACGACATGAACTCAGTGTAACGACCAGGCTGTTGTGGGGGCTGGGTTGTTTCTGGACAGAAAGTCCCATCTATGTCCAGGGGGCCGCGTCTGAGTACGGGGCATTTACACTGCCATGCTCTGTTTTGCTCGGACCTGGGACATGGCACGTGGGCTGTGTGAGCCCTCTTGGGCGCTGGAAACCCAAGGGGCCAATCAAGGGTTCTTGTTTCAACCAAACCTCCCCCTTGCCATCCTCCATGCGGAACGCGTCCCTGGGGCCCTCACGCTGTCGTGAAAAAGCACGACCATTTTGTAAAGGGAAGATCAAAGAGCCAGAAGTCGCGGATGTGTGCGTGGCACGGGGGACCCAGAGTGACAGTGGCCATGCAGTGTGTCCCATGGTCGCCCCAGAGGCGGATGGGCCAGGCCGCTGCACAAACCGTGGGAGGAGGCAGGAGGGGAGGGAACCCGAGGACCCTGCCTGTGTTCACCCCCCTTTTCCTCTCTGGGACCCATTATGGCTGAAGGGGACTTTTTCCTCCTTCCCCCAACCCCTCCCCTCCTCCCCTTCCCTCCCCCTGCTTTTTAATTTCTTCCCTTTTGCAAGGCTTTCTGTTCAGCTGGGGCTGGGAAGGAGCTGCCCCCGACCCCCTCTCGTGGTCACCGGGGTAGGGGTGGGAGGAATCTGGAAACCACGTGCGATGCTCGCGGCTGCGCCCTCCGTCCCGGCGCGTGGGTCCGCGAGCGCCGCGCAGCCTCCTGAGCTGCTGCTTCCCCCGCTCCTCCTTCCCCCGCTCCGCGCCTTCCCCTCGCGATGCCCCTCCTGCCTCTTGGGTCCTGGAAGCGTCCCAAGATGGGGTGGGGGGCACGGAGGGAGAGAGGGGAGGAGGGAGCTGGCCGGAGGCAGGGCCGCCAGGAAGTGGGACGGGGAGTCTGGCGCCCCTCCAGGCTGCTGCGCGCGGACTGGGGACCGTGCACCGCTTTGCGCGCCAGACGATGCATCTTCTGGAACGGCAGCTGAGGCAATCCGGGGTGCGAAGCGGCGGCGGCCAGAGGGGCTCGCAGGGGCTGGGATCCGCGTGCCACTCTCCTCCTGGGTGCGGAGTACGTTGTGCCCAGGCGGGGGCGAGGACGTCCGGGAGGGGCTGGGCTGCGCACGGTCGCGTGGCCATCGCAGATGGGCGGTTTGGAGGCGCTGCAGTCCCTGGGAAATGGGAGCCTCAGTCCTGTTCTCTCTGCTGCTTGGCAGGGCTGGGCTGAGCTGGGCAGGAAAGCCAGGGTCCCCATCCCTCCCGGAGCAGGGCATGCCGCGCTGGCTGTTCCGGGGGCCCGGGAGGGCAGAGCTGTCAGGAGGTCTGCCTGGCATCATTAGGGGGGCTGTCTGTCTCTCTGTCCCCGGCTGGCGTGGCCCAGCAGGAGGCGAGGATGATATTTTCAGGAGAGCTGGTGATTTGACCTGACACCTGTCAGTCAGGTAAGCGCTGGCCTCCTGCCCCGCTGGGGAAGAGCCGGTTCTGCGCTCTGACCGGGAACGGGTCCCTCAGTGCTGAGGATGGCAGCTAATGAGCCTGCCGAGGGGCTGCCCACCGGGTGCACGGGCAGGAGCAATGGGCACATCCCCTGCTTGCCAGGCCCTGCGGAGGGGCTGTCCTCTCCCCCAGCGCCTTCTGCCCCCTCCTAGTGTCTCCAACATTGACCCTGGAAATCACGTTCTTGCTTCTCTTAGCAGGATAGTCCTACATGTCTGGAACTTTCTGGGATGTTCTCTTTGCCTTGGAAGTGTTTATTTATTACTTTAAAATCACCTCTAGGGTATTTATCCTTCAAGATAAAGCCAGTACCTAGAACCAGGTGTCCTTCCTGCAGGGCTTTAGGCTCTGCCTGACTTGGGTTCTCAGGCAACCCTTTCTTTCCCTGTACAACCCGGGTTTTGACTTTTGCGGAAGTAATCTGTTATGGTCTAAATTGTGTCCTCCCCAAATCCATATATTAAATCCAGAAGCCCCTGGCTGGGCATGGTGGCTCACACCTGTAATCCAGGCACTTTGGGAGGCCGAGTTGGGCGATCACCTGAGGTCCGAATTTGAGGCCAGCCTGGCCAACACGGTGAAACCCTGTCTCTACTAAAAATACAAAAATTAACCAGTCCTGGTGGCAGACGCCTGTAATCCCAGCTACTCCAGAAGCTGAGGCTGGAGAATCAGTTGAACCTGGGAAGCAGAGTTTGTGGTGAGCCGAGATCCTGCCGTTGCACTCCAGCCTGGGCGACAAGAGCGAAACTCTGTCTCAAAATATAAAATAAAATAATCCCGAAGCCCCAGTATCTCAGGATATGACTGTATTTGGAGATAGAGCCTGTAGGAAGGTAATTAAAGTAAAATGAGGTCCTTAGGGTGGGCTGCAATCCAACAGGACTGATGTTCCTTATAGGAGGAGGAGATTAAGACACACACAGAGGGATGACCATGTGAGGACACAGGGAGGAGAGAACAACCTTCTATAACCGCAGTCCCCAACCTTTTTGGCACCAGGGACTGGCTTTGTGGAAGGCGGTTTTTCCACGGACCCCGCTGGGGTGGGGGATGGTTTCGGGATGATTCCAGCGTGTTACATTGATTGTGTATTTTGTTTCTATTGTTATTACATTGTGAAATATAATGAAATAATTACACACTTCACCATAATGTAGAATCAGTGGGAGCCTGAGCTTGTTTTCCTGTAGCTAGACAGTCCCATCTGGGGGTGATGGGAGATGGTGACAGATCACAGATCATCAGGTCTTGAATTCGCATAAGAAGCATGCAACCTAGATCCCTTGCACGTGCAGTTCACAACAGGGTTCATGCTCTTGTGAGAAACTAATGGTTCCTAATAGTCCACAGATGGGTACTGGTCCTCAGCCCAGGGGTTGAGGACCCCTGCTCTATAAGGCCGGGAGAGAGGCCTCAGAAGGAACAACCCTGCCGAGACACCTTGATCTCAGACTTCCAGCCTCCAGAACTGCGCGGAAATGCGTTCCTGTTGAAGGCACTCCGACCGCAGTGCCTTGCTGTGGCAGCCCTCAACAACGAATACAGAGTCTGTTGAACAAAATGAATCAAAAATGTATGCCCAAAGATAGCTGCCAGGTCTATGAAAACACCTGCTATGATACGAGGGGATGTGGACGACAGATGTGGGTGCTGGAATTCAAGTTGGTTTCGTTAGTCATTCTCCTGCCCCACATCCCTGCCCCCATAGCAGTTACATTTTCTTAAAACATACTTGTTTAAAAAGGTATTTACACAACAGATCAACATTTAAGTACATGTTTAAAAGCAATTACGAGCGTGCTCACCTGTCAGGGCGGGATGGTTTTGCTCATGGGTTTCCAGTTGGTTGGGTAAATAATCAGCTCAGGTGTTGTTTTGTTTTAAGCCTACCCCCTACTGTCATTGTGTGTTTACTTTTATGATAATGTCACATCACTCTCATATTTAACTACTGGCAGGGATTAAGTTATTCCAATAAAAGATAGAGAAATAAATTTCAGACCCTGTTTCCTGGCTATCCCCACCCCTATCGTTCAAAAATTGGACAATTTTCTGAGATTGCAGGAAGCAGTTTTGAGCGTTTGGAAGCCGTGGATTCCCCGGGCTATGGCAGCTTTTTTCAACTGTAACCCACTTGCTGATAAGGTCTCCCTGTGTGGGGTCAAAGGATGTGGCCCCTGCCATCCCTGTGGTCACTAGGGAGGATACAGGCCTGTGTGCCACACCCCAGCCTAACTGCTCCTGGGGGCCTGGGCAGTTGTGGTCACTAAGTCCTGACTCTGCCATGGAAGAGGCATCTTCTGGGTGGACACTGATGCTCAGTGGCCTCCAGGGTATTTGACGGGTCCCCTTGACACACTGGAGGCTCTCTGGCTAGAGTCCCCTCCCAGACACCCTCATTCCTGTGTCTCCAGGATGGAGAGGCCTACTGGCCTTCCGGGAAGATGTTTCTGTTGTTTGGCAGATGGTCAGCCCCATGCAGAGGATGGGAAAGCTTCACCTGCCACAGTTGGTAGGTATCTGAACAAGGAGCCCGTTTAGTAACTCACTGTGTAGTGCCAAGGATGGCGTGTTGGGCACCACAGATCCACTGTGGCCAGCAAGCTTACAGACGCTGTCTGTTGTCAGAGCAGAGACAGTGTGGAGTTAACATCATCTTCATCACCACAAACTGCCCCAGCAGAAGCTCGGAGGAGACCCAGGTGCTGATAGTGACCTTGGCACATTCGCAGGTGACAGCAGTGACAATGGTGGTGACGATAGTTGGGATAGTAACTCGGCCTCACAGCTGCGTCCACATCTTGCAAAATCACATGGTCTCTGTTGGTCCTCACAGTCCTGGAAATTGTCAAATTCTTGTGCTGTGGGGTGGAGGTGGACAGGAGGCAAGGTCTAAAATTCACTTCTCTCTGAATGAATGGGTCCTCTCTGCGTTTACTCAAGAAGGTTTTGTGATCATGCCGGCAACCAGAGCTGCCCTCGCCTTCCTTCAAATTGCCAAAGCACTCAGGAATCTTCTGCCCTTAGAGTTTATCATGGGGTCCTCTCTCCACGCCCTTGCTGATAGAGCTCCGGAGAGGGGCTTTGAGGAGTGTGTGTGACTATCCCCAGCATAGCTGCCCCCCATCAACACTTATTGTAGGGAAGGAAAGAAGCCAAATAGGTCTTACTGTCCCATTTTATGAATGAGGAGATGGGCACAGAAAAGTTCAGCAACTGGCTCAGGTCAAATGCTTATGATTTTTATTTTTGTTGTTTATTTACTTGTGATTTTTTTTTTTTTGAGACAGAGTCTCGCTCTGCCCCCAGGCTGGAGTGCAGTGGCCGGATCTCAGCTCACTGCAAGCTCCATCTCCCGGGTTCACGCCATTCCCCTGCCTCAGCCTCCCGAGTAGCTGGGACTACAGAAGCCCGCCACCTCGCCCGGCTAATTTTTTTGTATTTTTAGTAGAGACGGGGTTTCACCGTGTTAGCCAGGATGGTTTCAATCTCCTGACCTCGTGATCCACCCGTCTCGGCCTCCCAAAGTGCTGGGATTACAGGCTTGAGCCACCGCGCCCGGCCTTTACTTGTGATTTTTATGTCTTATACATTGCCTGGTGCTCTTCTGAAAAAAATCCACACTGGAAACTTTGCGACATGAAGCCATCTACCAATCGGGTCATATGTCTCGGGAGACACTATTGCTGTAGGTATCAAGAAGTTTTGCTCCAGAAAAATGGTCCAGTTCAATTCTGCTTCCCAAGTAGGCCAGGATATCCACAGGACACCATGAAACAGTGACTCCCTCCTGCAATTAATTAATTAATTAATTAATTTATTTATTTTTGAGACACGGTGCTGCTCTGTCACCCAGGCTGCAGTGGCTTAATCTCAGTTCACTGCCAACCTCCACCTCCTGGGTTTAAGTGATTCTCCAGCCTCAGCCTCCCAAGTAGCTTGGACTACAGGCGTGAACCACCATGTCCGGCGAATTTTTGTATTTTTCGTAGAGACGGGGTTTCACCATATTGGCCAGGCTGGTCTTGAACTCAAGGTGATCCACCCACTTCAGCCTCTCAAAGTCCTGGCATTACAGGTGTGAGCTGCTGCACCCAGCCCTGCCTGCATTTTAAATGGCTGCAGCCACACACGACATGCTCTCATTCTTTACAAGCTCAGCTGGGGGAGTGGGTGAGGGAGGGGCTCAGGGGTGGTGCTGTTGGTTCTTTTTACCTGGGTTTTTTCACGCAGAGTAATTGTGAGAAGAACAGGGTTTCCTCCCCTGAACTCGGAGGAAACGGAAAAAATTTTCCCACTAGCAAAAGTAGGTGGAAAAGAAATTATAGAAGTAAAAGAAGTTTTACTTCTTAACTACACTTTTAAGTTTTTATTTATTTATTTATTTAATTATTATTATTATTTTTTTGAGATGGAGTCTCACTCTGTTGTCCAGGCTTGAGTGCAGTGGTACGATCTTGGCTCACTGCAACTTTCACCTCCCGGGTTCGAGCAATTCTCCTGCCTCAGCCTCCTGAGTAGCTGGGACTGCAGGTGCCCACCACCATGCCCAGCTAATGTTTGTATTTTTAGTAGAGACGAGGGTTTCACCATGTTGGCCAGGCTGGTCTCAAATTCCTGATCTCAGGTGATCCACCTGCCTTGACCTCCCAAAGTGCTGGGATTACTTGGGAGGCTGAGGCAGAAGAATCGTTTGAACCTAGGAGGTGGAGGTTGCGGTGAGCCGAGATTGCGCCACTGCACTCCAGCCTGGACAACAAGAGCAAAACTCCATCTCAAAAAAAAAAAAAAAGACCTGAGGCCAGACAATGGGCCCAAAATGCCAGGGATGATCTGAGGTCCTCAAAAAGGGTCCAGGAAATGCTGTATCTAAAGAGTCAGAGTTGTGGACCGAGAAACATACCCATCCACCTCATGTATATCCCGCACTTGTGGCCCTCCATGCTTGGGCATGGATGTGTGCTGTGGGTTGGCTGTGTCCCCACCCAAACCTCATCTTGAATTCCCCGTGTCATGGGAGGGACCTGGTGGGAGGTAACTGAATCGCGAGGGTGGGTCTTTCCCATGCTGTTCTCGTGATAGTGAATAAGTATCGTGAGATCTGATGGTTTTATAAGGGGGTGTTTCCCTGCACAAGCTCTCTCTTTGCCTGAGCCATCTTTGTAATATGTGACTTGCTCCTCCTTACCTTCCACCATGACTGTGCGGCCTCCCCAGCCATGTGGAACTATAAGTCCATCAAACCCCTTTTTCTTCCCAGTCTCAGGCATATCTTTATCAGCAGTTTGAAAACGGACTAATACCATGTGTCACCCCTCATTCCTGCCCTGTCTGGATCTGGACAAGAGCCCACCACTCAGTTGGCAGTAGTCAGGCAGCTCTGCCCTTAAGAACCTGCAGCTTTTGGAGGAAAGGCACCCTATGGTTTCAGAAGCCCAAGAGTCCCTGCAGCTTAGCACCTCCAGCCTGGTGCTTGGCAGATGATTGCCTTCAGGGCTGAAAAGCAATTCTCTAGCAAGTTAGCACATATGAAGGGCCACTCTCAGATCCTTTCAAAGAGAAAGGGTGTCATGCAGATGCCAACAGGTTGGTAATCAGAACCAGAGGGTGCTTTAACATGCAGATTCCCAGGCTCTGCCAAGGTGATTCCCAAGGTGATTCCTGGGTAGGACTTCTAAGGTGCACAGTTTGGGTGAGAGCCACAGCTGATTGCCAGAAAGTTACGGCAGGAGGGGGCGACACTGACACCACACCTTGCCTGGGACCCACCTGAGAGGCGAAGCACCTTTCTGGCTTGGCAGTCTTGGAAGGAGGGGTTAGGAGGTCTGGCCTGCCTGGGAACCCTGGAGTTTCCATGCTTCTCTCATAGGACAAAGGCACAGAGTTTTTGTTTGTTTGTTTGTTTGTTTTTCATTTTTTTGAGACAGAGTTGCCTCTGTTGCCCAGGCTGGAGTGCAGTGGCGCGATCTTGGCTCACTGCAAGCTCCACCTCTGGGGTTCATGCCATTCTTCTGCCTCAGCCTCCCAAGTAGCTGGGGCTGGGACTACAAGTGTCCACCACCATGCCCGGCTATTTTTTTGTATTTGTAGTAGAGACGGGGTTTCACCGTGTTAGCCAGGATGGTCTCGAACTCCTGACCTCAAAAGATACACCTGCCTCGGCCTCCCAAAGTGCTGGGATTACAGGCGTGAGCCACCGTGCCCGGCTAGGCACGGAGTTTTATCAGCAAAGAGTAAACCAAAATGTATTCTCTGAACACAAAACTCCTGGCTGAGAGTGCCAGGCTGAAAGCCATTGTGCTGGGAGCCATGGGTGCTGACGTCATCCCCCTCCCTGCCCGATGGCTCCTCTTCTGGGGTCTGAACCAGCCAGCCAGGAAAAGTGGCGTTCGGAGTGCTGGGCCTTCAAGGTGCCCTCAATCTCTTTGGTAGAAAACAAGAAAGCAATGTCCTTGAGTGGGGGTACTGCTCTCCTCCTGGGAGGGGAGGAAGAGACTGACTGGCAGCCACATGTGGCATGGGGAGTGCAGTCCAGACAGAGGGTGGTGGCTCCTCAAATACCCACCGTTGGTTTCCTGCATATCTAAGGGGGTGTGTGACTCAGGGGTCCTTCCTGTTGTCTGTGGTGTCTTTACATTAACCACCTGAGGGGAAATTTTAATTTGTAATAAATCTGTATTATGGTGGAAGCTCAACCGCTCCAGTGGCTATAAAAATTAATTCCTTATCCTAAACATTATTACATAGCTTTTGAAATGATTCGACTTGTGGTTGCGTTCTTGGTTTGGGCCATTATTTGCAATTAGTATAATCAAATAGCATCATCCGTAATACTTCCCCTCCTATCCCCAGCCTTCCCCAGGCCCCACCCCTTGGTCTTGTTGGGAACTGGATTCTATGAAGTCATCAGAATTGTCAATGGCATATGGTGGGTGGAGACTGCCTGCTGATTTTGATGGCTGAGAAAGAGGTTTTCTTTCCATTCTCGAATAGTCAATTTCGCGCACTGTTGTGGTTTGTTTCTTTCAGAAAACTGTGTATTCTTCAGAACATCATGATAACCTGGCATTCATGGGTCTATGGAGAGAATGCAGGGGGTCCGGGAGCTTGGATGGGATAAATTTGCATCTTTATTTTCAGGAAACTTTTACTGAAGTTTTGCATTTTCTTTAATTATAAATGGAATGAGTACAACCCAACAGTATGCACAGTGACTTCTCCACTGCATTAAAGTGGCTGCAGACATCTCAAAATATTATTTACATTTATCATAACTTAGAAATTTGGGTGGTAATTAAACCAGCAACTATTCTTTGTTTAATGCATTAAGAAAGAAGTATGTATACTATCATATCTCAACTGAAAATATTTTAAGAACTGGATTTTAACTTTATTGGTTTCCCTTGTAACTCTCTGTATTTCATTTTAGGCATTTAAAAATGTTATTCTGAGAAGGGCTTCAGCAGATGTCAGAGGTGTCCATGGCGGAGCCATGATTAAGATCCACTGGTGTAGACTAGAGCAAGTGTGTGCATCCGAGGTTGGTATGAAAGTTGTGTTTGTGTTCAAATCCCAGTCTCCCATCTCATAGCTGCACAAGGTGTGTCCTGATCCATCACTTTATTAGTATTATTTTTCTTGAGATGGAGTCTTGCTCTGTTGCCCAGGCTGGAGTTCTGTGGCACGATCTCGGCTCACTGCAACCTCCACCTTCTGGGTTCAAGCACTTCTTCTCCCTCAGCCTCCCAAGTAGCTGGGATTACAGGCGTGAGCCACCGTGCCCAGCTAATTTTTTTGTATTTTTAGTAGAGATGGGGTTTCACCGTGTTGGCCAGGCTGGTCTCAAAACTCCTGACCACAAGTGATCCACCTGCCTCAGCCTCCCAAAGTGCTGGGATTACAGGTGTGAGCCATTACACCCAGCCTCATCACTTTAAAATGGGAATAATAGTCACCATACAAGGGTATTGGGAATGATTAAAAGTGTTAGTACCAGAGGAATAATTCTAGGACCTAACCTCATAGGGTTGCAGGAGCACTGAATGAGATAATCCATGAGGTTAGGTCCTAGCATTATTCCTGTTTTACAGATGGGGAAGTTGAGGTTTATTTCAAGTAAGTGCCCAAGGTCACATAGCTAGGAAGTGGTAGAACTAGGATTCGAGCCCCAGCCATTGGGCAGCAGATCCCATCCCAGATCCTACATTGCCCTCCAAAAAGCCAAGCACCCCTGGGTCAGTGGAAGTTGCAATCTGGGTCACACAGAGTCTGGAGGCCAGTCTCCAATTTCTAGGCTTTTAGAGCCCTCATTTGACCTTGAGTTCTAACAAAGTGATCACAAACATGTGCCAGTGACTTCCCACAATGAAGGACAGTTGTGTGCGTCTATGGTGGGGTGATGTGTTGCTTCTTACTGAATGTGAAATAAAGCTTAGGAACACTGGATCTGTGTGCTTCAGGAGTGGTAGGGATTGCCCTGGTTGAGTGACTGCAGCATTAAGTGAGATGGGATCTTTGGTGTCATCCCATGATGACAGTGACGGGGCAGTGATGATGATGACAATCACCCTCTTCTTCCTCTTCTTCCCTTTCTTCCTCTTCTTCCCCTCCTTCCCCTTCTTCCCCTCCTTTCCCTTCTTCCCCTCCTTCCCCTTCTTCCCCTCCTTCCCTTCCTTCCCCTCCTCCTCCTTCCCCTCCTCCTCCTCCTCCTCCTCCTCCTCCTTCTTCTTCAAACAAGTCTCTCTCTGTCACCCAGGCCGGAGTGCAGTGGCACGATCTCGTCTCACTGCAACCTCCACCTCCCGAGTTCAAACAATTCTCCTGCCTCAGCCTCCTAAGTAGCTGGGACTACAGGTGTCCACCACCACGCCCAGTTAATCTTTGTATTTTTAGCAGAGACGGGTTTCACCATATTGGACAGGCTGGTCTCGACCTCCTGATCTCAGGCGATACACCTGCCTTGGCTTCCCAAAGTGCTGGTGTGAACCACTGCACCCGGCCGACAATCACTTTCATGCAGCATGCCCTTTGAGTGCCTACTGTGTGTCAGGTCCTGATGCTGCCCTTGAGGAGTTGACAGTCGGGCAGAAAGGACGAGGAATGTGCTGTCTTACCCCATCACAAAACAAGGGGGAAAATAATGAATGTCACAGGACAGGTGCCAGCAGCAGGTGATGGGAATCCTGCCACTGCCTTGCTCCAGTGGGCCCTGTGAAAATGCACTGGATAAATTCGCTACTGCACCAGTGCTTCCGCCTTCCAGAGGGACCATTGGAGTCAGCCCCACGTTGCAGGAACCTGATGACCCTGAGGTCCAGCCTCCCCCGACGCCCAGCCCAGCTCAGTCCACTGTGTCGTCTTTGGCCTCTTCCTGTCCTCGTTTCTCGGTCGTTCTCAGCCGAGCCACAGGACTGGAAGTTTTGTCGCTTTCTCTAAGGACTTGCCTGTCAGGGGGAGTTAGTTCGAGGGAAACGGGGAGTGAAGACTCGAATTTCAGGTAAAAATCTCCAGGCTCTGAGGAGACTGGGTCTGACAGCCAGTGCTGGCTTGGGGGACCCTGATGGAGACGTTCACACAGGTGCCTGACTGCAGGACGACTCTGCAGAGGAGGCACCTGCTGGGGCCAATTAGAATTCCTCGTTCTGGGCTGGGTTCATTTGCATAAACTCTGGGCCCCCAGGAAAAATCTTCCACGAGGCCTCCTCCTCTTTGTTAATTGAAAAAGGCTCTTTGTCTGTCTTCAGCTGTCAGCTCACCTGCGGCCTCCCCAGGCAAGTTTTCACCAGCTCCTCAGACCAGGCAGGTTGCCCCGGCTCTCCGCGTCTCCTCCCCACACCTCAGCTCACCCACTTGGAATTATTTGTGGAGTGTTTCCTTCCAGCTCCAGTGCCACAAGGACAGGGAACTTGTCTCTTCCTGCGGTGGTGGTTTTTATCATCACCTAATCCATACCTAGTGCATGGCAGGGGTTGTTTGCTCCATGAATGAATGCATTTCCTTGCAGGACGCCCAGCTGCCCTGAGTGAGCCATAATCCTTACAAAGACCAGGCAACTACATTGAAGAAATGTTGATAATTATTAAGAAACACTCTTCCAACCATTTTTAATTTTGGGGGGACATTAAAGTATTTATTAGGCTGGGTGTGGTGGTTCATGCCTGTAATCCCAGCACTTTGGGAGGCCAAGGCAGGCAGATCACTTGTGGTCAGGAGTTTGAGACCAGCCTGGCCAACATGGTGAAACCCTGTCTCTACTAAAAATACAAAAATTAGCCAGGCGTGGTGGCTCGTGCCTGCAGTCCCAGCTACTTGGGAGGCTGAGGAGGAGAATCGCTTGAACCTGGGAAGGGGAGGTTGCAGTGAGCCGAGACTGAGCCACTGCACTCCAGCCTGGGCGACAGAGCAAGACTCTGTCTCAAAATAAAATAATAAAATAAAATAAAATAGTATTAGACAATAACTGAAGAGTTCTTACTTTAAATTGATTTGGAATTTTGGGTACACATATACTTTTTTCTAAAATACATTGAAAGTGAATCATCAAAGAAATATTACTTTATATAAATATTAACTTGTTTGAAGTACTTATTAAAAAACAAAACAAAAAAAAAAAAACAAAGGCCAGACATGGCCCCGTTGCGTTCGCAGAGAGCTGGTCAGCCCGCATTTTTTCCAGCTCTTACCCCGGCTGCCTCTCTTCTGGTTTCTGAGCCTCCCCACCCCCACTTAAGGAGCTTACAGCTGAGCGAGAGAGATAAGATGTAAGTATGTGGAAAGATTATTTTTTATTTTTGGAAAGTTGAACATTTTAAGCCAGTATCCCATGAGGCTGTGGGATTAGGCTGGAGGTAGAACTTGCTTATCCCATTTGGAATCGCTGAAGCTTCCCAGAAAGGCTTACTTCTTCCTCTTCTTTTATTTTTAAAATTCTGCAGAAATTCTTCCATGCCAAGGCTAGCCTTGGGAGAAGAGTGGATGTCAAAATGTCAATAATGTATTGGAACGATGGGTGGGAAAGAGAGCCAGGGGGAGCTTTTGAGATAACATCAGAAGAACTGGCGTTTGAGGGCTTGGTGGACGATTTCGGGGACTGGCTAATGCATTTGGTCAGAAGATGGCTGGTGATGGGCTGTGCTCCTATCCTGGCTCCTGTTTCTAAAAAACAGCAGGCACTCAACCGGCTCTCAGGTGTCCCCTTTGTCCCAGGGAGCTTGGCAGAAGAAGCCAGGACGTCTCACAAGGAGCAGATGGCCCTCAAAGCTGGAAGATCATCAAGAAAGAGCCTCCCTGGTGAGGAGAACTTAGGTTACTGACGTGGGAACTCAAAAACTCCTGCTTCTGTGTACCCAGGAGTTCCTTTTCATCTCCACAGGAATCCTAAGTATTTGAGGGACCCGGGGCAGTTGCACAGAGTGGCCATCGGGTGTCAGTGTGGAATTAGAAGCTCTGCCTCTGTTCCTTCTCTCAGCTGCTCTGCTTTGAGTTAGATGCTCCTGGAAGCTGGGCCCGCAGATCCATGCAGGCTGGAAATGGGGATGGAGCCGCGAGGGTTCTCCCTTAATTTAACGGCCCCGTCCACTGAGCTGAGAACATGGCTGTGATCCTCAGCTTGGGCAGTTCCTATTGTATTGAGGCTTTGGAGTGCTTATGAGCTGGGCTGAGTCACGCTGATAAAAAGTTAATTTCTATTTGCTGTGGCTCAGTAATTGGATGAACATGAAAGCAATTAAATATTAAAACATACAAACAAATAACTAAGTCACTGTAATTAGCCAAAGTTTGATCACTGTCATATTTATTTAGGAAGAGGTGATATGTCTCAGCAGGTGACATTTTAAATACCCCGGGCCTCTCTGGTGTTGTCTTTGGAGAATGCTGAATAATGTACAGAGAATTTAATTAAACCCTGTTGTAAATCAGCCATGATGACAGGGAAATGACAGCCACATGTTGAAATGAGAATTAGTCCACAGCAAGGGATATTAATTAACTCTTTTTCTGAAGGCCTCTGGCACAGAGTGGCATTAAAAAAAAAAAAAAAGCCAGCGCTTTGACGTGGGGAGGGCATTGTGCCTATTATTATTTTTATAATCATCATTATTATTTATGGCTTGAATTTCTTCAATGGCCAAAGTGCAGCTAATAATCAAGATGCCATACAATGAGATTAAACAATTCTTTCCCCAGGTGCTTTGAGACCCAGGTAGAAAATAGCGCCATAAAAGGATGCCAGGGAATGAGAGAGTCTGTTTGGAAAACACCAGCATTTTTATAAGCAGCATAGTATTCTCTTCCAGATTTGGACTCTGGGAGAATAGGTAGAGTGGTATTAGGAAAGAAAGAACAGACCTCAGAGCCGGGAGAGACCACGGAAATCACATAGCCCAATCCCGCTCACTTTATCGAAGAGGAAACAAGGCTGATGGAGATGCACAGATTTGCCCAAGTTCATAGGGCTTGTTGGAGCAGAGTCAGGATGGAGCGTGACCCTGACCCCCGGTCAGTGGAGTTTCTGTTAACTGCCTCGCCCAGCTTTTAAAATGCAGGAAGCAGAGGATGGAGATGTGCCAGGAATGGTAAGCTGCTGCTGTGAAGACTGGGGAATGGAAACGCTGCTTTTGTTCCTGATGCTAAAACTCCCTGTGCAAATCGGAGCAGACATCTCTCTTCGCCATGAAGACAGTCTGAGGTCTTCCCCACATGGTCTCGGCTGGCCTCAGCCCCGGAAGGAGGTTGCCCTAGAGAAGTTGCTTTAGTCCTTCTTTGTGAATGCAAACTCCTGACAAATAGGACGCGTCTTGCCCAGGGCCTCTTCAAGGACGAAGTCTTCATCAATCAGTGAACCAGACCCCTGGCCAGTGGCTGGGGTCCACAACAACACCCCCAAGCATCCCACAGCCTTGCAACGGTTATTTCCTTGGAGGATTCGGGTCACACACTCCCTTCTTTGGCAAATAAGAACAAGGTCAGGGACAAGGCACTTGCCTTCCAGCAGGAAATACTGCAACTCCTACGTGTCTCTAGGTGTGTGGACATCATGTCTATGCACAGTCCTGGGCACTTGCTTGAGTAGCCATCAGCCAGAGCAGTCCCATGTGGGCCACAGACCATCACTCTATTGGCCCCCTGAGGCTGGTAATGGACAACTGTATGAGTTGTCCCAGTTGATCCTGACATCATGTATAGGCAGATGTATGGCTTCTGGAACGCTCTAGAAGGTCTCTTCTAGTGCCCCAGAGAGGCAAGAATCTGGCCATAGAGAGATTACAAAACACAGCCTTTATTATCCTCCAGATTGGAGATGGTTGGTTTAGCACAAAAGGCTGGTGATTCAGAGAGGCAGCTGCCCTGGCTTTAGTGTTTCAGGTGTACATGTGCATAAGTGTGTTCCCACACTCTGGCTCTCACTGAGAGGACAGGTGGCTGGAAGCAGATGAGGAAGTTGTTCTGAGGGCTATCTCGGCAAGTCTGAGACGCATTTGTGTTGAGAGGAGAACCACAAATGTCCTGTCAGTTTGGTTTGGATGATGTTATCTGGAAGGTCAGGGACTTAACAGCAGCTTAACTTAATCCCCAGGGGGACCAGCAGTCCCTGTGTCAAAGTCACTAACACAGAGGCACAGGGACCTTGGCTTGTCACGGGGAGACCATGATATCTGGGTCAGCCGGAGCCTTCGACACAGGGCATTTTCGCCACTTCCAAACGAAGTTTGATTGGCAGTTAGAATGAAAGGTTCAAGTTACTATTTTCACCCACGCCGTGGTTCCTGTCCAAGGAGTTCCAGAGCTCACACACGATATGGCCTTGGGGGAGGTCTTATGGGGCCTGGAAGGCTGGGATGGGGAGGGAATAGGGAAGACAGAATGGGTGGGAAGCTCCAGCACCATGTTTCCTAACCGGGTGGCCTGCAAAGCTCTCTTATGGAGGTGCCAATAGTTTCTAAACAGAAAGGGGTTCTGAGGTCACATGTGTGCAGCCAAACATTTGCAAAAGGCTGCTCACTGTAAGCCTGTCTTGAAAATTCATCAGCTTATTAGCATAATACAGGCTCTGAGCAGTCCTGCCATGTGAAATTGTGTTTAAATTTGCTTAATGGAGTGACTCTCACATTTGTACGATCACTGAGCCCACCTACCCCATTTTTGCTGTGTTCATAGAACACTGTGGTGGGCACAGTAAGGGTTCCACAAAGGTGTCTATATTCCAATCCTCAGAACCTGGGACTGTGTCCCCTGACATGCCAAAAGGGACTTTGCACATGTGACAAAGTTAAGGATCTTGAGATAGGAGATGGTTTTGAATTATCCTGCTGCCTAACCGACTCATGAATCCTTAAGAGTAGGCATTTCCTGTCTGTGGTTAGAGATGTAACCACAGAAGAAGGGTCAGAGAGAAGCAGTGTTGCTGGCTTTGAAGACAGAAGAAGGGGCTGTGAGCCAAGGAATGTGAGTGGCCTCTAGAATCTAGAAACAGCAAGGAAGTGAAATCTCCCCTAGACCCTCCGGAAGGAGCACAGCTCTGCTGATGCCTTGACTTGAGTGCAGTGAGACCCAAGCCAGATTTCTGGCCAAAAGAATTTGTGAGATAATAAATGTGTTTTAGTGTAAGCCACCGGATCTGTGGCCGTTTGTTACAGCAGCAGTAGAAAAGGAATCCACACACCTGTTTACATGTTGGCATTGTTGTAAGAAAAACTGACCAGGAATCCAAACAGGCAATTCAGAATGATTGACTGACAGTCAATACACTGCACACTGTGGACCAAACCGAGCTGTGTAAGACATGAGTCCCGCCCTCGAAGAGTCTGCATTTCACTTGGGAAGTCAAGATAGACACAAATAGAAGAGAAATATTAACAATTTTTAGGGCACAAAAACTTATTTTTTATTTTGAGACAGAGTCTCCCTCTGTCACCCAGGCTGGAATGCAGTGGTACCATCTCAGCTCACTGCAACCTCCGCCCCCAGGTTCAAGCAATCCTCCCACCTCAGCCTCCCTGATGAGCTGGGACCACAGCGCCTGCCACCATGCCCGGCTAATTTTTGTATTTTTAGTAGAGATGGGGTTTCACCATGTTGACCGGGCTGGTCTCAAACTTATTATTTATTTTGAGACAGAGTCTCCCTCTGTCACCCAGGCTGGAATGCAGTGGTACCATCTCAGCTCACTGCAACCTCCGCCCCCAGGTTCAAGCAATCCTCCCACCTCAGCCTCCCCGATTAGCTGGGACCACAGCGCCTGCCACCATGCCCGGCTAATTTTTGTATTTTTAGTAGAGATGGGGTTTCACCATGTTGACCGGGCTGGTCTCAAACTCCTGACCTCAAGTGATCCTCCTGCCTTGGCCTCCCAAAGTGCTGGGATTACAGGCATGAGCCACTGCGTGCAGCCTAGGGCATGAAAACTTAATGACAAAGCTGAGGAGTTCAACTTTAAACAGCGCATACACCCACCAGGGGTGACTGGGAGCTTTCACTGGAGGAAGGAGGCTGGGCCTTAAATGCAGGAATCCTCCAGGGAGAGCTGGGATTTAATGAAGGTAGGGGAGTTTCCCCTGGGCTTGTGCAGTGCAGTGGGGTGGGGCTGAGCAGAGGCCCCAGTGGGGCAGAACCAAGGCCTGGAGACTGAAAGAGCTGCATCCTTGGGGGTGGGGGGATGGCAGCTGGAGAGTGGGGGCTTCCCCGGGGAAAGGGGAGGACAATTCTGGATGGCTTCCCTCCTTGGGGGCAGAGTGAGTCTGCTATGAGAAAGGTAGGAGCTCTTTCAGCTCCCGCTGAGAATGCTGGTGGAGCCGGCTGGAGGGAAGGGACTCTCTGGGTATGAGTGGCAGGGCGGCTGTGCTGATGACAGCACCAACAAACCTGCTGGCTTTCTAGATGCTTTCTCTTATTTCTTTCCTTGTCTCAAGGCTTCCATTTTTGCTTCTGTAAGTTTTCCGATAGCAAGTTTTGAGATACAGGAGTGTGTGTGCCACCCCAGCATGGGCGGTCTCCTTGTGCTAGGGGCAGGGGAGGGCCTTGCAGGGGTGTTGTGCCGGTGGGGTGACCCTTTGCAAAATCCTACAGCGGGTGGGGGAGCTGGATCTTAAGCTTGCTCACTGGTGACTTGTTGACCTCCTCTTGGCTCAAAGAAGACACGGCCCCAGGTGAGTGCCTGGCGGTTATTTCTTATGCAATGCCTGTTCCAGGGCGGGATGGTTAGCTCTGTGCTGGCCACTAGAGAAGAAACTGGTGTCCTGGTGACCGCCAGGCCTCTGCCTGCAAGACTAAAGACCTCTGACAGATACTGGGGGGGCAGGGTGTGAGTTCAGATGCAAGCAGTCGGATCTTCCTGACCCTGCCTTACCTGACAGTATCCACCTGCAGCCGCTGCACCTCCTGCCCAGCTGCCAACAACACCTGTGGGTCTGACCGCGAGCCCCACCCCCTCCCCAGGTGGGCGGTCTAAGGCAGGCCCCGCCCACCCGCTCTGGCGCATGCGGCATGGTCATCCTCTGGTCTCAGCGTCTCCCTTCCTGAGCAGACGGCCGACCCCGGAATTAGCCTCTTCTCTCCCAGGTCAGTGCGATGCCCATCTCCTCCTCTCCTAGGCGGCCTGGTCTCTCTTCTGGTCCCTTTCCTCACCGGGCTTTGGGGTTCTGGGGTCCTTGAAGAGATGGAGACCAGCCAGCCAATTTCAAGGTGGAGGAGGCTGGCTGAGCCAAGCAGGTGTGTCTAGTTGGCTGGTGCTAGGGAAAGGGAAGGGCCCTGCAGGAGTGTTGCACCTGTGGGTTAACCCTTTGCAAAATCATGTGGGGGGACAGATGGGGGGCTGGATCTTAAGCTTGCTCACTGGTGACCCGTTGGGGCTGGACTGACTGAGGCTCCCATTTTGGCTAAGAATCAGGTGTGGGAGCTATGCCTGCTCTCTGGGAGGGCAGTTCCATAGGGATGGAGCTTGGATATCTGCATTTCCAAAGCTCTGCAGTTGACTCTGATGGACAGCCTGGGCTGAGACCCCCAGGCAAGGCTTCTGGAAAGAGCTGACCCAGCTCACATTCCTGCCCCGGCTCAGGAACATGGGAACGTTGGGTTTCAGACTCAGACCTCTCTGGGTTTGAGCCTTGGCTCTTCCCTTAATGAGCCTGTGACTTTGGACTAAGACTTCCCCTTCCTGAGCCTCAGAGTCCTCACCAGAGAAACGGAAGGAGTTCCTCTGTAGCAGAGCCTGCCTGAGGTTGCTTAATTAATTAAGCAGGAAAAATGTTGATTGTAAAAATGGGGGGCTCCCTAGGGCCACAGGACCCTTGAGTTCAGCTGGATGCTGGACTCTAGGTGTCTCCTTCCTCTGCCTTCTAGGCCCATCAATTCATAGACCGGGCACCCAGAGAAAGACCAACCTCCATGTGTGTCAATTCCAAGTTCCCAGGGTAGGGCCTCTGCTGGCTCCTGGTCCTTCACCTGTGCACAGGGGCTCCTGTACTGTGCGGAGACGGGGGTTGTCCTGCAAGCACCTGTTGTACCGAGGAGCTGTGAGCTCTGTGTGGAGTGCTGCCACGCAGAGCTGGAGGGCAGAGGCACGTCCTTCCAGGTGATGGGGCATCCTCTTAATATGGAGCACAGACAGGACAGTGGTGAGGCGGGTATGGGCCCTGCACACGGACAGGAGCAGTCTGGGCATTGCCCTCGGCCTGTCCCCCGGGCCATTCACCAAGGATGGAGAGGAAGGGTCGATTTCTCTAAGTGGAAGGAAGAAGCATTCTTCCCAGGCCTCTGGGCTTTGCAGGCCTTTCCTTAAACGAACAGGAGAATTTATTTATCTTTGGTCAAGCTGTATAGATGTCAAAGGGCTGGCGACCCCTTTTAATTTGCAGTGCAGGGATGGCTAGGTTATTTGCTCATGAGCCTGGAAGAGCCCCAGAGGGGAGGGCTGAGCGCTTTGCTTGTCTGTTCACATATTCCAGACAGAGTAGACGGCCCGTGATGGCTACCACAGAGTGGCACCTGGCACCACTTAGGTGGCTTCAACACTGTTCTCCATTCAGCACACCACTCTGCTTACTGTTTCTCTGTTTCTCCCCCTTTTTCCCTCAACTTGACTCCTTTTTTCTTCCCCTGGCCTTTCCACCGTAGCTGATAAGTCACGAACCCCCCCACCCCACCATGAGCATTTATCAGCCCTCACGCATGACCAGAGGCTGTGGGCATGTGGAGATGGCGTCTCTTTCCAACCTCAGTTCCTGCCATCTCACTGATGGCCCCAAATCTCTAGGCAGGAAAGAACAGGGACTATGGGAGGCATTGGGTGGGCACATGGGACCCCAGCCTCCAAATGCAGAGCTTCAATCTGCCAGCAACGTTTTTTTTTTTTTTTTGAGATGGGGTTTCACTCTTGTTGCCCAGGCTGGAATGCAATGGCGTGGTCTCGGCTCACTGCAACCTCGGGTTCCCGGATTCAAGTGATTCTCCTGCCTCAGCCTCCCAAGTAGCTGAGAGATTACAGATGCCCACCACCAGGCCTGGCTAATTTTGTATTTTTAGTAGAGATGGGGTTTAGCCATGTTGGCCAGGCTGGTCTCAAACTCCTGACCTCAGGTGATCCAC
>NW_012110918.1:13667759-13672984 GCF_000951035.1 Colobus angolensis palliatus
GAAACCCCATCTCTACTAAAAATACAAAAATTAGCTGGGTGTGGTGGCGCGTGCCTGTAATTCTAAGTACTTGGGAGACTGAGGCAGGAGAATTGCTTACACCTGGGGGCAGACGTTGCCGGGAGCCGAGATCGCACCACCACACTCAAGGTCTCTTATCTTTGCTGCCACTAGAATGCGTAACAGCGGTGAATGCAAACCTGATTTTCTCTGGGCTCCAGGGTCCTTTGTTCCCCCCTGAACAGCACCTCAGTTTGGAAAAGATGCCCTGGAGGTTCTGCTGTTCTTTAGCTTTGAATGGTTCTGCAAACCTCGTGAGCTCCTCAGTGCCCGGCAAGCCTGTGAGCATGACTTTCTTGAGCTCTGCCAGATGAATGGCTTAGAAGTCCTGGAGAGAGGCACTGGGAAGGCATTTCCATGCTCCTCCTTCCTCTTGGATGGGCTGTGGCCAGAGAACACAGAAACCTACCAAGGGATAAAGAGAACTCAGTTCTCTACCCTTGGAACCATCGAGGAGCTGGGATTTGCTTTGGAGAGGGGCAGCCCTTGGCATCGCCCTGCTGGGAGTGGAGCTTCTGGCTTCTTAAGAAGTTGGCTACAATAGGCCTCTGTGCTTTGGTCTGTTTGGATGTTTTCTGTTGTTCTCAGATGGAAAAAGCAGATTTTGGTGCTGCCTACCTTTTGAAGACCAGGGTGGAATGGAGCTACCTTCTGGTCCTTCTTTCCTCAAAGGGGCCTGTGTGTTCTGGAACCAGGGCCTTCTGATGCATGAGAACCAAGACAGCTAGTGTGTGTGTGTGTGTGTGTGTGTGTGTGCGCGCGCTCATCTCTAAAATCTGCCTACCTCAAGTCTCGAGTGGCTGCTGGCAGCTCCTTGGGGCTCCCTGCTGTTTTGGGTCCTGTCTAGTAACAGAGAGCTTCTCTTTTCCAACGTTTCAGGCCTTCTGATGCATGAGAACCAAGACAGCTAGTGTGTGTGTGTGTGTGTGTGTGTGTGTGTGTGTGCGCGCTCATCTCTAAAATCTGCCTACCTCAAGTCTCGAGTGGCTGCTGGCAGCTCCTTGGGGCTCCCTGCTGTTTTGGGTCCTGTCTAGTAACAGAGAGCTTCTCTTTTCCAACGTTTCAGGCAAAGGTTCCTAGCTCCGCACTAATTAGTCTGGGTTGGTTGACGTGCCTACCTTTGAACCCATTCCCTGTGGTGAAGGGATGGGAAATTCACTGACTGACTTAGCCTGGGTCTTGTGCTGTGTCCCTGGACCCAGGGATGGAGTCAGGCTTCTGAGACCCACCCAGATCCCTAAATTAGAAATGGAGGCTGAACTGGACATGGTGGCGCATACCTGTAATCCCAGCACTTTGGGAGGCCAAGGCAGTCAGATTGCTTTAGCTCAGGAGTTCAACACCGGCCCGGGCAACATAGTGAGACCTCCGCCCCCTGTCTGTACAAAAACTTAAAAAGCAAGGCATGGTGGTACATGCCTGTGGTCCCAGCTATTTGGAAAGCTGAGGTGGGAGGTTGGCTTGAGCCCGGGAGGTCAAGGCTGCAGTGAGCCATATTGTGCCACTGCACTTCAGCCTGGGCAACAGAGTGAGACCCTGTCTCAAAAAAAAAGAAAAAAAAAATGAGAGAGAGAGAGAGAAACAGAGGCTGCTGGGAAAAGGGCATAAAGGGCATGCATGCTAGGGAGAAGATCAACAGGTGTTATCTCATGAAGGTTGGGAAGGCCAAGGGCAGGTGGCCACATCCTTTGAGGTAGATGCCTCCCAGAGGATTGTGCCGTGTGCAGGTAGAGGCCCACACTGGGGAGTGAGTGTGTAGAGTACAGGGGTGGTGCCCACACTGGGGAATGTGCAGGGGAGGTGGTGTGCTGGCCTAGGGGCTGTTGGTGCCTCTTACACTCAACAGCAGCATGAAGATGGCCTCAACTCAGTGACCATGTGGGGTGGGCCAAAGGCAAGCACAAAGACAGAAGCCCGCCCTTGTCTCTGGGGAGCTTAGCTAGGGTGCCCTGGTGGGGACAGGCTTCCTTTCTCTCAGTTTCCTGGATCCTCTTCAATAAAGAGCCCCCTCCACAGTTCTGCCCCTTACCACTGTTGTTTCTAGCTCTGTCCCATCCTTCTACAACCAGAGTGTTGCTTTTTTTTTTTTTGAGACAGAGTCTCGCTCTCTCGCCAAGGCTAGAGTGCAGTGGCGCAATCTCAGCTCACTGCAAGCTCCGCCTCCCGGGTTCACACCATTCTGCTGCCTCAGCCTCCTGAGTAGCTGGGACTACAGGTGCCTGCCACCAAGCCCGGCCAATTTTTTTTTTATTTTTAATAGAGACGGGGTTTCACCGTGTTAGCCAGAATGGCAGAATCTTGCTTTTAATCAAGGCAATTCTTGCACATGGGAACAAGTTCCAGCACAGGGGAGCCCGTGATGGCAAACCACGGCTGTCTGCTCAACGCCTTTCCCCTCCAGACCCATTCAAAAGTTTTACTTCTTTGAGTGTCTATCCTCACAATTCTAAATCAAATACTTAGCTTTCAACAGCATCGCTGACCTGACTGTGGACTGAGTTTCCAGCCCACTCTGACCATGGTCCTTCGTATTGTTTGACATCCGATTGTTACCATCTACTTGTTTTATTGTCTGTTTTTGCAATTAAGAAAAATCTATTGTTAGAAATTCTTCACTTTGGGAGGCCGAGGCACGTGGATCACCTGAAGTCAGAAGTTCAAGACCAGCCTGGCCAACATGGCAAAACCCCATCTCTACTAAAACAAAAAAAATTAGCTGGGCATGGTGGCGCATGCCTGTAGTCCCAGCTACTTGGGAGGCTGAGGTAGGAGAATTGCTGGAATCCGGGAGGTGGAGGTTGCAGTGAGCCGAGATTGAGCCATCGCACTCTGGCCTGGGCAACAGAGCAAGACTCCCTCCCCGCCCCCCCCCACAAAAAAAAAAAAAGGAAAGAAAGAAAAGAAATTCTTTATTCTTCTACTTATTTCATCAACATTAGGTCATCTACTGGAATACATTGTGCAGACTGCCACTGGCAGCCGGGGTCAGACTCTCTGGTTTCGAATCCTGGAGCCTCTGTTTTCTCCTCTGTGAAATGAAACTAACAATCACATCTACCACCCAGGGATGTTTGGAGGATTCAGTGGCCAAGGCACATCAAGGCTCAGCCAGGTGTAGACCCATGATTTGGGCCCTTGGGGTGGAGCTAATCCACAGGCGACCTCCCGTCCACAGGCCATGGCCCAGAGGGCAGGAGAGGTGTCACTTTCATGGCCCATCAACCAGGCCTGGGGCGGTGGACGGCTGTTTTGTCCGAGCACACCAGTCTTGCCCAAGGCTGGAGTGCAATGGCTCAATCTCGGCTCACTTGTTCAGCCCTCCTTGTGCCCAAAATCCTCTGCAGGGGAAGAGAGAAAGAGCGAGAGTGAGCGCGCCCGGGAGCTGGGTGCCTGTGCCTGGGCGTATGCACACTTAGCATGTCCTCTGCGTACCCAGTGCAGCCGCTGTTAAAAATAGAACTGTGCTTTGCAGAGAGATTCTCAAATGACACCCACCAAGTGCCCATTAACTCATCAAAGTGGTGATTCCAAATTGATTATTTCGAGTGTAAGACATAATAACATGTTCATCATGGAAAATAATTAGCAGTGGAGTGGGGCCGGGATGGCCTGCTGCCTGCCTGCCTGGCTCCCCCCTGCAGCCGAGAGGGAGGGGTGGGTGGGTGGCAGGGCTTGATGTAGCTTTCACTGGGGGAGTTGGTGACTTACGACTAATCGTCACCGGGCCACCCAGCCCCTCCCTTAGCCTGACTGGCCAGCCAGGCCCTCTCTCGGGCACGGCATGGGTCTCCTGTAGCCGTCAAGCCCCCTCCACTCTGTCCCGGGCCAGCCTCTCCTTTTTGGCTCCTCCAAGTGGGCAGTAATTGGCTGGGCTCCAGCCGGGAGCCTGGGTTATGGATGACACACATTTCTCACTTGCTGAGTGCGGGCAGCCGCTGTGCACCTTCACACCGTTTCCTTGGAAACCAAATTGCTTTGGCAGCATTCCACGGACACACACACTCATGCACACGTGTGCCCCACGGGAAAATCAAGTGCTATGGGAGCTGTCATCTCACATGCCCTCCACCCCTTTCCACTGGAGCCCCTGTGCCCCTGCCAGGCAGCCCTAAACCCAGGCTGAGACCCCACAGGGGGATGGTTGGAAATGCCACCCCCCCCTCCGGGGAAGGGAGATGAAGCGTCTCCTAGAAGAGCCGGCATCTGCTGAGGTAGCAGATTGAGCAAGATGTTTATGGGCACTTAGATGGGAAAATGGCTCCTGAGGGTGTTAGGAGAGCAGCCAGCTCATGAAATGGGGACGGGGCTCTGGAAGCCTCCCAGCATCCTTGGAGGAGGCTTTGGCCCAGATGTGTGTCCCTAGGGACAAGGTGAGCTGTGCAGGAAGGGCCTCTGCAGCTGCTGCATCCCTGCCTACTTCTTAGCCAGCTCTCTCCTCCCTTCCCACCTTCCCTTGCTGCTTTGCACACTCCAGGTAGAATACATTGTAGCGGGAAATACTTGGGAAAAGATCGCCCTGATTGGCGGATGTCCACCAGCACCCCCTCCAGTCCTGGGAAGCCCATTCCTCCTGCTCAGCTCCAGCTGAGTCCTCCTGGACTTGCCTTCAGCCAGAGACAGTGAGCTTCCCAAATTCATGCCGCCGTCCCCAGACAGCTTGCAGCCCACGCTGGCGGGTGCAGGTGATAAAGGCTGGGTTGCCAGGCCTCAGCTAGGGCAACTTTCCCCACCTCCTCCCCAGCTCCAGATCTGCCTGTTAGGATGGCTGAGGCTTTGTTGCAGCTGCATTGCAGCTGGATGTCTCCAAATTCCTGCACACGGATCTCCATCTCCGACTCAGCTTCCTGATAACCTTCAGCTAACCATGACCTTCCTGACTTCCATCCCTTCTTCCATAATCCTTTAAACAGCTGCTATGTGCTGAGCACTGTCAACAGGACCAGGTTTCCATTTGCAGGGAGCATGTGTTCTGGTCAGCACAGATGGAAAAGAAACAGTTAAAAAATGTCAGAGGGCAAGAAGTGCCCCTGCAGGGTTGAAATAGGTGCTGTGCTAGCAGCTGCCAGGGGCACGGCCTTTCTTTTCCTCCCTCCCTCCCTCGCTCCCTTCCTTCCTTCCTTTTTCTTTCCTTTCCCTTCCCTTCCCTTCCTTTCCCTTCCCTTCCC
>NW_012110918.1:13673062-13690288 GCF_000951035.1 Colobus angolensis palliatus
TCCCTTCCCCTCCCTTCCTTCCTTCTTTCTTTCTTTCTTTCTTTTTGTTTTTTGAGGCGGAGTCTCACTCTGTCACCCGGGCTGGAGTGTAATGGCATGATTTTGGCTCATTGCAACCTCCGCCTCCTGGGTTCAAGTGATTCTCCTGCCTCAGCCTCCTGATTAGCTGGGATTACAGGCACCTGCCATCATGCTGGCTAATTTTTGTATTTTTGTAGAGATGGGGTTTCACCATGTTGGCCAGGCTGGTCTTGAACTCCTGAGCTACAGTGATCCATCCACCTCAGCCTCCCAAAGTGCTGGGATTACAGGTGCGAGCCACCATGCCCAGGCTGCATCAGCACCCAAAGTTCTTACAGGGGTCTGGTCACTTCAGCACCTTCTGCTTGGCACACCCCAAAATTCCAGACTCCCAGAAGGAAAGCAGATGCTCACCACGAACCACATTTTTTACACACATAGCCTAGGCACAGGGAGCCACGCTTACCTTAAGGAATGGGCCATGCTTCTGTGATTGTGTCTCCAGATGCCATCAAGGGCTGGCCTTCCAGGCAGGCCTTTCCAAGGGGAGCAGTCTCGGGCCAGAAATAGCAGCCCTTTCCTGCGCCAGGAGAAGGACCCCTTCTGCTGTGAAATCGTTCCATTTTATTGCCTAGGATTTAGTGCCTTTCATGGTTTGGGTTCCACCAGCTGGTGGGGAATTCAAGGGGCAGTTTCAATCCCTCGAGTTTCTTTCCCAGTCCAGTCCTCAAGTCTCACTAAGAAAGTGGTAGAAGGAGAGTAACAGGCTTGGTTTCCTAGGGGAGGGGGTGGGCGCGGTGTGTGGGTCAAGACCCTTAGACAAGAACTGTAGCTCCTTCCTCAGAACACACACATACGCAAAATTTGTTGCGGGGGGGTGGCCCATGGTCCTCTGGGGCTCCTCCGGCACCCCAGGTAAAGCTTCTGAAATGACTTTTCCACCTGGACGGTCCCTCCCTCCCCAGGTGGAAGATGGGGGGGTGGGTTCTCCTTCTCCCTGGGTGGAAGCAGCACCACGTCCCCTTTGCCAGAGGCTTCAAGGGGCAGTGTCCCCCAGTGCACCCCGAGCGAGCTCCCCGTCTGACAAGGGAGGCTCTAGCTCGTCCCAGAAGCATCAGAGTCATCCTTCACACTCACCACCATGCCGAGCACCCAGAGGGGCTCATGCCTCTGGCGTCAGACAGGATTGAGATCCAGGCTGTCTGACTCCAGGGTCTTAGCCCTGACACTTGACTTCAGAGGGAGTTCTTGCCTGGGAGTGTCTTCAGAGCAGAATCCCTGGCCACTTTCCCCTGCGATGTCCAGTCCTTTAAGGAGGCTGTAAACATGTTGACCTGCCCCAGAGCCAGTCATGCCCTCACGTCCCTCAGGACGGCCCACCATGTCCATGTACAGGCCAGAGAACAGCCTTGTTGTTGGTGTCAGGGTCCTGCTTGTGGTCAGGAATGTGGTTCCTTTACCTCCACCTCCAGGTGATACTTTCTCCATCCTTAGAACCTGAAGGCCTGGGTTCCTAAAAGTAGTAGCAGCAGCAGCAGTCGTAGCAGTAATAATAGGAGAAGGAGGAGCTGAAGCCCTCACAATAATCATTGCCCAGCCCCATGCCCCAGCCCCTCCTAAGCATGGAACACACACTGTCTCTTTCAATGTTCACACCTTCTTTTGGAGCGGGTTCTCTCAATTCTCCCATTTACCCATAAAGAATCTGAGACTCCAAGGGGCTAAATGATTTGCTCAAAGTCAGGGTAAGTGTGAGAGCTGGAGCTGAAACCCAGCCTGCTGGGCCTGAGCCCCTGATTCTCAACCTTAAGCCACGCTGTCTCCCATGGATCCCTCCAGGGCCGTGCAGTCGGTGCTCAATAATTGCATCCTGCGTGGAGGTGAGCTGGGCTCTGGGTGTGGCCAGGTGGTGTCCCTGGAGGGCTCAGCAGACCTTTCTCAGGTAGGTGGTATTAGACAATGGGCTCACGTGGTCCTGCTTCAGAGGTGGAGAACGGGAGGGTTTCAGGGAGTGTTTCAGGGATGCAGGTACGAGCCTGGTCCTTGCATGCATCTCCAGATGGGGACAGACTCATCTAGCCGCCCCCTTGCCTAGTGATAGTTCCTTCTGCACTGATGCTGTCACACTCTTGTCATTCTTGGGGATTAAACTCTGCCCTCTGGATTTGTTCATGGGCAGCACAGTAATACAAAGAAGTCATTCATCAGTTTACTTTGCTTTTGACTGCCCTTTCGTGGTAACGGTTCAAGGGAAGCCTGTGATTCCCCAAATGTGGGGAGCAAATCGAGTCACCATGAGTCACCTCCCCAGGCTGATGTCTTCTCTGGCATGTGTGGCCACGGAGGAGCCAGGATGGGTCTCCTTCCTCACTCCATCTGCTCGCTGGGTCTTGGTCTCATGTGCCTCTTCCCTTTACGGCCTGTCTTTGATTCCTCTCTACCTTCTCCTCATACAGAAATTGGGATTTCTCATACAGAGAAATGGAGTGATTGCTCCTGATTGCACAGCCGGGAGGGCCGCAAGCTGGAGCCCCTCCCACTGCAATTAACTTGCAACGCCTGCTGCCTGCGTCTCTGCCCCATCCTCTGTGAGGAAGGGTCCATGCTGTTCCTTTTTCTGTTTCAAAGACGTGCTCATGTGCCCCAAGTTGTGTGAATCACCGACTCTGTGCTCCTTCCAGGCCGTAACCAGTGTGTTTGAGCATTAAAGCGCGCAGGTACATCAAAGGTGCTCAGTAAATGCTGGATAAATCAATCCATGCTTTCCTGGGCTCTCCTGGTGGGCATGCATTCTTTTAGCTAAGGGTCCTTGCCAGGGGAGTGGTCGGTTTCCACGAGGCCAGAGGAGGAAACGCTGGTTGACCCCCTCTCCTGGCCATTCAGGGTCATTTCTCGCTCCTTTCTGTGGCTGGAACCAGAAGAATATATCTCAGGCCCAGTAGGGCATGAACTGCATAAAGCCTGGGATTTTTGTGCATTCTGTTCATGACAATGTCTCTAGCCTGTTGAACAGCCCATAGTAGGCACTCAGCAAACCAACAGGAACTGAGGGGGTCAAGGAAATGTCCTGTGATCCCCCCATATCTGACCCCTCTGCCTTTGCCCACCTTTCCTCCATTAAAACACAGCCTATATCATTGTGGGCCTGGGAGAAAACTGGGCTTGGGGAGGACTGTGCCTCTCTTGACCTTCATTTACAGAAAATAAGTTGGCTCCTAGACCAGTGTCTGAGTGACACTGCCTGGGACAGCCCTGAAGCAGCCATGTCCTCACCTTTCAGGAGTCTGCCAAGAGCACAGTGGCTGCAGAAGACCCTGGCTGATGGAGATAACATTTGACAAACAGGGTGAGCGCCTTCCCCCTCTGCCCCTCTTTTAGAAACCCGGCATTCTTTATGGCTTTGCTCAGGTAGATCATTCATTGCCATAAATTTTCTTATCTCCAGTGCTTTTCCAATTATGGATAACAACAGAAAAGCAGTCATTGGTTTCTAAAAGGTCATCAAGATATAGAGCCCGTTTGGGAAGGGAATGACTTATGCAGTGGGCTTGTATAAATCTGGAGAAGTTTTATGCACAAGTCAGACAAGAAATGTAAGTGAGATTCATAAAATATAGAACGATTTATGGTGTCTCGGCTGATGAAAATTGCCTTTCCTTTTGCTGTTTGTGTGGGAATTATTTGTTCTTTCCAGGTGTTTTACATATGGCTTGGGAGCCAGCAAGTCCTTATGAAGCCCCTTCACATGGCTAGTGGCATCCTAAGGGCCCGGCGACAATTAGTCATGGTGTCATCAAACACCAGACTGGAGGAGGTCTTGGATGCCACGGTTCCTTTTGAATTTCAAAGACGTTCAAATCCCCATCTGGCTGTTACACTTTTAGGCTATTGAGAGTAAAAACAAGCACTGACATGAACGCCCAACCAGGTGCTGGTGACATCGTCTCCTTCTGAGATCTGAGGACATGGACACCCAACCAGCTGCCGGAGACATAATCTCCTTCTGAGATCTGAGGACATGGACACCCAACCAGCTGCCGGAGACATAATCTCCTTCTGAGATCTGGGGACAGACACTCACACAGACACCCAACCAGCTGCTGGTGACATTGTCTCCTTCTGAAACCTGAGTGTTGGGACACGTTGGCCTGGCTCAGTGGCAGCCTAAGACCTTGCTAAGGTCTTGCTTTACCCCTGAAGACCAAAAATAGTGTGTCACCTCTAGCAGTGATTGCCGAACGCCTCTGAAATGCTGGCTGGGACAGACATCTCTATTTTCACCCTCACCAACCTTGCCAGGGAGCTACTCTGGGGAGACCCATCCTGCTGATGAATGACCAAGGCCCACAGTGATGATGGAACCTGCAGGTCCCAGGCCTGGGCCCATGTCTGTCTTTCTCCAGGGGCCTCCCATCCATCTCCTTCCCAGCTCTCCTTTTCTGTAAGACTTCACAGAACAGGTTCAAAATCCATTTGCTGGTGAAGCATGGTGGCTCACGCCTGTAATCCCAGCACTTTGGGAGGCCTCGCGTCAGGTGGATTACCTGAGGTCAGGAGTTCGAGACGAGCCTGGCCAACATGGCGAAACCCTGTCTCTACTAAAAATGCAAAAAAGTACCCGGGCGTGGTGGCAGACACCTGTAATCCCAGCTACTCAAGAGGCTGAGGCAAGAGAATTGCTTGAACCTGGGAGGTGGAGGTTGCAGTGAGCCGAGATCACACCATTACACTCCAGCATCGGCAATAAGAGTGAAATTCCATATAAAAAAAAAAAAAAAAATCCATTTGCTAACCCTAGGCTGAGGGTGAGCTGCTGTTCTCACCTGGGAGAGATGATTTGTCAGAACATGTCTTAGAACCGGCTGCTGCCATGCAGAGATAGCACATGACATGGGCCACCAGCCAGAGCCATTCCTCCGTGGGCCAGGGGGGGTCCTCCCCACCCCAGCTCCGGGAATGGGACCCCAGGATCGACAGCACCTGTGGATGCCACATGGGTCTGAGGTCACTGTGCAGTGGGGCGCTTGGGCAGTGACCTCATCCTTTCATTCTTTCCTTTAGACTTCCCCATCTCACTGTAAGAAAGGAAGATTGGCATAATGTTAGAAACAACTCAGGCTGTAGAGTCAGACAGTCCTGGGATCAAATCCCAGCTTAACCATACAGTCTGTATGACTTTGGGTGAATGATTGAAACGGTCTGTGCTCCGTGTCACCATCCATGCATCAGGGATCACAGTTGGTCTCTGTCTCCGGGAGGTCTGTGGGCTTTAAATGAGACAGTAGAGATGAAGTGCTTAGAGCTGGGCCCCGTGCGTGACCAGTGTGTAATGAGATGGTCTCAGAGTATTATGGCTGGAGTCACCACTTGTATTACCAGGAAGCCCAGCCTCTGTGATTACAGAGTTCCAACTATGGTGACTCTGCCCTTCTTCCTTTTTCTCTTGCTTTCTCATTCGTCTTATTACCATTTGCTGAAATTAAATCAGAACACACAGGGGAAGCACCTAGCCTTGCCCAACACATAGTGGGCATCGTGCAGGAGTCTGAGTCACATGGTTTACTCTTGCCCTCCTCCCCGTGGTACCTAGCACAGTGCTGAGTGTGTAGTAGGCCCTCCCTAATGGACCCAGGGGAGCAGCCTGGGCACCCTCTCATTCTCCTCTTGCCTCCCACCCTTGATTCCCTCATAAGATGGCAGCACAAGTGACTTCTAGGGGAACTGTATTAGCCTGTTGCTAAGACCAGATGCTTTATAAAGAAACAAGGTTTCATTGACTCACAGTTCTGCAGGCTGTACAGGAAGCATGGCTGGGCCTCAGGAAACTTACAGTTGTGGCAGAAAGTGAAGGAGGAGCAGGCATCTTCACATGGCTGGAGCAGGAGGAAGGGAGAGAGGGGGGAGGCGCCATAAACTTTAAAACAAACAGATCTCCTGAGAACTCACTCACTATACAGTCCCAAGGGGGAATGTGCCAAACCCTTCGTGAGAACTCCGCCCCTACGATTCAGTCCCCTCCCACCAGGTCCCACCTCCAACTGTGGGGACTAGAGTTCGACATGAGTTTTGGGCGGGGTCACAGACCCCAGCCATATCCGGAAGGTTCTCTGTGATCAGTGGAGAGTGGCAGGGAGGTATGGACCATGGGGAGACACAGCGCTCCTGGACCTTGGAGTGAGGAATTCAGTTTTAGCAGAAACAGGAGATAGGACTGTCTGGAATTGTCCTTCTGTGTGAATTACCTGCTCAAGGTCTCAAGGCAACTGCGTGGCCCACCCACTCCACTCGTGGCCCTCTCGGCCCCCATTCGGCACCCAGCCTTCTCCTTGTGGTGTCACCCCGCCCCACCGTCCGACCCAGGCTGGAGTGAAATCTTGGCCGACTGATGCGCCTTCATGGAAGATGGTGTGGAGGGATCCACTGTTCCCCTCAGGTCTCTTCTCCAAGACAAAGGACAGTCATGTACACCGGCTCACAGACCACAGAGATGCTGGTAATTGGTGTGCATGAGTGTTTATCATGTTGGAGAATGACAAAGAGGGAGCAGGTGTCTGACCTGGGATGAGAGAACACGGAGCGGTGAAGGCACACCAGGGGTGGAGAGGGGCAGAGACAGGCTGTCATTTTTCAGCACAATTGTCCTCCCTTTAATGTTCCCATAGATTATGGGACCGGATCATCGGAGGGGCCGATAGAGATGTTTTATGGTGCCAGGGTGGAAGGTTTGAGGAGAGGGAAAAATGATTGTGAACTTTCCGTCCTACAAAGACTCTCGTCGTCTATAGAATACAAAGTTGATTTTGCTTTGCTTTTCTTGGAAATGTGCTCGAGAGGAGAAAGGTAAACAGGATTTACCAGCCTCCTCCTGCATGTAAAGCAAATGGAAAGAACCCTCCCCTCTTGAAATTCCCTTTTGCTTGGAAGAAGTGGGATGTGTCTCCTTGTTCCCCTTCAAGGGAGATTTAAGAGATCCTCTCCTTGAACAGCACAGAGTTTAATGCTAAATACTTTTTAAAATCTTTTGGTCATCTACAATTTTCTCTCCTCAGCTCTGGGGTCAGGAGGGTTTGAGGAAAGAGGTGGAAAGTTCTCTCTCCGAGGGACCCTGTCCCCAGGCCTCATGTGTTCCAGGGCCCAGTTTGCAGTTCTTGGCTGTATGAGTGAAAATCTTTATTGAAGAACCAGATTTCTTTTTTGCAAGGAGAAAAAAGAAAAGAAACCAGTATCCAATTCAAGTAGAGGCCAACAAGCAAATGAAAAGATGCTCACATTTATTAGTTTTCAGGGACATGCAATTTAAAACCACAGGAGATAGCATTTCATGCCCACTAGGATGGCTGGAGTCAAGACAGATGATAGCAGGTGTTGGTGAGCATGTGGGGAGTTCAGAACCCACGTGCCTTGCTGGTAGGAATGTGAAATGGGGCAGCCTCTTCAAAAAATGGTTTTGCAGTTCTTCAAAAAGTTAAACATAAAAGGCCAGGCATAGGGTGGTGGCTCACACTTGTAATCCCAGCACTTTGGGAGGCTGAGGTGGGAGGGTCACCTGAGGAGTTTGAGACCAGCCTGCACAATGTGGTAAAACTCCATCTCTACAAAAAATACAAAAACTAGCTGGGCATGGTGGTCTGTACCTGTAGTCCCAGCTACTCGGGAGACGGGGGTGGGAGGATCACCTGAGCCCAGGAATTTGAGGCTGCCCTCAATGAGTGAGCCATGATCATGCCACTGCACTCCAGCCTGAGAGACAGAGTAAGACCCTGTCTCAAAAAAAAAAAAAAAAAGTTAAACATTAAATTATCATATAACCCAGTAATTCTGTCCCTAGCTATATGCCCCCAAAAATTGGCAACAGGTTTTGTTTTTTGTTTTTTGTTTTTTTGAGATGGAGTTTCCTTCTTGTTGCCCAGGCTGGAGTACAATGGCACAATCTCGGCTCACCTCAACCTCTGCCTCCCAGGTTCAAGTGATTCTCCTACCTCAGCCTCCTGAGTAGCTGGGATTACAGGCACCTGCCACCACATCCAGCTAATTTTGTATTTTTAGTACAGATGGGGTTTCTTCCTGTTGGTCAGGCTGGTCTTGAAATCCTGGCCTCAGGTCTGCCTGCCTTGGCCTTCCAAAGTGCTGGGATTATAGGCATAAACCACTGCACCCAGCTGGGAACAGGTATTTAAGCAAATATTATACATGAATGCCCACAGCAGGACTACTGACAATAGCCGAAAACTGACAACAACCCAAATGTCTGTCAATGGATAAATGAATAAACCACGGTCTATAAATACAATGGAATATTATTCAGCCATGAAAAGGAACCTAGCAGTGATACATGATACAAAGTGGATGAACCTCGAAAACATCAAGCTAAGTGAAAGAAACCAGTCACGTGTTGTAGATCCTCTTTATAGGAAATATCCAGGACAGGGAAACACGCAGAAACAAAAGGCAGACTAGGGGTTGCCAAGGTTGTAGATAGGGGAAATGGGGAGTGACTGCTGACAGGTACAGAGTTTTCTGTTGAGGTGAGGAAAATGTTTTGGAACAAGATTGATACAGCATTGTGAACATATAAAATGCACTGAATTATTCACTATTTTTTTTCTTTTTGAGACAGGGTCTTGCTCTATTGCCCAGGCTGGAGTACAGTGGCGCGATCATGGCTTACTGTAGTCTTGATCTCCCAGGCTCAAGCAATCCTCCCACCTCAGCCTCCTGAGTAGCTGGGACTAGGTGTGAGCCACCACACACAGCTCATTTTGTTTCTTTTATTTTTGAGATGGAGTCTTGCTGTCACCCAGGATGGAGTACAGTGGCTCCATCTTGGCTCATTGCAACCTCTGCCTCCTTGGTTCAAGCAATTCTCCTGCCTCAGTCTCCTGAGTAGCTGGGATTACAGGTGTGCACCACCATGCCCAGCTAATTTTTGTATTTTTAGTAGAGAGGGGGTTTCATTATGTAGGTCAGGCTGGTCTCCAACTCCTGACCTCAGGTGATCCACCTGCCTTAGCCTCCCCAAGTGCTGGGATTACAGATGTGCAGCACCCACAACCGGCCAGTTTTGTTTGCTTTTCTTAGAGACGAGGTCTCACTATGTGGCCAAGGTTGGTCTCAAACTCCTGACCTCAAGTGATCCTCCCACCTTGCTTGGCCTTCCAAAACGCTGGGATTACAGGAGTAAGCCACTGCTCCTGGCCAGAATTGTTCACTTCAAAATCATTCATTTTATGTTATATGAATTTTACATCAATGAGTAGATATGTTTATGTCTATACAAAATTCAAGCAGGGCCCTGGGAAGCAGGCTGGGAGAGCCGTGCTGACTCAAGGGAAATTGTTGTGAATGGGTGAAGGGGAGGTTGGTTTTTCTTCAGAATTTCTTGCTTCCCCCATCTTGGTAATACAGGTGTGGGAAGAGCATCAGGTAACAGATAAACCCTCCTTGGGCGTCACCTCGGACAGAGCCAAGAGCACAGGGGACACAAAATGGCATCTTACCAACCTTGCTCATCTTCTCCTCTGCTGCAAAATCCCCCTGCCCCTCATATGACCACGTGTCCAAATGTCCAGCCCTCCACCTAGGGAATAAGCCGGCCGGTGGGACCAGCACAGGTGAGGGGGTGGCTCTAGGCAGCCGAGCACATGGAAGGTGAGCCTGGCCCCGGAGGAGGCTGTGGCCTTTCTGTTTCCACCCACCTGTGGGCTCCATGAGGGCCTTGCTGGGGATATCTGGTTCCTGCTATGGAGGTAGCCAGGGACAGCCCCTCAGGCTGGCTCCAGAGTGGCCTCCGTAGAGGAAAGGGTGAAGCTTTTGGTGGTGCTGGGGTCCCAGGCAGGGCAGGGTCTTCCTGGATGGGCTGGAGGACATTCTGCCACCTGCTCTGGGATCACACCTCAGAGCTCTCCTTGCCGACTTCACTGTGGACTGGATTTTGAGAAGCCTCCTCCTGGAGGGCTGTCATGTTCTGGCCGGGCCTCTCCTGCCCTGCAAAGGCTGTGTGGCGCCTTCTGTGCATGGTGCATGAGTCCACGAGGCAGAGATCGGCCGCACCTGCAGCTTCTGCTGCCCTTCCCAGCAGCCCCCATGTTCACCCCACCCCGATTACTGTCTTCTTGAGGTCCTAGTGGTGCCCTTGGGACACCTTCCCTTCCTCCCTATGTCCTCACCTGGCTCCCTGTCCCCCTGACTGGAAGCCCCTGGGAGGAGTGGGAGGCTGCTACTGGCCAGCCTGAGCTCAGCCTGGGCACTGTCTACCTATGCTTGGGGGTGGCCTGGAAGGACACACATGGAAGAGTGGGCGGGGGGCAGTGCAGGGACCCCTGGCTCTGGCAGTCCACCAGATCTGGTGGGCTAGAGGGCCCTGCCTGTGGTCCCGGCACCGCCCAGAGGAGGCCTGGCTGGTTCCACAAACCCTGGAGGGGGCAGATAAGTTTGGCCTTGATCTTTGACCTCCTGATCCTTGCCCAAGGAACTTGCAGGAGACCCCCCAAACCAGAAACTTCTCCCTCTTCTTCTGGATGGGCCCATCCTCCACTGAGGCCAGCCACATCTCTATTATTTTAAGCAAAAAAACTAAAGTTCTGGCCCCATCTGGAACAAGAACCAGAGGAGAGGTTTGCAGAGTTGTGTAAGCCTAGGGGGCAGGGAGAGAAAGGTCCCCAACCTTCCCGCCCTCTCTGGACAGAAGTGGCTGCTGAGGGTCTAGAGAGTGCCCTGTCTCCTCGCATTAACCCCGTGCAGAGTGAGACCCCGCAATTAGCGCTGCCGCCCCCTGAAACTAAAGGAGCGGGGTTCGGATGCGGAAAATCTTCCCGGATCTTCCTGTGCGGCAGCCCCTGCCCCACCCCCACTGCCCCTAGCCAAGGGAGCCCGAGTAATCCTTGGGAAGAGAGGATAATTAATTCAAAAAGGCCACATCCCGGGGCCTCGGCCCTTTGACAAGGGAGAGGAGGGGAGGCGAGGGCCGAGCGGGGCCGCGAAGGAGGCTGTTGGAATAATCCCCATCTCAGGGCAAGATCGTTCCAGCCCTAACGAGACTCCGGGGCATTATCCCTGCATGCATTGCCGATGGCGGCCAGGAAAAGGGCGAGACCAACTTTCTTTCTGAATTTGGACTGACTTAAAGAAGTGGCATCACATTTGAAGGGCACCCAATCACTCTGTTGCCCTCGCTGCATGAAATTGTATCTGCTTGCCACTTCCTATCTCTCCGGGCGCAGCTGGGCTGTAAGGCATTGGCGATAACATTCTTTATTATACTGGCGTGTTTATGAACTGTGCCTGGAAAGAGATGATAGAAATATGCAGCAATATGCAAAGGCATCGGGGAGGAGGGGGAAGGGGGAGCAAATGTTAGTTGCCAGGGCAACGATGGGGCTATTTTGGGCATCGGATTTTGCGGATGATGAAAACCATTTTCCTGCAACGGTTGGACTCTCCCCTCCCCCTTCCTGGAGGCGATAAATGCAGCACTGAATATTTAGGAAGGGGGACGGCTTAACTTCTTAATTAAAAATGATGATCTTTTCCCTTCTGCCTCCTTTAAAAATGGATGAAAAACATCGAAGGGTGTTGATAAGCATTCGTGAGTGGAAGGAGACGTGTGAATAATGCACTCCCTTTACTGATGCCTGCCACCTCCCCCACCAGGCTCATCCACCGCCTTTCACCTACGCCGACTTGACTCTGATAAACTCCCCGAGCAAAATCCCCGAGCCCCAGACCTCAGCATAAGCTCAAAACCTCCAGGTGTTTATAAGCAAGCTGAATTCCAATGAGTCTCGGGGCAACTTGGCTTCCAACGAGATGGCTGGAAGATGGCTCCGTCTCTGGGCACAGATGTCCTGAGAAAACAAAGCGCAGGACCAGGGGCTGGAGCGATGCCTTCCTCCGGCCCCTCCAGCTGAGACAGGCTTCCGAGAGGAGGGATTCGCCCTCTGCAGGCACTGGGCTGCTTATGTAAGCCGGGTCAGCTTCGCACCCAAAAGGCGGCGAGGCTGGTGCCCGTCTGGATTTGTGCCCGTGTCCTGCCATCCCGCGTGCTGTGTCTGTTTCCATAGGGAGGAGGAGCTGATGGGTTTCAACCTTGCCTCCTCCCTGCTGTTTCCTCAGTGGCTGTCCAAGTAGGGTCCCCTGACAGGAGCCACAACCGCAGCGTCACCTGGGGATTTGTGGAAAATGCAAAATGTAGGGGTCCTGCTCCAGACTTACTGAATCAGACCTAGAGGCAGGTGCTAAGGAACCCCCGCAGGTGGGGCTGATGCGGCTGCAGGGTGGGAACTGCTGTGTTAAAGACGGATGGTGCCCAGGTACGTGTTATCCTGCCCCCTTGCCTGCCACACACCCTGCCTCATAGCCTGCAGGTGTCCAATAAGTGGGTGTGGAATGAATGGATCTGCGGAAATAATCCTGCAGTGTAATCTCCCACCCTCTGGCCAGCGTCGGTGGCCATGGCCCACCTGCACAGCCTCCCCAGCATGCTCTCGTGCGTGATGGGAGAGCCGAGGGTCGTGAGGACACAGCGGACGATTTCCCATGCTCACAGCCCAAGGTCTGGGGTTGGAGAGGAATGACTCATGGCAGCCTTTTTTCCTTCCTGTCTGGGCCACTTTGACCGGCTGGCACCCCTCAGTCAAGTGCCCCTAGGAACAGGATACCCAGACGTGTCACTGAGTTCTGGTATCAGGTCTAAGACATGCTCCTGTGTCTTGCAGGACAGCTGGGTTCTGGAAAGTTCCATAGGTGTCAAAGTTGGTGGAACAGAATACATCTCATTGGAGGGTGGGTGGCTCTTGCTTCGTGGTTGGAATGGGTTCTTACAGTTAAGTGCTGTTTCTGTATCTCTGGTTTTGTGGCAATGAGTCGTGCTGTGATTCGTACCCCTTTCTACCCACTCCCTCCACCAGAAGGAGGACCCCTGAAGATGTCTTTAGGCCAGTTTTGGGAGGTTCTTTGAGATAAATTAGGGAAGAAGGTGGCTGGTGTCTTCAGCTGAGGGATCTTCTTGTGGGGATGTCACTTATTACTCTGAGTCTGAAGAGAGTAAAATGATTTATGCTTTCATTTGTTTTTTTTTTTTTTTTTGAGACGGAGTCTCGCTCTGTCACCCAGGCTGGAGTGCAGTGGCCAGATCTCAGCTCACTGCAAGCTCCGCCTCCTGGGTTCACACCATTCTCCTGCCTCAGCCTCCCAAGTAGCTGGGACTACAGGCGCCTGCTACCTCGCCCGGCTAGTTTTTTGTATTTTTAGTAGAGACGGGGTTTCACCGGGTTAGCCAGGATGGTCTCGATCTCCTGACCTCGTGATCCGCCCGTCTCGGCCTCCCAAAGTGCTGGGATTACAGGCTTGAGCCACCGCGCCCGGCCGTAATGCTTTCATTTGAAAACAAACTTTTAATTGCCTATCAGCCAAGTAATACATTCTCATGTAGAAAAATTGAAAAATATAGAAAGGAATGAAGAAATAAACAAAGTATCTACAGTTTTCCTATCTGGAGATAAAAGATAATCTTTTTCTGTTTTTTTTTTTTCTCTGTTTATTTTATCTTTACAGACTTGAGATCATATTGTATTCTGCTTTTTTTTTTTAGCTATCATCATAATGTGAGCATTTTTCCATTTCCTTAAATAGTCTTCAATACATCCTTTTTTTAGTGGCTACATAATATTTTATAGTGTCAATGTATCAATAGTTAAGCTTTTTTTCTTTTTCAAATAAATGATTTTCCATGTCTCTTTCAGGCTATGGAAGTGGCAGCTTGTGATTTTAATACCAAAGAAATCCCAGAACTCAGAGAGAGGCAGAGGTGAGTCCCTTTGTGTTTGACACCTGGCATTTGAGTTGTGCTGAAGGAGGAGAAGCCAATCCATCACTGGGGGTTGAAGTTAGCTTCTGTGGTGACATTCACGGGTAAGAGACAAAATCACTTCCCCCAGGGCAAGAGGCAGCATTTGGCATTTTGCAGGTTGCCAGTGAGGTAATGGAGTCAAATAGAAGTTCACCAGAAGCTTCTTTTTAATGCCCTTGAATGGGGCTGTCAAAGGAGGAAGAGGAAGAGCTGCCACTCCGCCAAGACCTGCCCTCCACAGGGCCCTGGATGCGTACCGACTGCCCCTCAGGTACAGGGAGACCGGCAGGCTGGGGCCTTGTGCTCTTTGGGTAGATGGACCTGCTGGCAGGGCCTTCCCCACTCCTGTGGGGAGAAGCAGAGATCAGCCAGGAGTCTCGTGTAATATTTTTGCTCCATTTCCCCCCTCTGTTTTGGGGTCCACACACCATGAATGAGAGTGGCTGAAATGAAAATCTCGAATGAACAGAATGATAAAGGTCAGCCCACACAGCGAGGTTTCCCACCTGCCTCACTCCATCCTCTCTTCGATGACACCTCAAACTTTCCTTGTCTCTTTGCAGCTCTTCTTTTGCAGGAATTGGAACTTGCCAATTGTTTCCAAAGCCCTTCTAAGCCCACTCCCTTCTTCCCATCATTGCCATCACAGCCAACTCTACCAACAGGGAACCCCAAAGGCCATAGATGTGGTTAAGCAATACTCGAAGCATGGGGCCTCTTTTGTACAAACAGTTATTTCAGCAGATTTTATTGCAGCATAAGTGTAAATACCCCATGGTCCTCTGGGGCAGGGGTCTCTGCAGTGGCATTGTTGACATACGGGACCAGATAATTCTGCCTTGTGAGGGCCTGTCCTGAACATTGTAGGATGTTAGCAGTGTCCCTGATCTCTACCCACTAGAAGCCAGTAGTAGGGTGCCCTGATCCCTACACACTAGACCCACTCAGTCACGACAACCACATATGTGTTTCTTTTCTTTTTTTTCGAGATGGAGTCTCACTCTGTCACCCAGGCTGGAGTGCAATGGTGAGAACTCGGCTCACAGCAACCTCTGCCTCCTGGGTTCAAGCAATTCTCCTGCCTCAGCCTCCTCAGTAGCTGGGATTATAGGAGTGCGCTGCCACGCCCAGCTAATTGTTTGTATTTTTAGTAGAGACGGGGTTTCACCATGTTGCCCAGGCTGGTCTCAAACTCCTGGCCTCAGGTGACCCACCTGCCTCGGCCTCCCAAAGTGCTGGGATTACAGATGTGAGCCACCGCGCCCGGCCTGCACTTTCCAGTTCTGAAGTGATGTCATTCTAAGGATAACAAACCGTGTTTGTCCCACAGATGACCCAACATCACTGGAGAAGGAAACGAGTGTTTGGCATCGGTGGGGAATCGTTTAAGCCCGTCTGTCCCATTGCTGAGTCTCAGAGACCAATACCTAGAGTATTTAATGATGGTGTGGCTTGAGAACAACAGGTGTGACTGTTAGAGAGGATCATGCCCAAAAAGGAACATTCTCGATGCGGAAGTTGGGCAGATCTGCCCAGATTAGTGACTCTTCAAGAGTGGAGGGGCACAGCTTGTTTATCTGTGTTTATGAAGGGCGCCAGAGTAGACAGTTCAGGTATTTATCTCTTTAGTTCTTATCACACATGCTTTCCAGGAGGCGTAGGAGAGAAGCAATAGCACCTACTGCGTCTTTTGCTAGACAAGGGGAGAGGAAGCATGCTGCATGTATGGAGATACTTGTTTAGGTTATAAATTCACCACTCAGAGTCTCTAAGTTGAATTACCCCTCAGCAGCGATTTGCTCTGTTATAGTATTTAGTTTTGTTTCAAAAGCCATTGGTGATTTTAACTCTCTCCCTCCTTGTGGGCTCTGGTCTTAAATCTTATAGGACTGACACTAAATTCATCACCTTTCTTCTCCTTCCCTCTACTTCTCTCCACAGTTTCCTTGACATGGACCACATTGTTAAGAGTAGCAGCTTAGGCTGGGAGAGATGGCTTTTGCCTGTAATACCAGCACTTAGGGAGGCTGAGGCAGGTGGATCACCTGAGGTCAGGAGTTCAAGACCAGCCTGGCCAACATAGTGAAACCTTATCTCTACTAAAAGTACAAAAATTAGCTGGGTGTAGTGGTGCACCCCTCTAATCCCAGCTACTCGAGGACTGAGGCAGGAGAATTGCTTGAACGTGGGAGGTGGAGGTTGCAGTGAGCCGAGATTGTGCCATTGCACTTTAGCCTAGTCAAGAGAGGGAGACTGCATCTCAAAAAAAAAAAAAAGAAAAGAAAAGAAAAAGAAAAAAGAATAAAAGAAAAAAGAGTAGCAGCTCAACTCTTAGGTCATGAGACTTGTCCCCACTCCTTCAAACTCTAGACATTATCTGTCATCATGTTTGTCGTCTTTTTCCTTCCAAAGTGGTTTTCAGCATCATCCCCAAAGCCCCTGCCCAGATAAACCGCAGAAATGCTGCAGGCAAAAGGACAGGCGTGAGCGCGTATGGCAGGGTTATGTAGCCAGGAAGAGTTGGTTGGTGTTGATGTCCAGGGAAGCCCCCTCTGGAGAAACAGCTTTCTGCCTGAGACCTGAAGGACCAGCATCGTAGGAGTTCCGCAACTTGGGTTTCCTCCCCCCAGCCCGTTCCCACAGGCTTCAGCCTGATCTTCCTCACCTAACCCTTGGTGGCAGTTTTCTGGGGCTACTGTAGCCAAGTACCACATACTGTGGGGCTTGAACTCACAGAAGCGTGTCGTCTCACAGTTCAGAAGGCCAGACATCCAGTATCGAGGGGTCGGCAGGATCAGTTCCTTCTGGAGGCTGCAGGGGAGGATCTAACCTGTGCCTCCTCCTAGTTTTTGGGGGCTCCTGGCAACTTTGGTGTCCTTTGGCCTGCAGCTGCCTCCCTTTGGTATCTGCTCCATTTTCACATGGCCTCTCTCTGTGTGTGTGTGTGTATGTGTGTGTGTGTGTGTCTTCTCTTCTTTTGGTTTTCAAAGGACACCAGTCATATCCAATTTAGGGCCTCCTGTAATCCAGTAGAACCTTATCTTAACTTTCATTACACCTGTAAAGGCCCTATTTACACAAGAGACCACATTCACAGATTCTGAAACTTGAACCATGAATTCTGGGGAGACACAATTCAAGCCAATACACCCTTGTTTAAGAACCAACCCAAGGGACTGTTTGAAGCTGTGCCATGAGTCCTAACTCCTGCGTGTCAAGTCTGAACTTCCTAGGCAGCTATTTATTTGTTTATTTATTTATCTATTTATTTATTATTTTATTTATTTTTTTTGAGACGAAGTCTTGCTCTGTCACCCAGGCTGGAGTGCAGTGGCCGGATCTCAGCTCACTGCAAGCTC
>NW_012110918.1:13693008-13732396 GCF_000951035.1 Colobus angolensis palliatus
CCTGCCACTGTTCCTGCTCCGACTGTGGTCACTGGAGCCATGTCCACAGCCTATTCGTGGTTCTCTGCTGGTTTTCTCTTTGATAGACTATTTTATCCAAGATGTGCTAGGAATCACAGACCAAGGCTGAGGTGGTGGCTTCTGCAAAAGTTTGTTAATTCTTGCTCTCCCCACCTCCTGCTTGCCCAAGACCCTTGAGAAAGAGCCAGAGACAAAAAGGGAAATCCCCTCCACACTGCTCCCCACATCCCAGCTCTTCAACTTGCTCATCCTCAGGCCCCATGGAAGCTGTGGGTGATGGGAGCACTTGGGATTCTGAGGAGGGGGCAGCTGCAGAGGCTCCTCCTCGTGGGGTGTTTATGCAAAGGTTTTGTGCCCCAGTTGGGTGTGGGTAGACCCACATGAAGTGGTGGCCAGACCCCTGTCAGCCTCTGGGCCCTCGTTAAAGGCTGGTCCTCTCTGGCTGTCTTCTCGGCCCCCTGGCCTTGTGCTTTGATGCATTCATGTTCCTTAATAGTGTAAGGTGAACAACAGTCTTGGTTTGCTCAGGACTGAGGATCCCCCAGATGCAGGGTCTTCAGTGCTAAGCTGGTGACTCTGGTAGTTAGGAAGCATTGTTGTTGTTGTTGTTGTTATTATTATTATTATTATTATTATTTGAGACAGGGTCTCACTCTGTCACCCAGGCTCAAGCTGGAGTGCAGTGGCACAATCATGGCTCAATGCAGCCTCAAACACCCAGGTGCAAGCCATCAGCCCGCCTTAGCCTCCTGAGAGGCTGGAGGCATGCACCACCACACCCAGCTAATTTTTTGGAGAGACAAAGCTTCACTGTGTTGCCCAGGCTGGTTGTGAATGCCTGGTCTCGAGCAATGCTCCTGCCTCAGCCTCTTAAAATACTGGGGTTATAGGCATGAGTCACTGTGTCTGGCCTGGATATGTGATTTTTTTTTTTTTTCATTGACACAGTCACAGCTCCCAGCCTATGCTTAGTATTTTTAGCTAGTGTCCTTCTCTGGATCCTCTTGGTTACTCACAGGGTTTAAATGAATATATTACAGATTATATATCTAATGCAACCAGTGCAAGTAATTTTCTACTTTCTTAATTTTTGTACACAAAAGTCTTACTAAAAAGAGTTGCCTCATCCCTCCTAAACTAGAGGGATGTCACTGAAAGGCATGTTGGGGAGAGGGTGGACAGGCCCTCGTGGGTGGCATGTCCCGTGAGTCCTCCATAGCTCTCAAGCAGACAGGTGCCATTCTCCCCAGCTGCTACCCTCCGCCCTGCTGGCTTTTAGGAGAGGCGTGCCATATGGGTGGGAAGAGAGGGGGCTTCTGGGGGAGGTCCCACACATGTGCTTCTCCAAACAGCATCCCCGTGCAGTCTGCTGACCCAACTCTCTCTGATATACCTCAGACATTCTCTAATCACAAGGCTTCTATTTGTGTTATTGTTATTTCTATATTTAATTAAGGTATATATAAATTGCATTTTAAAAACTTGGATCCAGGCCAGGCACAGTGGCTCACGCCTGTAATCCCAGCACTTTGGGAGGCTGAGGCGGGTGGATCACCTGAGGTCAGGAGTTCGAGACCAGCCTGGCCAATATGGTGAAGCCCCATCTCTACTAAAAATACAAAAATTAACCAGATGTGGTGGCGCGTGCTTATGATCTCAGCTACTCGGGAGGCTAAGGCAGGAGAATTGCTTGAACCTGAGAGGTGGAGTTCGCAGTGAGCCGAGATTGAGCCACTGCACTCCAGCCTGGGCGACAGAACGAGACTCCATCTTGAAAAAAACAAAAACTAAAACAACAACAAAAAAACTTGGATCTGGTTTTTAAAGGGTTTGAAAACCTGATTATTTCAAGAGGATGTGTGATGAACTCTCTGTGCAGTGAGGGAAACTGTAGCTCATCCTGTGGGTGAAACTATTACCTTCAATTCAATTTATATTATTAATTCAGAATTTATTTTTCCTAGAGTCTGGTCTGTCTGGATTTCAACAGGCTAATGGCCAGGAAGAAATCACTGTGTACTGAGCAGAAGCTAGTTTACATCCTGAGAAGTAGAAAGATACAGAAAGGTGTTGGCTTAAGAGTAAGCGACGCCCCCACCTTCTTCAACCCGCTAAACTTAGTCTTGTTCCTCAGACAACTGTAAGTAACAGGTTCCTGAATATCCTAAATATCCTTCTAGAAGTTGTGTATGGATACATAACAAATATCTATATTTTCTTTTTTTTTTTTTTTTTTTTTTTTTGAGACGGAGTCTCACTCTGTCGCCCAGGCTGGAGTGCAGTGACCGGATCTCAGCTCACTGCAAGCTCTGCCTCCCGGGTTCGCGCCATTCTCCTGCCTCAGCCTCCTGAGTAGCTGGGACTACAGGCGCCCGCCACCTCGCCCGGCTAATTTTTTGTATTTTTTGGTAGAGACGGGGTTTCACCGTGTTAGCCAGGATGGTCTCGATCTCCTGACCTCGTGATCCGCCCGTCTCGGCCTCCCAAAGTGCTGGGATTACAGGCTTGAGCCACCGCGCCCGGCCTTTGTTGTGTTTGCTTTTAAAGATTTAGTCATAAATTCTTTGCCTAGGCCAATGTCCAGAAAAGTATTTCCTAGGTTTTCTTCTAGGATTTTTATAGGTTGAGATCTTACATTTAAGTCTTTAATCCATCTTGAGTTCATTTTTGTATATGGTGAGAGGTAGGGGTCAAGTTTCATTCTTCTGCATATGGTTGGCCAGTTTTCCCAATACCATTTATTGAATAGGATGTCCTTTCCCCATTATTTATTTTTGTTGACTTTGTCAAAGATCAGTTAGTTGTAATTATGCAGCTTTATTTCTTGGTTCTCTATTCTGTTCCATTAGTCTATATGTCTAGTTTTATACCAGCACCATACTGTTTTGGTTATTGCAGCCTTGTAGTGTAGTTTGAAGTCAGGTAATGTGAGCCTCCTCCTTTATTCCTTTTGCTTAGGATTGCTTTGGCTGTTTGGGCTGTTTTACGGTTCCATATGAATTTTAGAATAGTTTTTTTCTAATTCTGTGAAGAATGACATTGGTAATTTGATAAGAATTGCATTGAATCCGTAGCTTGCTTTGGGCAGTATGGATATTTTGATGATATCAGTTCTTCCAATCCGTGAGCATGGAATGTTTTTCCATTTTTTTGTGTTATCTATAATTTATTTCAGCAGTGTTTGGTAGTCCTCCTTGTAGACATTTTTCACCTACTTGATTAGATGTATTCCTAGGTATTTGTGTGTGTGTGACTATTATAAATGGAACTACATTCTTCATTTGTTTCTCAATTTGAACATTATTGGGGTGTAGAAATGCTACTGATTTTGGTATATTGGTTTTGTATCCTGAAACTTTACTGGTCATTTATTAAGTTTAGGAGTCTTTTGGTGGAATCTTTGGGTTTTCTAGTTATAGAATTATATCATCAGTGAAGAAAGATAATTTGACTTCCTCTTTTCCAATTTGGATGCCTTTTATTTCTTTCTCTTGCCTGATTGCTCTGGTTAGGACTTCCAGTACCATGTTGAATAGGATTGGTGAGAGTGGACATCCTTGTCTTGTTTCAGTTCTTAGGGGGAATACTTCCAACCTTTGCCTATTCAGTGTGATATTGGCCGTGGGTTTGTCATAAATGACTCTTATTGTTTTAAGGTATGTACCTTTGATGCCTACTTTTTTGAGGACTTTTATCATGAGGGGATGTTGGATTTTATTGAATGCTTTTTTCTGCATCTATTGAGATGATCATGTGGTTTTTGTTTTATATTCTGTTTATGTGGTGAATCACATTTATTGATTTGCATATATTGAACCATCCTTGCATCCCTGGAATCAAGCCCATTTGAAGTTGGTGGATTATCTTTTTGATGTGCTGCTGGATCCAGTTTGCTGGTATTTTGTCGAGGATTTTCGTGTCTATGTTCATTAGGGATATCATAATTTCTTTGTTGTTGTATCTTGGCCTCAGAGATCTTTTATAAGAGCCCTTAATCCCATCCATGATGGCAGATCCCTCACAATCTAATCATCTCCCAAAGGCCCTACCTCTTAAAACTATCACCTGGGGATTAAATTTCAACATATGAATTTTAGGGAGACACAAACATTCAGACTATAGCACCCTCTTACCACATTTTTAAGTGTGTAGTATATTATTGGTAAGTATAAGCACAATGGTGTACAGAAGACCTCTAGAACTTTTCATCTGGTGCAACTGAAACTTTATACACACTGAACAGCTGTTCCCCCCCATTCCTCTCCCCAGTTATGGGCAACTAATCATTCTACTCTCTGCTTATATGAGTTTGACTATTAGATACCTCATATGAGTGGAATCATGCATTGCTTTTCCTCTGTGTCTGGCTTATTTTACTTACCATTATGTCCTCCAGGATCATGCATGTTGTTGCATATGGCAGGACTTCCTTCTTTTTAAAGGATGAATGATATTCCATTGTATTTACCATATTTTATTTATCCATTCTTCAGTAAATGGACAGTCAGGTTACTTCCACATCTTGGCTATTGTGAAAAATGCTTTTTTTCTTTTTCTTTTTTTGTTTTTGAGGTGGAGTCTCACTCTGTTGGCCAGGTGTGATCTTGGCTCACTGCAACCTCCACCTCCCAGGTTCAAACAATTCTCCTGCTTCAGCCTCCTGAGTAGCTGGAACTATAGGTTCACGCCACCATGCCCAGCTAATTTTTGTATTTTTAGTAGAGACAGGGTTTCACCATGTTCGTTCGGCAGGATGGTCTCAATCTCTTGACCTCAAAAAATAAGATCTTCTCCCATTCCATAGGTTGCCTTTTATTTTTTATTTATTTGTTTTTTGAGATGGAGTCTCATTCTGTCACCCAGGCTGGAGTGCAGGGGTGCGATCTTGGCTCACTGCAACTTTTGCCTCCTGGGTTCAAGCAATTCTCCTAACTCAGCCTCCTGAGTAGCTGGGATTACAGGTGCACACCACCATGCCCGGCTAATTTTTTTGTATTTTTAGTAGAGACAGTGTTTCACCATGCTGGCCAGGCTGGTCTTGAACTCCTGACTTCAGGTGATCCACCCACTTTGACCTCCCAAAGTGCTGGGATTATAGGTGTGAGCCACTGCTCCCAGCATAGATTGCCTTTTAAAATTTATTTTTCAATTGACAATGAAAAGTATATATATTTATCATGTACAACATGTTCTTAAGTATATATACATTAAGGAATGTCTAAATTGAGCTACTTAACATATGCGTTACTCATATACTTATTTTTTTGGTGAGAAGACTTAAAAAGTACTCTCTTGGCAATTTTCAAGAATACAACAGGCTTAATAATATTCCATTGTGTATATATACCACATTAAAAAAAATTCACTCATCCATTGATGGACACAAGTTGATTCCATATTTTGGCTACTGTGAATAGTGCTATAATAAACATGGGAGTGCAAATATCTCTTCAACATACTGAGTTTATTTCCTTTGGATATGTACCCAGTAGTGGGATTGCTGGATCATATGGAGTTCTATTTTTAATTTTTTGAGGAACCTCCTACTGTTTTCCAAAATGGCTATACTAATTTACATTCCCATCAACAGTGTGCAGGGGTTCCCTTCTTCCACATCCTCAACAACTCCTGTTATCTTTTGTCTTCTTCAAAATAGTGATTCTAACAAGTGTGAGGTGACGTCTTATTGTAATTTTAATTTGCGTTTCCCTGATTATTCCTGCTGTTGAGCATTTCTTCATATACCTGTTGGCCATTTGTACATCGTCTTTGGAGAAATGTCTACTCAGGTGCTTTGCGCATTTTTTAATTGGGTTATTAGTTTTCTTACTATTGAATAGTCTAGGTCCTTATGTACCTTGTATATTAATCTCTTGTCAGATGTAGGGTTTGCAAGTATCAGTTGCTGCCCCAACTGTGCTTGCTATGTGAAGATGGACCCAGCCTGCTCAGGGAGGAGGTGCCAGACATCTGGAGTGCAGGGTCCCACCTTCCCTCCCTCTGTGGTCTTTTCGCTCTGCTGATTGTTTACTTTGCCATGGCCAGCTTGGCTTTTTAAAAATTTAGTTTTGTTTTTATTACTCCATACCTCTTCAACTCTCAGTTAAGTCACTAGTGGCCTGAAACAAAATGTAAGTGCACTAGGGAGCTTCCCCTGTGGGACGAGCCATTTTATAACCTTCTTTTTATAAGCCAATATAAAACCTTCTGCCACACAGATCGCCTTTTTATCATTAATTTGTCTGGTAAATATCACATTAGGTTAGGCTTTACAAAATCAGATCCTAGATGTACTTCCCATGAAAACATGAACAAATCTGCATTTGGGAGCTCTGGGTGGCAGGACATAGAGTTGAGGGACATTTCCAGAGGCCCTAAGTCCTCTCTCGGGAGGGGAGTCACTATTTAGAGCTATGTCTACAGGAACTGTTTTCACACATCCAGATGTGGATGTGAAGGACCAGCCCACCGTAATGACTGGCTCAGTCAATTCCATATATATTTACTGAGCATTCCCCATGCCCTGGGCTCTGAGAGGCTCCCCATAGGAAGCAGGTGCATCCTGCCCTTGGCGAGCTTAGGCTTCTGTCGTACTCAGTCAGTGCAATATCGTCAACTCCCAAGACCCCTAGCTAGCCAGGTAGAGGAGAGGATTGGAGAGAAATTATTAAGTCACTTCAGCCCTTTTAATTAGCTTTTTCCAGCCCCAAGTGCTGCTGCAGGTATGAGGGAAGCGAAGCCCTGAGTGCTGCTCCGGAGGAATTTGCATGCGATTGAGTGGGAGAGAAAGAAAGCTCCTTCAATGACTGCCATGGAAAAAGTGCCCTGGATTGGTGCATCTAAAGTTGACATGCACAGGGGTCACCTGGGAGTCTTGTCAAAATGCAGATTCTGATTCACTGGGTTGGAGTGTGGCTCGAGAGCCTGCATTTCCAGTTTGCCCAGGTGATATTCATGCTGCTGATCCTGAGCCACACTTGAAGAAGCCAGGTAAAGCCCCCCGATCATCAGGGGAGGGGGCACAGGGAGCCGTGGTGATCTGGGGATGCTGCAGGCTGCTGGGGGCTGCCTTGGACCTTGAAGGAGGGACAGGATGGAGGCAGTACCAGTTGTGGAGGCCAGGATGTCACAGGGCAGGAGTGGGGCTGGAAAGGGCAGAGGGGGAGGGCCCCAGTCCCTGCCTAGGCTGCTTTCATTCTGTAAAGAGGTTTTTACTCTAGACCTTCCATTTTCCTGGAAGTGAAGGTCTGACATGCATTGACCCAGAAGGCGAAAACCAGAGGATGGGTGAACATGCGCACTCTTCCTCACTTCATTCAACTGGAATCAAAGCAACAGGAAGGTGGAGGTGGGGTGTGGGCTGGGGAGAGGGGTGGGGGTGGGAGAAGGGCTTTCTCAGGCGGGTAAGTTCTTGATGGGTGGGGAGTGGGTAGGGAGCAGCAGGTGGCAGGGGCTTTCTGTGACTGGGACCTGTGATCCTCTTGCCTTTGGGCAGCCAGTAGGCCCACAAGCCATCCAAGGGCAAAGTTTGTGCTTTTAGAAATTTCTTTCCAAGGAAGCGATTAGTCAGCCAGACCTGTTGTCCTTTTGCAAGCAGCAAATTACCCAGGAAAATGTAATTACCCATTTGCTTTGTTATTAGTGCACAGCTAAGAAGATTGAAGCAATCGCCCCTTTCATGGTATTTCAAAGCTTACTCACACGATGCATCCCTGATATTAAACACAATGAGACTTTTTTGAATTCAATTAAGCATTTGCCTACTGTGACTCTTTATTCATTGCAAATTGTCTCAGTAAATAATCTTCATCAAAAGTCAGAACCAATCCCCATTAGTTGTTTAGATTAATTAATGGGTCCCCCTGGAGCCACCCAAATCAATTCAATTTGAACGTCAACAACTTGGCAATGGAGTTTCCCAGGTTGGCATTAAGACAATATTAAACCTGCAATAAGTCACATTTAAAATGTTAATTCAGAGAAGCTCTCCATTTAGAGCATTTAATTAAATCCTTAAATAAACTGCATGGGCTCAGTACCAGATGGTTCTGCATTTTCATTGCAGCACAGAGCCTTGAAGTCATTGTGGGAAGTAATATTGGAGGCGCGGTGAAGATAACCAGGATATATAGAGTAATAAAATCTAATCTCGTTTCCAGCGGGGAGATTCAGTGTATGTACACAACCCGGGCTCAAATTGTAAGTTAATTACATTAACCCCAGTGTACTCCGGGATCTGAGCAGCCAGAGATGAAATTAGTCTTTTTCCTATCATAAGATTCTTTTCAACTTCACTATATTAATTTTTAGCCAAATACTTACTCATAAGGAAAATTGAAGTTAATGTAACCAAAGATAAAGTAATGCAGCCTTAATATTCTGAAGGGATTATGGAGACCCACGAAAATATACTCTGCAAATATCATCGACTTGGAATGGATTTATGGAGTTGGGCGGGGGAGAAGAAATGAAGATGCCAAGAAGACCCTTGTCTCTGCCCATTTCCTCCCGGCTAGCCAAGGGTTAATAAAGGACCTAATCTAGGAAATGTAGTCCTTGGAGCAAACAGTCTCCCAAGGGTGGTGGAGAGTGTTGGGGGAGGAGACAGATGGCCTCTGAGAGCAGTCAGGCCTTCATGTCAGGGGCAGGTGAGGGGCCCAAGTGTCTCCTGGCAGCATGATTACCTCTGTCCGCCCGATGGGTGGCCCAGGAATTTCCATGGCTCAGCCTCTTAATCTCCCTGCCCGGAGAGCATCCACCCTCTACAAGGAGAGACGAGACAAGTCATACTTCCTGGTCTTTCCCTTGGGATGTCAAGAGGTACCATTGGCTCCTCTGTCTGCCAACCTGGAAACCCTCAGGTGCCACCTTGGTTATCTCAGTGGTCCTGTGGTGACTGAAGATCTAAGGCAAATTTCCTTTAAAAGAGTTTCCTCCAAAAGTCTATCAATTCTCCAACAACTAAGAAAAACTACACATCACCCATTCAGTCTTGGGAGCCTGTATCCCCAAGGGGTTATGTCTCCCCCTGCACTCCCGTCACCCCGCCATCCGGGGAAAGACAGCAATCCTAGAACCCTGTGAGTTTGTCTCAAAAGCATTTTTCTGCTCTGATCATTCCAAGTGAAGCAGTAGGAACTGAATTTCTGATAGCCTCCTCCTAGGAAGCGATTCTGTTGTGACCTGGCACTCACCTTCACTTGACCTTCTGCGATCCCAGCCCTCTGCCCGATGCTTGGTGCCATCTTACCCTCCCAAACTGGAGTATCTCGAACCCCTTTGGGCCCTCCCCCTCCATTCTGGTCTTTGGTCTGAGAGAAAGGATCGCAGCCTCGGGAACCTGATTCTGCCGGGCCTCTGGGCTACTGAGAGTCCACTTGGCTTCCTTTTCTGTCCTGAACGTGACTGTTGTGCTTGTCACTCAAGGGTCCACACACTGAGGTGGCTCATAGGTTTCATCTGAATGCCAACTGCAATTGACTGGTAGTGGTTGTTCACAGTGTTAAGAAGGATTCTGAACCTGAATCCAGTCTTCAAGAGGAAAAGAAGACTGCGGATATTAGCAATACGGGTCATGTGTGTGGGTGTGTGTGTGTATGTGTGTATGTTTACACTATGAATGCTTTCCAATGTTTTCAAATGAAAACATGTTCGTGGCTATACCATAATTTATTCTAATTCCATTTTTTGTTTTTGCCTTTTTTTTTTTTTTTTCCTTAACTACCAAGGGTAAATGACACATCTTTGTACACTAACCTTTGAATGTCTGATCCTTTGTTCAGGTAGACTCCTAGAAAGGGAAGTACTAGACCAAAAATTGCAAACAAAGACCGAGTTATTTAAAAGTTGAGCTCTTCATTATGACCATATACTCCTGCACATGTGAGTGCCAGCATGTTTATTTCAGGAAAAAATTAATACAGCCCAAGTTACAAATATTAATAACAAGCAAGGTGGCTCCCACCAGGCACCTGGCAAAACCTCAGCCCAGAGGAGCGAGAGGAGCTGATTCTGGGTTCATTCTGGAATAGCTGGGGTGGCCCTGTTTACAGGTCCCCTCCTGGGGTCCATGCTCTGCCTAGGTTCACTTTGGCCTGAAACGGAATGATCAATTCTTTGCATTGGGGCATGGACGGTCGGTCAGGGTGCTCAATCTCCTCAGCTCCAGCTGTTCAAAGTACAGACTTTGAGCAAAGCACAGAAATTCCTAATTATTCAAATTAAGAGATCACACATGAGAGCAGGATTTAAAGCATTAAGTAGGGGGTTACTGTGTTCTCTCTCAGTATCTGCATTTTCATAATTCCTAGTCATAGTGTCAAAGACATTAGTGCTGGAAAGAAAACAGGAGGATGAGTCCAGCTCTCTTGTTGGACAGAGGAAATGAGGTGCTCAGAGAAGGTAAGTGGTTTAACCAAGCCACACAGCCAGTTCGTGGCAGGCCAAATCCTGTTTCAGTGGTCTTACCACGACACCTCTCTTCCAGCCACTCCTGCTTACACATACTCACCTCCCTGGGGCTCTGCCGGTCCCTGGGCTACACACTCAGTGAGTCCAGAGCCCTCCCTTCTCTGTACATTTTTGGCTGTGGCTACCCCACTGCCTATTCTGAAACTTAGAGCAATGTTCTTGTGATTTTTTCTACAGCGCATGGCTAATGCAATTACCTCCACATATCTCTCGTTTTGCTCTTCTGCCTAGTTCCATGTGGCAAAAGTGAGAAGAGATCAGTCCTGGTTATGCGGTGTTTACATCTATATGGTATGCTTGCTCCACCTTTTTTTTTGTTTGTTTTTTGAGACAGAGCCTCAGTCTTGTTGCCCAGGTTGGAATGCAGTTGTGTAATCTCGGCTCACTGCAACCTCTGCCTCCTGGGTTCGAGCGATTCTCCTGCCTCAGCCTCCCAAGTAGCTGAGATTACAGGCATGTGCCACCATGCCTGGGTAATTTTTGTATTTTTAGTAAAGGCGGGACTTCACCGTGTTGGCCAGGCTGGTCTTGAACTCCCGACCTCAGGTGATCCTCCTGCCTCGGCCTCCCAAAGTGCTGGGATTACAGGCATGAGCCACTGCGCCTGGCCTCCTTGCTCCACTTTTTAAGGGAGATAATAAAACAGGCCTTGATTGTGTTTGGTTTGAATTAGTTTTGCAGAGAACACCACCTTCTTGCCCCACATGAAAGGAAATTGCAGGCCCTTTGCAACAGCAGCTGAATTCTGACCTCAGCTACAGTAACTAAGATGCCCTCATCTGCCAGAAACGCTTTCCTGAGCGAGCTAGTTGTTCTGGAGAGAGGGCTGCAAAGGGACTGAGCAGGGAAGGACAGGATGAAACCCCGGCTCATGGCTGGGAAGGAAGCAGAGTCTGTGCTTGGTGGATGGGGTGGGAACAGCTGGAGGGTGAGGCGCACGGATGCCTGTGGAGCACTCGCCTCTTGCAAGATGGGGAGGCACTAGTGGAAGGCAAAAGGCGGTTGTTCTTGTGCCACCCAAATCCAGGGCATCTGTAGAAACTACTTGTGTCTGTGGGTCAGGGCTGATGCCATGAGTGTGCACACGAAAACAAGAGAAGCTGGGTCCTTGGGCAGCAGGAGGTGGTTCTGTGCTTGGTGTGCCCCATGAGGGGCCAGCCTGTTGCCTCCTAGCATAGCACAGGGCTGCGCAGTGGGGCGTTAGGCATAGCAAGAGCCCAGTTGCAGAATTATCATTGATACAGGCACCAAAAGTCTGCACTATGAGCACTTTGAGATGACAAGATTGAGCGTCCTTCCCATCCATGCCCCAGGGCACCAAGACTTGGTCATTTCATTTCAGGCCAAAGTGAACCCAGGCACAGTGTGGCCCCCAGAAGGGGACCAGCAAGCAGGGCTACCCTGGCTGCTCCAGGATGAACTCAGAAACAACTTCTCTCATCCCCCTGGGTCAAGGTTTCGCCAGGTGCCCTGGTGGGAGAGGAGGTCGCGTTGCCAGCCCCCCGTTTGCCATCTCTCTGTTGGGCTGTACTAACTTTCTCCTGAAATGCACAGCCCAGCACACCACATCTGGCTCTCTAGGCTGTCAGGACATTTGATTCCGACGCGGCTCCCCTGGGTGGCCCTGCCAAGGCTCTGTCTCTGTGTGAAGGTGTTGACTGTTCCCCTGCCACCTCGTCTTCTCCAGTGAGACACATTCCCTGCGGGAACAGTGGTGCCTTCCGCAGCCTGCGCCTTCCTCTGTAGCTGGGGAAGCTGCACAAGGGCCTGCCCTTCCTGGGCCGCATCGACCCCTCAGCTTGCAGCTTGTGCAGTGTCTGTGCGACAATCACACTATCCTGCCACCAGCAAGCGCAGGGCTGGGAAACCCAGGTACCTGCAAATCAGATGCTTCCCAAGGGGCAGGCAGGCAGCTATGGTGGAAGAGGAAAAGGGAGGGGCCGTCCTACCAAGACACAGCTACCCTGAGACCCACCGCCGAAACCACCGGTCTGAACCTCCCTGGAGATGAGGATGTGCCCTGTTATCCTTCTCGCCCTCTCTGGGGTGGCTATCTCATAAGCCAGCAGTATTTGGGTCAGCTACAAGAGAGGCCAGAGGCACAGGTGTTTCGATTTGTGCATTTTGTTTTGTTTTTGAAATACAGAAATGGCATGAGCCTTGAAAATTTTCTCTCCTTCCTCAAAGAGAACAGTAAAAGCATTCATCACGTGGCTGGCTGAGGCTTGAGCTTGATGGGGAAGTGAGGTTTCTAAAGAGCTCTGCCCCACTGACATCTCAAGCTGCCCTGACTGCTTCTCCCTGAGCTGGGAGGTGCCATCAGCTGTCAGACCTGGCCTCAAGGCAACAGGCAACGAAGGCACAGGTGAGCAGTTGGTAGGAACCACAAAATAAAACGCTGTATGATTTTTATGAATTTAGCCTCGATTCCACTTTTTCCTGCCTGCCTGGAGAGCAGGGCCACGCTCCCCTCTGAGCAAGAATTAGGGGTGATGGTGGGCTTTGCAGAGAGCCCTGAAAGCTTCCTGGCAGGGATTGTCACCTGAGCTGGGATAGCTTTTGCTTTGGTGACGAGGTGGGGTGTGTACCTGCTGGGGGCAAACTTCCCTAGAGTCGCTAGCTATGATCGCTCCTCTCTGTTCTCACTTTCCCTCCGCCCTGCCATGCTCTCTGTTTTCTTGCACCCTGGGCCAGCTGAGTCCTGGTCCCAGGTAGGAATGTGTTGCCCTCATTCCCTGCGGGGTGTGATTCTCTGGGCGGCAGTGCCACTACTCTAGGAGGCACCATCCAGGATGGCTCTCGGATCTTCCCTGCCTGGCTCTTCCCCGGCCAGAGGCTGCCTTATCCCCAGGGTGGGCACTGCAATGAGGATCCCCAGCCTGAAGCAGCCTCCAGAGCTGAGTCAGTCGACAGATGGTAACTGGGCACCTTGGGGGTCCCTCCTGGCGATGGAATAAACAGAGGGCCTGGCCGGCGCCTCGCTGGGGCCTCCAGCTTGGGGTGTCTGCTGGTTGCAGGTGGAGTTCCAGCTCCAGCCCATGGACAGCACCTCAGGGACCTGCCATGCGCCTAGCCCAGTGGCATAGATCAGAGGTAAGTGAGTCTTGTCTGAGGGCACATCCTGGCATCAAAGGCTGTGACCTGGAAGGGGCTGCAGGGGATGCGGCTGCCCAGTGGCAGGACGGGGCTGAGGCAGATTTTGGGATCAGGAGAGAGTCACAGAGTCCCTTGGGCATAACTGAAGGCAGATGCTACCAAAGATGAGCTTCTGCCTCCAGGAGAGGGGGGCACCCGCAGGGGCAGCACTCAGCCAGGAGCAGGGGCGGTGAGCGCCTCACAGGGCTGGTGCTTCTGATGGCCTGTGGCAGCAGTTGTCTCTGCTGGCCCGGATGGCCACCGGGAGGATTCTGCACGGGGCGCTTTGAAGGTTCCCCTCCCGTTGTTCAGAGGAAGCCCCTGCACAGGACCAATGAGAACACAAGGCCCTGAGAGGGAATGTGAGGACCCAGCTGGGTCCACAGCCTGGAGCTTTTCAACCCACATTCTGTGTTTTTTCCTCTATAACTCTCTCTCTCTCTCTCTCCGTATATGTATAACTTTTCTTTTTTTTTTTTGAGACAGAGTCTGGCTCTGTCGCCCAGGCTGGAGTACAATGGCGCAGTCTCGGCTCACTGCAACCTCCGCCTCCCGGGTTCAAGTGATTCTCCTGCCTCAGCCTCCCGAGGAGCTGGGACTACAGGCCCATGCCACCATGCCCAGCTAATTTTTGCATTTTTAGTAGAGACAGGTTTTTACCATGTTGGCTTTGATCTCTTGACCTCGTGATCCGCCCGCCTTGGCCTCCCTGTATATGTAAACTTTCTTCACCTGGTTTTAATGAAGTTAGCATAGGTTCTGTGTTTCCCTGGCTGCCAGGAGATCCTGGCAATGGTCTTCTGTGGGAGAGGATATGAGATAATGGTGGGCTGTACACAGTCCTGGGATGAGCCAGCCTTTCAGGAAGGCCCTGATGGAAGCTTCCGGGTAGGGTTTCTCACTCCACACTGGGATCACTTCTGTTGCTACTGCTCAGAGCAGAGTAGGCTATGCTTAAGGGACTGCACCTGCTGGGCAAAAGTTCTTCTTTTTTATTTTTTTTCCCCCAGCAGGTTGTCCCCCACCAACTGGCCACCAAACAAGGACAGGATTCCCTTTTTGGAGCATAAAGGATCTCTGACAACATGGTGTGGCCTGTACCCGTTTGAGGCTGACGTCACCAGCCTGGTCCCCAGAGGCAAACTCTGCTGGAATCTGGGATGTTGTCCCCTTGCAGTGGTGTCAGAGATACAGTGGCCCTGGATCTCCACCAGCAAGGAAGACTAACCCTCAGGACAGATTGTGCCTGATCATGCCTTTTCAAATCAGCATTGTCTTTCATTAAATTAACAGAGATACTGAAGAAGCAGTAATCACCTATAGTCACTTACCGATGTTAGGAAGCAGCTAGGATTTCAGGAATGTCCCTCTTAGGCACAGGCTGGTGCTGCCTTGCTCTCTTATGAACTGCCTTTTCAGTTGAGCTCAGATCTGGTGGGAGAAAAAAATAATAATGAGCTTTTGAATTAGACCAAGCCTGACTTTTGGCCCTGGCTCTGTCCAGCTCTTGCAGAGGGACTCTGTGAAATGGTGCATTTGAAACTGCCAGCACATGGCAGGGACTTGTAGTAATCAGGAGTCCTTTTCTAAGTGACTAAAATCCCGAATTCAAATAAGGAAGAGGAAAAAATCATGGGCTATAACAGCTTCAGGTATGGCTGGATCCAGGTGCTCCAATAATATGGTCAGGATCCAGTGTCTCTCTGTCTCTCACTGATCTCCTGTGTGTTCACATGGTGGAAGCTTCACTCTTTTGTCTCACCAACCTTAAGACCACCTGAAAGCCAGCTGTGTTTTCCCAACAGGCTGATGGAGAGACTGGTGCCAATCATAGAACATGCCAAACGGAGGGCTCATATTCAGGCAGGCAGTTGTGGGGAAGGTACAGCAGATACTTCCTGGGCCCACAGCCCCTTACCCCTGTGAGTTCAGGTGTGGCTGTGTGGGTAGGTCCTATCTTTCCTCCTGTCTTCTGACTCAGGGCTTTTTCCATTGCTAAGGGCAGGTTAAGCTGGGGAGATATCACCCCCGGGACAACTCTGCCAATGGGGGACAATAGTCTGCACCCATGGAGGGACAACTTGGAGGCAGATCCCACAGATTTTTCAGAGGGTTCCTGGTGGGTCTGACCCCCTGTTGCCCACACTGATCACCAGCCCAGTGGCATCCTCGCATTGACCACACTGATTACCAGCCCAGTGGCATCCTTGCGTTGACCACACTGATCACCAGCCCAGTGGCATCCTCACACTGCCTTTCTCCCCACCCAGATCTCACTGCCCTGCCCCTCGCTCCAACTTCCTGGAGTCACCTCCCACCTACACTACCTGCACCCAAGGCCTTGTCTCAGGCTCTGTTCTGGGGGAACCCCAAAAGGCAGAGAGGTCAACCTCACCTGAAGCAGGTGAACTGAGAGGTATTAGGGCCTTGGGGACACCTGAGTTTGGCCAGCCAGGCGTCTGACCTCCCTCGGCAGTAGGACTCCTGTCTCAATTGTTGTCTCATGAATCCTCCCAGTGTATAAAGAGTACAAGAAAGGGGTGGTCCAGGCTCACAAGCATTCACTGAGCACCTACTATGTGCCAGGCTTACTCCCTCCTCACATGGACCACATGGAGGAAGCATCATCACCCCATTCTACAGATGCAGGGGCTGAGGCCTGAAATCATCAGGAAGGGTCTGAGGCCACACAGCTGGTAAATGGCAGAGCGGGGACTGGAGTCCAGGGCCTCTCACTCCAGGTGCGGGCTCCTGTCCTGGCCCCGCTGGCTGGTCTGAGGTGGCTCACTGAGCTGGGCGCAGCTTGAAGCTTCCCCTGGTCCCCTCCAGTCAAGACTGGATTTTCTCTCCAGCTCCCAGCCACTGTCCTTCCTCCTCAGGCACCTTCCGTTGTTTTTTCCAGTCAGGCTTTCCTAACTCTCTCTCACAGCGCTTCCTGTTCGGGCACCAACTTTCTCTGCCCTGAAGCCCTTGCTGGCATTGGCGCCTGTGCCAGGCTTGCTCAGTGGGAGGTGGGTTCACAGCTTCTCACCTCCTTCCCTGCTTGCTGCCCACAGGACTGTCCAAGTAAAGGCTCCATCAACACCAGCCCTTCCCTCAACCCCGTCCCATGTCACCACTCAAAATGACAGCGCTAACCCTTTCTGCCCCGCTCAAATCCCAACCCTCACCTTCTGGGGCTGCCCCTGCCTGCCCAGATCACCTTCCTGCTGAGAAAATGGAAGCGTTAAACTCTCAATCCTCTTCAAAGATCATTAGCCAGAGCAAGCTACACATCAAATTGATTTTATTTCTCCAGGTTCTGGCTAACGCAGTGACTTCAGGCCACAGGCGGGGAGGGTGGGGTTATTTTTTCGAGGCTCGCTGGTGCCTCTCTGCCCTTTCCTTCTGGCTGGCTCATGATTCTTGCAATATGACAAGCTCCGTGCAGTCCCGGGGCCAGAACACAGGGCGAGCCTTGTGCTCCCCGTGGCAGGATGGGGGCGGAGGGATGCAGGAGGTGCTGAGCCCACAGCACTCTCCCTTCCCAGGGCCCTGCCCAGAAGCTGTCCTGCCACTCGTAAAGGGCCTGAAATATGGAAAGGATCTCTCTCTTATTATTGTAATATACCTTGTCCAGAATTCATGATGAAATACATTTTCTCCAGAACGTTTTATGCAGTTAACGGTGTGAAATCAAACTGACTGTTGTCAGACCATTCTCAATGCCTCCCCTAACCCCAGTATTTGTGCTGAAGATGGTGGGACCTCAATTCATCCTTCTGGAATGCTGCAGAGCCTGGCCCCAGCCTGAGCAATGGCAGCTCTCCAGGAGCCTGAGGTCTGAATCTGCCTGGTGCAGCATCCTGGAGAGCACGTGCAGACACAGAAGTACTGTGTGCCCTGTGAAACAGTGGGCCAGGTAAGCATTTTGTCCCATCTGTCATGTGCTCCCTCTGTGTGGCTGCCCTGGAGGTTCTGAGGAGGCCTGCGGGGAGGCCCTAGGCTGCTCCAAACCACCTCTATAAATAGCCAGCTTCAGGAATTCACTGGGAGCCAGGCTGTTTTTATAGGCTTGTATCTTCGTTTTTCCAGTAATCCAGCTGAGTGCTTCTGGACCCGGGCCGCCACCAGGGAACTGACAACCCCACATCTGCCACAGGCAGAAAACTTGCAGGGGTCAGGGGAAGCTCTTTCTCTGCCATTTAAGAAGGAACAGTGGAGGCCGGGGCTGCCAGCCCGCTTGGCTCACAACTTTTGGACTGTCTGGCATTGTGGCCAGCACGTGACTGTGGTTATTTGGGGCAAGCAGGGGTACCCAAGTCCAAACACATCTCCTCCCGGGCCTGTCCCTCGCTGACACATCTGGTAAGCATGAGATGGAAACAGAGAACACAGTGTAACAGGAACCAACGCTGGGCTGTCCCAGCATCCTTTATGGAGAAAACTCTTTCTATGGGGTCTGAATCCTTCTGCTCTTAAATAACCAGTGTGAATTTCTTCTAAGCAGCCAGTGACCAGCCAACAGTTCGAGTTGGGCAAAGTCAGTGATGGGCTGGGTTTCATTTCTCATCAGTGGCATGAGGGGGGTACACCAGGGAGTCTCCAGTCCCACTTAGACTCCATTCCATAACCTCAACCAAGCTCCTGTGCATGCCAGGCACCTGGGGAGCCAAGGGAGTTGGTACCGGGAGTGGGGCCCATGGGGCCCTGTGAGTGGGTGGTCAGGGGTGGGGAGAGACCACGAAGGTCAAGGCGGGGTGCTCGCTCAGAGGACCAGATGGCAAAACGTCCCAGGAAAGCTGGTCTCTGTCCATGCTCAACACAGCTTGTCCTTGTGAAGGGAGAGGTTGGAAAGGGACAGCCGGCCCCAGGGAGGAAGAGCCCCGAGGGAGGTGTGGATGGAGCACTCATGAAGTTGAGGAAGAGGAGGTTCGATTCAGCTTGAGCACAGGGACAGTGCACAGCACAGTCTGCATCAGAGGATATGTCTGGGCTCAGACAGAGACTGAGGGGCCTGCCCCTTGGGGCCAGGTGGCCATGACTTGGTGCAAAAGCCTCCACCCCCCACAGCCTCCCTGCTCTGAACCCCTGGCCTTGTGCATCTCCTGCTCTCCTTCCTGAGCTAGCCTTGACCTCATGTCGCAGCTGCCGATCCCTGGCTTCTTTTATTCGGGAGAGACCTATGGACTACCGCCACGATGCACGCTCACTCCCTGCTCAGACCTGACGGTGGATCCCGAGCCATGGACCCTGGCATTCTCCCCACAGGTCAGTTCACCTTCACCCCCTTTTGATGTTGCCACTTCCAGATGTTCCAGGGAGATGCCTCCTTGGTCTACCTCAGTCCCCGGGCACATCCTGAATGCAGACCTCAGGCAACCGTCCCAGACCCAGCAGAGGGGACACCAGCACGGGTAGTGCAAGTGGGCCTGCCATCAGAAAGTGACCATCCCTGCCTGTCCCTCCAGGGCTAGAGTCATGACTGTATTTGGGTGTGATTCAGGTTCATGTAACAGAGCATAAGTGACATTAAAGAGGAAGAAGAAGTAGATGAAGACATGGCTGAAAGCAGACATTAGCCAAATTCTTACTCTAAGGAGAAATGAGGGGTGAGAGGCCTTTCATCCCTGTTATTGACTTGTCTCCAGTTCCCCGGGTACCAGACTGCAGGGTGGCGTGAGGCAGCCTCTAGGGAGATTCTTGCCTGGTACCCAGCTCGACACTCTGCAGTAGTAGTTGATTTGTCATTGCTGCTGGAATTCATTTGTTTTGTTTTGTTTTGTTTTTTGAGACGGAGTCTCACTCTGTTGTCCAGGCTGGAGTGCAGTGGTGCAATCTTGGCTTACTGTAACCTCTGCCTCCTGGATTCAAGAGATTCTCCTGCCTCAGCCTCCTGAGTAGCTGGGACTATAGGTGCGCACCACCATGCCCAGCTAATTTTTGTATTTTTAGTAGAGACAGGGTTTCACCATGTTGGGAAGGATGGTCTCAATCTCTTGACCTTCACTATGTTGGGAAGGATGGTCTCGATCTCTTGACCTTGTGATCCAACTGCCTTGGCCTCCCAAAGTGCTGATATTACAGGCATGAGCCACCATGCCCGGCCTGGAATTCATTTATTTTTATTTTTATTTATTTATTTTTTTGAGACGGAGTCTTGCTCTGTCGCCCAGGCTGGAGTGCAGTGGCCGGATCTCAGCTCACTGCAAGCTCTGCCTCCCGGGTTTATGCCATTCTCTTGCCTCAGCCTCCCCAGTAGCTGGGACCACAGGCGCCCGCCACCTCGCCTGGCTAGTTTTTTTGTATTTTTTAGTAGAGACGGGGTTTCACCGTGTTAGCCAGGATGGTCTTGATCTTCTGACCTCGTGATCTGCCCATCTCGGCCTCCCAAAGTGCTGGGATTACAGGCTTGAGCCACTGTGCCCGGCCCGGAATTCATTTTTAAATCGTGCAACACAGGACTGATTCCCAAAACTGCATCCTTGTGCCTTTGCATGGCCATGTCCTCTTGGAGAAGACCTGTGGACTCCGAGCGGCCAAAGGTGTCCCTTTGGAGCCCAATAGATGGGGCTGAATGCCACTTCTGCTGGTTGCCAGCTGTGCGACCGTGGCCGTTTCTGGATCTAGGCCTTAGCTCCCTCACCTGTCAGATGAGGCCAGAACTGGCCACTTTTCAGAGCTGTTGAAGGAATGAAGGAGATAAAAGATAAAAAGGAGCTCAGTATGGCGCTGGGGACGTGCAAGCATCCCAACAGGTGACATTTGCCATTCTTAGGTAATCACTGTGGTAAGAATGCATGCATTTAAGAACCCACAGACAAGATGTGGAGGCTCCGCTGGGGCTGGGGCAAAAGACACCTGCCCAGGACACCACAGAGGTCCCTACCCTCACAGGTGACCCGTGGGAAGTGATGGAGAGGAAGTGTGTGTGTCAAAGCCCTAAGGATGCCTGCAGCCCAGCCTGCCAGAATGCGGGACATTGCCCACTTTCGCAATGGCATCTTCAAGTGGGGGCCTCCTTGACACATGGGCAGTCCCCACTTCTGGTTGCCTCTCCCGCCTTTGACTAATGGCTGACCTGACATCTTTCAGCAAGTGACCTTGTTGCAGCTGGTAATTCAAATATCTCTCAGTGTCAGAAATAATAAGCACCACCGTGAGATGAACAAGCAGAGCTTAAGTTGAGCGCAGATTAATGGGGTTTTAATATTCCTAATTTAATCACTCCTTTCTGTCGCACTGTGGGCAACATGATGTAGCAGCTAATTATTTTTTTAAACCGTGATGGGGATCTTTCCTAATCAATTTTATATGTAACATGAATGAAGGGAGGGCAGTGATTAATGGGAGGATAAATCTCACCAAACAGGGACAAGCAACCGATCAGTTAAAAATACGGCAGGATGACTTTTCCTTCCCCTGTAGTAAATTCTGTAGGGATGGGGTGGGGCACAATTTAAAGTCTCTTTCAATCTAAAAAGGGGAAATAAGTTGAAGATTTAAAAACCATTTTGGCTGAAAAGTCATAAACACACGTTTTCATGGATGTAAAACAGTATAGACTAGTAAGTATGGTAGCATTCCATACAGTTTACATTATGTTCTAGTATGATGGCGTTTCATACCTGCTACAATGTATCCCAGTGAGTATATGTTGTTTCATATCTGCTACAATGTATACCAGTAAGTATGTGGCATTTCATACCTGCTACAATGTATACTAAGGAGTATTATGGCCTTCTATAGTTGCTACATTATTATTATTATTATTGTTGTTATTTGTAGACGAGTCTCTGTCGCTCAGGCTGGAGTACAGTGGCATGATCTCAGCTTGCTGCAACTTCCTACTCCGAGGTTCAAGTGATTCTCGTGCCTCAGCCTCCTTGAGTAGCTGGGACTACAGGCAGGCGCCACCACGCCCCTCTAAGTTTTGTATTTTTAGTAGAGACAGGGTTTCACCATGTTGGCCAGGCTGATCTCGAACTCCTGACCTCAAGTGATCCGCCTGCCTCAGGCTCCCAAAGTGCTGGGATTACAAGCGTGAGCCACCGTGCCCTGCCTAGCTGCTACATTATATACCAGTAAGCACAGTGGCATTTCATAGCTGCTGCCATTTATAGGGAGCATGCTGAGGGGTACAAGACACTGACTTTATGTCAGGAAAACATGTATATTCAAATGCTGATGCTGCCCTTTATCGTGTGACCTTGGGCCTCAGTTTTCTTATCTTTTAAATAGGTGTAACGATGCCCCTTGGAGCATTGTGCGGGCTCAATGTGTGGTGCACACAGCATAGTACCTGGCATGTACGTTCTGCCAAATCCAACTTTAATTTTCACAACACTAGAAAGTGTGTCTTAGGCTGGGGTCCCCAGGAGCAGACCCTGGGAGGAGGATCTGCATGAAAGGAATTTGTTAGATGTTCCCTGAAAAGCTGCACAATGGAACAGGGACTCAGAGCGACAAGGAACAGGAGGCTATGCAGGGGAGGATCAGGCCAAGCACAGGCAAATTTTGGAGATGATGATGATCACACCTGAGAAATGTCCCAATCAGGGACCCAGGAGCCAAGAATGTAGAACTCAGCCTGTCAGTCACGGGCAAGGGAGACATAAATTCCTATGTATTTCCAGTCCTCCTGCCACGTGGCTTCTAGCTTTCTGGGAACAATGCTCCCAGCAAGAGACCCAGGCACTGTCTATGGAGTGAGAACAAAAATGGGGAGGGGGCCTGTGGTGATACCAGCAGAGGTGGACAGTGCCTGCCCAAGAGGCTGGTCAGCTGCTCCGGGTCACACAAAGAAGGTGTGAGCTGGCATAGACCCCGGGTCAGGTCAGGAGGTGGCTGGCTAAGATGTGAACTTGCACCCAAGGAGCTATGGGTCCCCAAAGACCTGGAGTAGACTCTGCACTCTAATATCCCCACCCTGTGGGGAAGCCCTTGGGGCAGGCTGCAGGACCCCTCAGGACAAAGGCTCCCCACTTAAGCCTTTCTCATAACAAGCAGAGTTCAGCGTCTTTGCCATGTTTTCTTTTCTTTCTTTCTTTCTTTCTTTCTTTCTTTCTTTCTTTCTTTCTTTCTTTCTTTCTTTCTTTCTTTCTTTCTTTCATTCATTCATTCATTCATTCATGTATTCACCCATTATTCATCTGTATTCATCCAACCTTTGTTTAATGAGCATCTCCTGCTGTAGGCATGAGGCATAACAGTCAACAAGAATTTAAAAACATTAATTCCTGCTCTCACAGAGCTGACATTCTAGAGGGAAGGGATGAGCGACAAGAACGACGAAACACAGAGACAGCATGCATCTTAGAAGGTATCAGTTTCCATGCAGAAAACAAAGCAGAAAGAGCGGAGGGGCAGGGCTGGGAGGAGTGCAGTGTCCACTGGGCTTCCAGCAGAGCCTCACCAAGGAGCTGCCAGCACAGACCTGAAGGGACCTCATTGAGTCTTGTGGCTTTGAATACCACATAGATGCTGACAACTTCCAAACTCCATATCTCCAGCATGTTCTCTCTTCAACTCCAGTTGGCAATTCAAATATCTTTGAATTCAAGAACATCTTCAAGAAGAGGTTCCAGGCAGCATCTTGAAGAAGAGTGTTCCAGGCAGCAGGAATAGCAAGTGCACAGGCTAAGAGGTGGGAGCCTGCCTGGTCCATGGGAAGATAGCAGGGAGCTGGAGCACCAGCCGCGGAGAGGTGAACTGAGGCCAGAGCAGCCGAGGGGGCTGCAGGCTTCATGAACAGGCAAGCCTGGATGAGGCCTTGGGTCATGGTGAGGACTGTGGCTTACTCTCCAAGTGGTTAAGGCTGGAGAGTGACATCTGATTTGCATGTTAAAATGATAGCTGTGATGGTAGAGAATAGTCTATGGGGGGATGGGGACTAGGGAGGTGCAAGAGACTCAGGGGAGGTGAAAAGTGATGGTGGTTGCCCCAGAGTGTCGGAGGTAGCAGGGGCAGGAGCAACTGGACACTGGACACTTTCCAAGGTGGAGCTGGCAGCATGTGTTGGCAGGAGGAAGAGGGGTACAAGAGTCTCGGAGGAGTCAAGGGCGAGTCCAAACAGTTGGAGGGCGGGAGCTGCTGTCAACTGAGATGGGAAGATTTGGGATGTGGAGTAGTGGGAAGCTAAGAGTTTGGATATATCAGGCTCATTCAACGTCTGTCTGAGGGAAGGGGCTGAGGACACAGTGGGATGTGTAAGTCTGGAATCCAGAGGAAAGAACATGCTGGAGATACCCAGTTTAGGAGTTGTTGGCATCTATGTGGTATTCAAAGCCACAAGACTCGATGAAGTACCAGGGAGAGTGAAGGTGGGATACAGAAAAGAAGTCGTCCAAGCCTCAGGTGGCTCATGGGGTCAGAGTGTGAGGAGACGAGGGGTCCAGCAAAGGAGACTGGGAAGGAGCAGCCAGTGGGGCAGGAGGAGACCCAGGCACAGTGGGGTCCTGTGGGCTGGGAAGAGAATTCTCAAGGGAAAGGGAGGATGGGCAGCTGTGCCCACACTGCAGAAGGATCAAGTCATATGACCACCGACAACCAACCACGGACATACCACATGGAGGCCACTGGACATACCACATGGAGACCTCATTGAGTCTTGTGGCTTTGAATACCACATAGATGCTGACAACTCCCAAACTGCATATCTCCAGCATGTTCTCTCTTCAACTCCAGCTGGCAATTCAAATATCTTTGAATTCAAGAACATCTTCAAGAAGAGGTTCCAGGCAGCATCTTGATCTTTTCTTTTAACTATCAAATACACAGAACATAAAACTTACCATAGTAACCATTTTTAAATGTGCATTTCCACGGCCGTGAGCACCTTCGTAATGCCGTGCGATCATCAGCACTGTTACGTTCCAGAACATTTTCCTTCCTCCAGAGGGGGCTGCACACCCGTCAGCAGTCACTCCCCGTCTCCCCTCCTTCAGCCCCGGCAACCCCTCATCTGCCTTCTGTCTGTAGGGGTTTGCCTAATCTGAGTGTTTCATATCCACGGAATCACATGACGTGGTGTTTTGTGCCCGGCTCCTTTCAGCCGACGTCGTGTCTTCCAGGTTCATGCACGTTGTAGCACGTGTTGGTACTTCACTTCTTTTTGATCTATGTTTGAATTTAATTGTTAAACAATTGACAAAAATTATGTATATATATTTATATATAAATATATTTATGGCTATTCAAATAGCCATAGTGAAATGGCTATATCGAATGAATTAACACGTGCATTACCTCATAGACTATCTTTTTTTGTGGTGAGAACACTTACAAGCTACTCTTGGTGATTTGTTTCTTTTTAAGGTGAATAATATTCCACTGTGTGGAGAGACCACACTGCGTTCACCCATCCACCTGTCAACGGCCGTCGGGCTGTTTCTACCTTTGTGCTGCTGTGAGTAGTGGTGCTATGAACATGTGTGGATGTGTCTCCTTTCGAGTCTCTGTTTTCAGTTCTTTGGGGGTGATCCCTAGGAGTGGCATTGCTGGTGACCTGCACAACAGGAGCTTCCATGGGGTGTTGGGGTCCATGCCCACGATGGATGCTGGGAGAGAATGGGAGGGGAGGAATGGAGATGGCAAGGGTTCACAGCTCTTTTGAGAAGTTTTGCTGTAAAGGAAAGGGCAGATGTGGGGCGATTGCTCAAGGGAAAAACAGGGCAAAAGGGTTTAGTTTGGTTTTGGGGGACAGGAGAAGTGGCATGTGCTGGCATGCTGGTGAGAACTGTCCCACAGTGAGGGAGTCCCCCACAGCAGCTGGAATGGGAGGGAGAGAGATCGGACACTGGCCCCACGGGTGGGACGGGAGGGAGGGAGATCGGACACTGGCCCCACGGGTGGAATGGGAGGGAGGGAGATCGGACACTGGCCCCATGGGGAGGTGGATGCTGGGGTGGGAACTCACCAGGGCCCCTCTACTGTCTTTGAACTGGTTCTCTCCCAGGGTTCAGACAACATCCTTGACCTTCCCCTGATCTGTTAGGGACTGCAAGAGGATTAAGGACTGTGGGCAGGTCAGAAATTGAGAAGGAGAGAGTTCCTGGTGGATTTAATTCTGTGACAAACGTGGCAGCAGCCTTGCAGTCAGACCCTGGGTCCTGTTCTTCTCCGCTGTGAAGCTGGAGCCTCCATAGGAGGGAAAGAAGTTGGAGGGGGTGAGGAAGGAAGAGGGGCCATGTTGTGAAGCGTAAAAGTAAACAATAAGGCTGTCACCACTGGGGTGCTGTCAGTGCTCGGGCCACACCCCCTCAGCAAGTGACAAGGATAAACATTTGCACAGTGCTTAACAGGTTTAAAAAATATATAAGCTTTTCACTCTGATAAAAGATAAACTTCAGCCGAATTAAATTTAAAGCAGTTGAATTGAACAATGAACGATTCGTGAATCAGGCAGCCTCCCGAGCCAGAGTGGCCTCAGAGACTCCAGGGCAGCCACGTGGTGGAAGAAGATTTATGGACAGAAAGAGAAAATCGACTACAGAAAGCAAAAGTGAGGTACAGAAACAGCTGGGTTGGTTACAGGTTGGTGTTTGCCTTATTTGAACACAGTTCAAATGGTCAGTCCCCTTTGAATTGGCCAAAACTCAGTGACTGGCACCAGTGCAGGCTACAGTCTGTTGATGCCTCCGCTTGTCATATCAATAGTTCACCACGTACAGAAAAACCTTTAGGCTGTATTTAAAATATGTCAGGAGGCAGCTTTAGGCTAAACTTGATTTAACAACATGACTTTAGCTTTCTGAACTCAATATTATTTCAACAGCTCTTCCTCAAGCTTCCAGATGGGACCTGAGTTTCGGGGATGTGGTTCGCCCAAGGATGGACACCAGAGGGTGGCTGAGCCTGGCAGGTACCCCGATCTGCGCCCCAGAGTGCGTGGCACCAGGGAGTGGATACAGCCCTCAATGTTTCTGCGCTCTGAGCTGACTGTTTTCCCATTTGACCCTAGAAGTTGGATATGAACCTTGTCTTGTGTTTAATTTCCTTTGTTTGGGGAGGTCATGCAAATCCCCCAACAGGATTCTATTAAAGCTTTTTCTCCCAAGTGAGTATCTAAGGCCAAGTTATAAAGCGTTGCAGGGGGAAAGCGAACATTTGCCCTGAAACCTCTTCCCTTGCCTCATAGAAAACCAGAAGGGAAAGAGCACTGAGCAGAGAAGAAGCATTGTTTCCTTCCTTTGTCCATGTCCTCTGGGCCCCCAGTCCACGTGACTGTGGGGCCTGGGCGCCTGCCCCATCCTCCCTCCACTGAGAAGGGAGCTTCCAGTGTGTTAAGGGGGGCAGCACTTAAGGGTTCTGTTGTTTTCTTTCCACAGGCTTGGGGTTCACAAACTCAAAAGGGATTTTTCCCTGAGCATTTGTCTCCCTTGGTTTTTTAAGCCATTTCAGTTTCAAGGAAATTGAATCCATGTGTGTTTGGATTAATTGCTTAACTCCTAAAAACGTTGTTTTGTAACAGCAATTTGACATCCAAAAACCTTATTAAGTTACTTTCCATCCTTTTTCTGTGATCCCAACTGGGAGAAATGAGAGATCCCTCTTGCACCAGCCCCATGCTTACAGCTGGAAAGGGCTAACGAGGAATTAGCATGATGTTCAATTTGCCCGCAAATAAGGCGGGCTTGCAAACCTCACTCTGAAATCCAGGAAGCCTCTTGGGTCCTGCTGGGTTTCTGGGCTTTAGAGAATGTGGACACCTTCTGTGGTCTCGCTTTCAATTTGAGATTTCCTTTTCCCCGGGTCTCGATTCCAGAGCTTGACTGTTCCTCTGGTGGTTCAAATGGCAGTGGAGGAGATGTCAGCCCCCTGAAAGGATGCACGTCTCGGCAGTCAGGGATCTTGAGGTCCAGGAGGTGCTGCTGAAGGAAGGAAGGTTCGTGTACTCTGCTCTAGAAATTGTTCTGATGTTCAGGAGTGGTGACTGATGGGATGGTCCCATATCATGGGTCAAAGAGGAAGAGTGCACCTTCTTGAATGGCCAGGTCCATCGGGAGGCTCGGGGGTTAATGCCATCCGGAAGAGAGTAGTGCTCTTAGGCTGGGTATTCACCCCTAGACCTCATTTTCCCATCTGTTAAACAGGAATGACCCCTGACCTCAGGGTTGTTCCAAGAGCAGTTTCCTGGTGCCCCCAGACTTCATGTGAGTGGGCATCTGCATTGACCCCAGTGGATGCTGAGGATTTGCTCAAGCGAGCCCTTTCCTCCTGGGGCCTTCCATTACCTTCCTTCTGCCTGATCTCATTCATCTGCACCCCACCTGGCCTCTGATACCTCCGCTGATGACTTCAGTCAGGCAGGTGGTCTTCTGCTTGCCTAGCGACTATCACAGACCACACAGATCAGCAAGCATGGCAGTGTTTCCAGAAGGAGGGCGGCCACCCATTCTCCATATTCCTACCCCTGCAGCACTTGGCAGAGGGCCAGGCACAGCAGCACCTGTTCACTAAGTTCAGGGAAACCCCTGAATTTGCAGCCAGTTGGTCAGAGGTGCATGTATCCAGGGGGGGCCAGAACTTGCAGCAGACATCTAAAGTGAGGGTCTTCCTGTGGGGGACAGAGCCCCCAACCCGTCATCTGCACCAGCTCCAGGTGGTTAGTGTCAGAGCTGCATTGCAGATACTATGGTGGATAACCATTTGATCATGCCATTTATGCCATAAAGGAGCACAGAAGTTGGGTAGAGACACCCTGCCTTGTGGGTATAGACACCTTGCTTTTTGGGGTATAGACACCTTGCTTTGTGGGTATAAACACCTTGCTTTGTGCCTGACAGCCAATGAAGTCACATATGTGAGCCTCTACACATATGTAGAGATCTGTCCTACAGTCCTGGTCAAGTTGCTGAGAGGAAGATGAGATAATGATGGACCTTGGAACCAGTCAACTTCTGCCAAGTGGTTAGGCGGGTTCATTTGCATTCTTCGGGTCTGAATGCAGAATCTGTGGGAGCACTGGGGTTTCATGATGTAGGCGTGACTGATAGGACTTGATCTCCGGTCCCTCTCCCCTCCAGGAGGTGGCGCAGCAGGGCCTCAGCCTGCTGTTCACATGGTCATTCTTTCTGGCATGGGCTGTCCTGACCCTGAGTCCCCTCATTAGCAAAGACTTTGAGGGCTCGCTGTGAATAACGAAGACTTGCCAAGGATTTGGAGAAGACGACGTCCCAGGAACAAAGGCCGGTCCAATTCTGTATTATACAACAATTTGCTGGTGCTATCCAACGACGTGCTCTCACCAGCCCTTGCCATGGGATGCCGACTCCATGGCATTCTTACAAAGGATTCTCCCTGACCCAGCTGATGGAAGCTGCGTCCCAAGTGCTTTGCAGAGATGACAGCAGAAACCGTCCAGAAAGGTCCCTTCAATGGCCAAGTGAGTGCTTTGTTCTGAAGGAAGTTAGAGCCCAAGTTCATACGACTATCATGAAATCTTCGCAACATTTCATTTTTTAAGTCATGAGATTCCCCTGAGCCCTCCCTGTCCAAGTTGTGTGATGCTCTCTTTCAGAAGGAAAGGAGCCAGGACAGAAAGCTCGAACCTTGTTCCCCTTAGACGAATGAGTCTTGTTTCGAGGGGGACTCCTCTCCATGGTGGGATTTTCAGCTCAGCTTGGCATCCCTCATGCACCCGGCAATGCAGGTTCAGGAGGGAAGCAGGCTTGAGCCCCACCGTGGAAGGCTTGCAGCCTCGGGTGCAGAGGGGTGAGGCTGGATCTCAGATATGGAGCAAGGATTTCAGTTTGGGCTGGGAAGAGGTCTGCCCGGAGGGCCTTGGGAACACAGAGCAGGTGCTCCTGGCTCAGACCAGGAGGGTTAGAGTCATCTTGGTGTCTTTAAGGGATCAGTGGGGGTGACTAGATGATTGTGGGTAAGGGGACAGCATGAATGAGGCAGAGAGGAGCCAAACAGCAACCCTAGGCTGTTTGAAAATGTGGAAGTTTTGAGTGGGGCTTGAGGGAGTGTATCAGAAGATAGCTGGCCAGCTGCGGTGAGTCACGCCTGTAATCCCAGCACTTTGGGAGGCCGAGATGGGAGAATCACTTGAGTTCAGGAGTTCGAGACCAGCCTGGCCAAAATGGTGAAACCCCATCTCTTCTAAAAATACAGCAAAATTAGCTGAGTGTGGTGGCACACGCCTATAATCCCAGCTACTAGGGAGGCTGAGGCACAACAATCGCTTGGACCTGTGAGGCCGAGCCTACAGTGAGCCGAGATCGCACCATTGTACTCCAGCCTGGGCAACAGAGCAAGATTCTGTCTCAAAAATAAATAAATAAGTAAAACAAAGAAAGAAAGAAAGAATATAGCCAAGGAGCTCAGATTGTCCTGTATAAAGAAGAAGAGCCATCAACCGATGAACGGAGAAATAAATTGTGGTATACACACACAAGGGAATAACAGCCCTAAAAAAGGAGTGAAGTACTGAAGACAGGACACAATATAGATGAGCCTTGAGAACATTAGCTAAGTGAAAGAAGCCCGACGCAAAAGACCATATAGTGTATAATTCTATTTGCATGAAATGTCCAGAATAGGCAAATGCACGAAGACAGAAAGCACGTGGTCGCCTGGGATTAGGGGAGAGGAGGGAAGGGGAGGAACTGCTTGATGGATACAGGAGTTGCTTTTGGGAGGATGAAAATCTTTTGGCCCTAGATAGAGGGGGTGGCTGCAAACATTGTGAATGTACCTAATGCCCCTGAAGTTTTTATTTTTACATGGTTAATTTATGTTATATGAATTTCATCTCACTTTAAAATTGTAAAAGATGAGGCTGAACATTGAAACGAATGAGGAATGGAGAACGGCCACAGTGGGCTTTTAGAAAGTCGCTCAAAGGACAGTGTGGGTGACAAAAGCCATCCAGGCAGGGTGGCAGAAGGGAGTGTTCAAAGGCCATTTCTTTTTTTTTTTTGAGGCGGAGTCTTGCTCTGTCACCCAGGCTGGAGTGCAGCTGCACAATCTTGGCTCACTACAACCTCCGCCTCCTGGGTTCAAGTGATTCTCCTGCCTCAGCCTCCCAAGTAGCTGGGACTACAGGCACCCGCCACCACACCCAGCTAATTTTTGTATTTTTAGTAGAGACGGAGTTTCACCATGTTAGCCAGAATGGTCTCAATCTCTTGACCTTGTGATCCACCCGCCTCGGCCTCCCAAAGTGCTGGGATTAGAGGCGTGAGCCACCGCGCCTGGCCCAAAGGCCATTTCAAAAGTCTCCATGAAAGACAATGAGGTCTTAAACCTGGAGAGGATTTTCATGGAAGGATGGTGTTAATAATTTTTAGGGGCTTTAGCAGGCGTATGGGTTGACTACAAGGAACACATTTTTTTTTTTCCAGAATGGCATGTTAATAGAAAGTGGTCCAAGGGCAGCGCTTTGCCTGGTAGACTCTGCCTTTGGGCTCTGTGTCCAGCCCTTCCCAAAGCCCAGGATTCATGCCCCAGAGGTAATAGGCCAATGTGGAGCTGGAGACCTTCATCCCCTTCTGAGAGAAAGCTGCCTAGGGTTAAGTAGGATGAACTTGAGGACAATTCTGGGAACAGTAGGCTCGTTAGCCTCTAAAATAAACCTAACTTCTGAGTCTCTCTCAACTCTGCCTCCAGAATCAGAGCTGGAATCATTTACATACACCAGTCAAGCAGAAGTGGCGGAATCACGACCCCCTCCTTAGCCCCACTCTGAAACGTTGTCTGTTTGCATAGCCCGAATCCTTTGTACAGCTCTACCCTGTCTGAACCCTCATGACTTTTCTGAAGAGGACTTTGTGCTTCTTCTGTGTGCCAGGAATTTTAAAAGGGCATTTAGCCCAAAGCAAGAAAGTTCTGGCCTTATCTTTATAAAATTATTTTTTAAAGGGAGGGCAATATTTAATGATGCACAGAGGGACTATCCATGCCCACAGCTGGTCCCTCATCACTCAGCATATGCCAGGGTAATTGCTCCTTCCTGGTGGTGGAGGTGACCCCAGGGGACCCTAGCTAATTTGAATATCAAGTCTGATAAGAATGTAATTAGGAAAGGACTGCAGAAAATCTGGTGATGCATTTCTGAAGTCAGACAAACCATGATTTGCCCAATTTCTGCTGTGTATTCAACGCTCTTTTGGGTTCTTGCATAGGGAACAAACACCTCAGAGGCGTAGAGTCATAGACTCTTGGATGGAAACTTGCCATGTTTCATCCGGTTCAAACCCCACGCCTGTGAGGCTGACATCTGCCCTCACACACACACCTGTGCAGAGATAGTCCCCTGAGCCGTCCTGGCCCATTAATGATTTCCGTCCTCCTGGTTACAGTGATTTCTACCAAAGTGGTCAAATTATCAGAGGTGTGTGAAATAGAGCAGCTCCATCTTGACTAAGAGCTGAGTAAAATGAGACTGAGACCTACTGGGCTGCATTCCCAGATGGTTAGGCATTCTTAGTCACAGGAGGAGACAGGAGGTCAGCACAAGATACAGGTCATAAAGACCTTGCTGATAAAACAGGTTGCAGTAAAGAAGCTAGTCCAAACCCATCAAAACCAAGATGGCCACGAGCGTGATCTCTGGTCGTCCTCACTGCTACGCTCCCGTCAGCGTCATGGCAGTTTACAGATGCCATGGCAATGCAGAAAGTTACCCTATATGGTCTAAAAGGGGGAGGCGTGAATAATCCACCCCTTGTTTAGCATATACTCAAGAAATAACCGTAAAAATGGGCAACCAGCAGCTCTCAGGGCTGCTGTGTCTATGCAGCAGTCATTCTTTCATTCCTCTACTTTCTTATAAACTTGCTTTCACTTTACTCTGTGGACTCACCCTGAATTCTTTCTTGCGCAAGATCTGAGAACCCTCTCTTGGGGTCTGGACAGGGTCCCCTTTCCAGACAAAATCAGTCTCCCGTGAGTCAGTCCTGGGGCCTCAGCTGGCACACAGGGAAGGGCTTGTTCTCTTTCTTGGGTGTGCAGGGTCAGTAGAATGGAAGGCTGGAGCTGCTGTTTCTGCTGCTACTTGGGAAGAATCTGCCGGGAAGTGAAGCCAGTACAGCAGAGCAGAGTTGAGACATGGAGAGAGGTTCTTGGAGACACAGTCTGCTCATTTGAGTCCAGCCATGTGGAACATTCTGGAAGTTTTAGTTATATGAACCACAGCTTGCTCCCACCACCTTTTAAAAAACTGCAGCCAATTAAGCTGGTCTCTGGCTCTTTGTCTTCAAGTTCCCCCTCTGTTATCTGCGTGTGGTGACTGTCAGCTTCCCCTAAAACCTGGGGGGTTAGATGACATCCCATGGAGGCCCAGCCCATCATCAGCTCCTCTGTCTGGCGACAAGGACACTCTGCCCAGCGGCCTCATCCAATGTCCTAATTCTCTTTGGGGAACAGCACCAAGCATGTTGACCCCTTTTGGGTAAAACCTCTTTGTTAGCTGAGCCCTACAAATTCTTGCCTCAAACTCTTCATTTGCATGTGGGGGGATCCCACCTCCCTCCTGCGCTTCCTGCAGTCTAGGGGACCAGGAGAACAGGTAGGGGAGTAGCTACAGTTTCTCCCTCAGTCCTACCTTTGCTGAAGGAGCCCTCACCTCAGCATCCCCAGCACTGGCTGCCCGTGGCCCCCTCACCCTGGAACACAGGTCTGTTTCCCCAACGTATTCACAGAAGCATTTGTGTGCAAGTAATGATGCAGTGTTTGGCCTGGTGATGGAGAAAAGCTCACACCACAGTCCCACTCAACCAATAGCCCCAGTCATACATTACAGAGCCGTTCCTCCACATCCTTCACCTCCCACCAAAAGGACACCCTCCCACCCTCAACACCTTTGCCCGTTGGCTCAGGCACCTCCTTTCCTCCTAGCCCACTTCTCGCTTTGCACACGCCCTGCCTGCTTCTCCCCCAGTTCAAGTCCCATTGGTGTTTTCTAGGGCCGTGTATCCCCAGCCCCCATGGCCTCTAGGCTCCACCTTTGTTCCCCCTTGCCCCAGCTCTGACAAACACGAGCCCCCACTTCCGCAGCACAGCAGCTCGGCCGGGGTCCCCAAAGGCCCATTCTTTTCTTCTTTGTTCCTCGGCGAGGGTAGGGGGCCGGAGGCCAGATTTAAGTCCCCCCAGCAGGAGTTATACCTCTCTCCCTGGGAGGCAGGGCCAGCCACAGTCACTTTGGGTTTTCAATAACCATTTGTTTTCTCCCTGCAGCATGGGAAATTCTTGCAGCCTGTGATAAGGCCCAGTCTCTGACTGTCCTCCTTCCAAGCTCAAGCTTAGCTGATGTTGTCTCTCCATCACTCTTCCTCTCTCCAGACCCTTCACCTTCCGCCTGGAATGTCGTCCCCTGAATGCCTCTCCCATGAATGCACCCTTGTTTGCTCCCATCTTTCTTAAACCAGGGTGTCCAGAATGGAAGGCTGAATTCCAGATGTGACCTGGCCAGCAGCGTGAGGCTTTCCCAGGGGTCGGTTCCACGCAATCCAGGCTGTGCTGGCTTTTCCTGGCAGTGTCTCCATCGTCAACTTCCATGACATTTGCTATCCCTATCCATCATCAGTCAGCAGCTTCCCACACAGCACCCTGCTGTTGGACTAGGCTTCCCCAGCTTGTGAGGGCGCCCTAAGTGTGAAGGAGCTCCTGCCAATGTCTGACCCACTGGTTTTGCCAGAGTGGGGCATCTGATTTTCTGATTTAGTTGATTTTCCGTATCGACTCCATCATCTTTCACTTGGAGCATCCCTCCTAGGTGTGTGCCATTTGCAAGTCTGACAAAAATGCCCCTGCTTCTCTCTAAGGCTCTATGGAGGTGCTGGGTGGCACCAAAACAAGGAGCCCTGGGACCTCCTCTATGGCGTCGTTCAGGGTGACTCATTGTCTGCAGCTGTCCATCTAGCTATGAGTTGAGCTGGTGGTGCTACCATTTAGTCCCTGTTTGAGCACCTCATTTACAGAGATGTACGCCAGTCGTTATATTGTCTGAGACATTCTTTGGATCCATAAATCTGATAACTCATGGAAAATGGAAATAAGGTCCTTTGTTGAGACAGCCAGGTGGGAAGGGGTTCCCAGAGAAACTCCAACCTGCCTGCACACTGGGAGGAATCCGCCCTGTGGTGGAGACACAGAAGTCCACACCGTGTGCAGCGGGGAGGAGCCTGGCCGCTCCTCCTCTTGGGTGAACCTGGGAGTGAGATGGGAATCCTGTACTAGGTGGACTTGCTCTGCTGAGTCCCTGTTTCCCCTTTATTTCTTTTTTCTCAATAAATACTATTATTCTCACCCTTCAAATTGTCTACGAGCCTAATCTTTCATGGCCGTGGGACAGGGAACCCGTCTTGAGCTGAACTTTATCTGAAAAAGTCCAACAATATTGTGATGTGTTTTATTCTTAGAGAGTTTTGGTTTCGGTTTTACACATTCATGAACCAGTTCTAAAATAATCTTTTTCTAACGATTTACATCACATTTACTGGGCTATCATTTCTAGAATGTTCTTCCTTGCCCCTTTTTGAAATCAGGTCAGTGGCTCAGGGCCTGCTTTCAGCACTTCTCTTGTCCTTCATCATTTCTTAGAATTGTTGGTTGTAGCTCTGAGATGATGACCCTGGAGGCTTAAATACCCTGAGATGCAATTCATCAGGGTCTGGGGAAGGAACTTGTCTATAGCAGCTGGGGTAGCTATTTTCTCTTTTCACTTATGTCTCGACTCATATCCGGCTGCAATTCCCTCTTTGCATTTAATTCAACAAACAGTTCCTGAGCTCTCACAATATGACGGGCATCGTGCTTTGTTTTAACCTTTTCAATTCAAAAACATTCTCTTTCCTGGAACAGGCGGAAATAGGATGAGAGTTGAGATTGTCTGCCTTTGTCCTCTTCTTGAGGGGGTGTATTAGTTCATTTTCCTGCTGCTGATAAAGATATACCTGAGACTGGGTAATTCATACAGGAAAAAATGTTTAATGGATTTACAGTTCCACGTGGCTGGGGAGGCCTCACAATCATGGAGGAAGGCAAGGAGGAGCAAGTCATGTCTTACATGGATGGCAGCAAAGAGAGAGAGCTTGTGCAGGGAAACTACCCCTTATAGAACCATCAGATCTCATGAAACTTACTCACTATCACGATAACAGCACAGAAAATACCTGGCTCCATGATTCAATTACTTCCCACTGGGTCCCTCCTACAATGCGTAGGAATTCAAGATGAGATGTGGGTAGGGACACAGCCAAACCGTATCAGGGGGACTTGGTGTGTCCTTGTTCACCTTGCTGAGGGTTGCTGTAAAAGGTGTGTCTGAGTGTGTGTGCTGTGTACTTTGAAGGTTCTGGTTTGTTCCTGGTTCATACTCTTCTCTTCCCTCCAGCTCCATGGGCTCATCTTTACAAGATGGGAGCTCCTGGGGGTGCCTCATGCAGCCCCATCCACTTCTTAAGCTATCGCTCCAGCCCCTCTCCCAGTGGAGTCCTTGCAGTTGCAAGACCAGAATTCCATTTACAAAAACATTCCATGAGCCACTCATCCTGGGAAAGCCTCAGACCAGGGGCTCCTGTCTCCCTCTGCAAACTGTTTTCTTTGGTAGGGAGGGTAGGGTGGTTTATTCCTTTGCCATTTTGGAGTCAGGGGGTTAGAATCATTTTCTTAAGGTTTCTGTCACTTCTTTATTACCAGCTAGCTCTTACTATGAGAGTCATGGAACAGTCCATAAATCCCATTTCTGAAAACCCCACTAAATTTGTGCATATGTGTGTAAGAAAAGACATAGAAAAAATCTGGATGGAGTCACACAAAAGATGTTGGTAGAAGTGACCTTTGGTCGGTGGCTCAAGCCTGTAATCCCAGCACTTTGGGAGGCCGAGACGGGCGGATCATGAGGTCAGGAGATCGAGACCATCCTGGCTAACATGGTGAAACCCCGTCTCTACTAAAAAAATACAAAAAAACTAGCTGGGCGAGGTGGTGGGCGCCTGTGGTCCCAGCTACTCGGGAGGCTGAGGCAGGAGAATGGCGTGAACCCGGGAGGCGGAGCTTGCAGTGAGCTGAGATCCGGCCACTGCACTCCAGCGCGGGCGACAGAGCGCGACTCCGTCTCAAAAAAAAAAAAAAAAAAGTGACCTTTGGTGAGGGGTGAGACGAGTATCTGGAAGATAAGGAGAGGGGCCATTCACTTTTACCATACATAATATATGAAGTGTAATTTTAAGAAATTGTATATTTATAGTTAAATAAAAATTATAGGAGGACTTTTTTGGGGCCAATCTCCTGTACTAGGCCCCAATAGACCAGACTAAAAAGAAAAATGCAGTCACTCATAGTAAATTCCACATCACCAAACCAAAACTGAGTTGTTACCTGGCCTTCTAAAAAACGGAGAGAGAGAACAGGCACATTTCCCAAACAGGCCAGTTTCACTCGGCTTGAGAATGAAGTTCCCACTGCTTTAATCCTTACCAAGAAAAGACAACCTGCAGTAACCTTGTGTTAACCAACGAGTCACCTCTCCAGTGCCTCATCTCCCTGTTCCCACCTTACAAGGGATGTGACATTAAAATGATCCATCTGCTTTTTGTTCTTTGTTTTTGCTTGCTTTCTTTCTCTTTTTTCCTTTCTTCCTTCCTTTCTTTCTTTTTTTTTTCTTTTGAGAGGGCGTCTCACTCTTGTTGCCCAGGATGGAGTGCAATGGTGCGATCTCGGCCCACTGCAACCTCCGCCTCCCAGGTTCAAGCAATTCTCCTGCCTCAGCCTCCCTAGTAGCTGGGATTATGGGTGCCCACCACCACGCCTGGCTCATTTCTGTATTTTTAGTAGAGACAGGCTTTCACCGTGTTGGCCAGGCTGGTCTCAAACTCCTGACCTCAGGTGATCCACCCTCCTCGGCCTCCCAAAGTGCTGGGGTAATAGGCATGAGCCACCGTACCCAGCCTGTTTTTGTTTTCCTCAACCCTCCTCTGTCTATAAAGCCAAATTCCTCTGCTTAGTTCATTGGAACAATTATTCTATTTTTCATTTTTCTTTTTTTTTGAGACAGAGTGTTGCTCTGTTGGCCAGGCTGGAGCGTAGTGGTGCAATCACAGCTCACTGGAGCCTCGACCTCCTGGGCCAAAGACATCCTCCATTCCATTCCATTCCCTGAGTAGCTGGGATTACAGATGTGCGCCACCACGCCAAATTTTTTGTAGAGATAGGGTCTTGCTATGTTGTCCAGGCTGGTCTTGAACTCCTGGCCTCAAGCAATCCTCCAGCCTCGGCTTTCCAAAGTGCTGAGATTACAGGAGTGAGCTGCTTCATCCAGATACTTATTCTATTTTATAGAATGAAGTGTTGCCCTGACTCTAAAATCACAAATAAAGCCAATTAAGATATTTAAACTAAATTCCATTTTTTTCTTTTGATAATATATAATATACATATCTGTGATCTGTGAGTATAAACTTTTTTCTTCATGACAATTATTTCAGTGTCTGCATGTCTTATCAGCCATACCTGATCATAACAAGTCCCAGGTACGTTTTCAAACAGGTGCGCTTGGGACTGGCTTTTTTTTCACTCAGCGTAAGTCTCTGGAGATTCATCCAGGTTGCTGTGTGTATGAATAGCATGTTCTGTTCTGTTTTTTTTTTTTTTCCTTTTTTTTTTTTTCTGAGTGTATTCCATAGTATGTTTGTTTAACCATTCTCTCCTTGAAAGCCATCTGGGTTATTTCCAGGTTTTTTTGCTATTATTCATAACACTGCAAAACCATTCATGTGCAGGTTTTGTGTATGTGTGAACATAAGACTTCATTTCTCTGGGACAAATGCCCAGGAGGGCCATTGCTGGATTGTATGGTAGTCGCATGTTTGGTTTTTAAAAGAAACTGCCAAACTGTTTTCCAGAGTGTTTGCATTTCACGTTCCCACTGAAAATGTATGAATGATCCGATTTCTCTGCATCCCGGCCAGCACTGGGTGTGATTACTTTGTTTTGGCCGTTCTTATAGGTGAGTAGCGCATCTCACTGTGGTTTCACTTTACATTTCCTTAATGGCTAATGATGTGCTTTTTCATACACTTATTTCTCTCCCGTATATCCTCTTCAGTGAAATGTCTCTTCATGTCTTTTGCCCATTTTCTAATTGGGCTGTTTCAATTTTTTCACAGTTACATTTGAGAGTTCTTTGTATATTCTAATTACTAGTCCTGTGTTTGACTTGTAGCCTGCAAATATTTTCTCCCCATCTGTAGCTTTCTTTCCGTCCTCTTAGCAGGATCTTTCAATGAGCAGGAATTTTTAAGTTTTTTTTTTTGGACAGGATCTCACTTTGTTACCCAGACTGGAGTGCAGTGGCACAATCTTGGCTCACTGCAACCCCTGCCTCCTGGGTTCAAATAATTCTCTTGCCTCAGCCTCCCGAGTAGCTAGGACTATAGACATGTGCCAGCACGCTCAGCTAACTTTTGTATTTTTAGTAGTGACAGGGTTTTGCCATGTTGGCCAGGCTGGTCTTGAACTCCTGACATCAAGTGATCTGCCCACCTTGACCTCCCAAAGTGCTGGGATTACAAGCATGAGCCACCGTGCCTGGCCTAGTTTTTAATTTTGATGAAGTCCAAATTATCAAATTTTCCTTTTATGAGTCATGTTTTTGATGTCAAGTCTAAGAACTCTTTGCCTAGCCCTAGGTCCCTAAGGTTTTCTTGTATATTTTTTCTAAAAATGTTATAATTTTATATTTAAATTTATGATCCATTCTGAGTTAATTCTTGTGAAAGGTGTGAGACCTAAGTAGAATTTGTTTCTTTCTTTCTTTCTCTCTTTCTCTCTCTCT
>NW_012110918.1:13732667-13748409 GCF_000951035.1 Colobus angolensis palliatus
GGTCTTGCTCTGTTGCTCAGGCTGGAGTGCAGTGGCGGGATCTCAGCTCACTGCAACCTCCACCTCCCAGGTTCAAGCAGTTCTCCTGCCTCAGCCTCCTGAATAGCTGGGACTACAGGCATGTGCCTGTAGGGCACCATGCCTGGCAGATTTTTGTAGTTTTAGTAGTGACGGGGTTTCACCATGTTGGCCAGGCTGGTCTTGAACTCCTGACCTCAAGTGATCCGTCTGCCTCGGCCTCCCAAAAAGCTGATCTTTGTTACATTGGATTGGTTTTGTGCCTTTGTATAAGATCAGTTGGGCATATTCATTTGAGTCTATTTCTGGGTTCTCTGTTCTGGTCCATTGATTAATGTATCTACTCCTCTGCCAAACACCAATCTTGATTAGTGCAGATATTAATATATACAAAGTCTTGAAATGGGGTAGAGTGATTCCCTCCCACTTTATTATTTTTCAAAATTGTTTTAGCTATTCTAGATCCTTTACCTTTCCATTTAAATTTTAGAATAATCTCATCTATATCTACAAACAACCTTGCTGGAATTTTGGTAGAAATTACATTAAACCTGTATATCAATTTTGGAAGAATTGACTTCATTACTATGTTCAGCCTTTCAATACATGAACACAATATGTCTCTCCATTTATTCAGATTTTCTTGGATTTCTTTTACGAGCCTCGTGTAGTTTTCAGCATACAAATCCTGTATGTGTTTTGTTAGATTTACACTTCAGTAGTTCTCTATCTCTCTTTTTTTCATGATTGTAAATGATATTGTAGTTTTAATTTTGGTGCTAGTATATATAAATAAATAATTTTTTGTATAATTATGTTGTATCTTGCAACTTTGCTGACGTTACTTATTTGTTCCAGGAGTTTTGTTTTGTTTTGATTTCTTGGGATTTTCTAGGTAGACAAACATGCCTTCTCTTGATAGGCGTAGTTGTATTTCTTCCTCTTAAATCTGAATGCTTTTAATTTCCTTCTCTTGTCTCGTACTGGTTAAAACCTGCAGTATAGCTGGGCGCGGTGGCTCAAGCCTGTAATCCCAGCACTTTAGGAGGCCGAGACGGGCGGATCACAAGGTCAGGAGATCGAGACCATCCTGGCTAACACGTCTCTACTAAAAAATACAAAAAAATAGCCAGGTGAGGTGGCGGGCGCCTGTAGTCCCAGCTACTCGGGAGGCTGAGGCAGGAGAATGGCGTAAACCCAGGAGGCGGAGCTTGCAGTGAGCTGAGATCTGGCCACTGCACTCCAGCCTGGGGGACAGAGCAAGGCTCCGTCTCAAAAAAAAAAAAAAAAACCTGCAGTATAATGTTGAATGAGAGTGGTGAGAGTGGTGAGAGTGGACATTCTTGCCTTACTCTCAGTCTTAGTAGGAAAGCATTTTGTCTTTATTTAGCTGCTGGGTTTTTTGATAAATGAGCTTTATCAAGTTAATATCAATATTCCTTTTTTTTCTAAGTTTTTAAAAGTTATGAGGGGTATTGAATTTTGTCAAATGCTTTCACTGCATTGATTGATATGATTCTGTGGGTTTTCTTCTTTAGCCTGTTAATATGGTACAGGGCATTTATTTTTGGATCTTCAACCAGATTTGCATCCTTGTGATAGATCCCCCCCCCTTGGTCATATTACATGATTCTTTTAATGTATGGCTGAATTCTATTTGTCAATATTTTGTTAAGGATTTCTGCATTTATATTCATGAGGCTTATTGTTCTGTAATTTTCTTTATTTTTTGTATGATCACTGTATGGTTTTGACATCAGGTTAATACAAGCTTCATAAAGTGATTGAGAAGTGTTACTTCCTCTTCCATTATCATGAACAGTCTGTAGAACTGGTTTAAATTCTTCAAGTTCTTGCTAAAACTCTCCAATGATACCATCTATGCCTGAAGATTTCTTTACTAGGAGTTTCAAAATTATCAGTTGAATTTCTTAAACGGTTATAGGGGTTATTTAAATGATCTGTTTTATATTGGGTGAGTTGTGGTAGTTTGTGGGTTTGTCTGTTTGTTGAGGAAGTGGTCCATTTCATCTAGTTTGCCAAATTTATGTGCGTAGAGTTGTTCCTAGCATTCCCTTATCTACTTATCTATTGAATTATTAATTTCACCATGTTTATTATGCACTTAAACTTTTCTCTTTTTTAAATTGTGTGGTAAAACATATATAACATAAAATTTACCATTCCACTTTCTGTCTATGGATTTGATACTGTAGGTATCTCACTTTAGTGGGATCATACAATATTTGTCCTTTTGTGTTGGTTTATTTAACTTAACATAATGTCTTCAAGGTTCATCCATGTTGTAGCAGGTGTCAGAATTCTCTTGCTTTTTAATGCTAAATAGTATTTCACTGCATGGATATCACACATTTGGTTTCTCTGTTTATATCTGTCGATGGACACTTGAGTTGCATCTACCTTTTGACTATTGTGAATAATTCTGCTACGAACATGGTGGTGCAAACACCTGTTTGAGTTCCTGCTTTCAGTTCTTTTGTGTGGATACCCAGAAATGGGATTGCTGGATCATATGGTAATTCTGTGTTTAATTCTTTGAGCAACTATCATACTATTTTCCACAGTGGCTACACCATTTTACATTCCCAGCAGCAGGACACAGGATTCCAATCTCTTCTCATGCATGCCAACACTTACTATTTTGTGGTATCTCATTGTGGTTTTGATGTGCATATTCCTAATGATTAGTGACAGATATTGATTACCTTTTCTTAGACTTACCGGCCATTTATGTGTGTGTGTGTGTGTGTGTGTGTTTGGTGAAATATCACTTATCATCCTTATGATGTCTGCAGGGTCTGTAGTGAAACTCTCTTTTGCATTCCTTATGTTGATACTTCGTGTCTTTCATTTTTATCAGTCTTGCTAGGGATTTGTTGATTTCATTGGTCTTTCAAAGAAACAGCTCCTTGTCTCAAAAATTTTGTTTTTTTCTTTTTGTTTTTAGTCCCATTGATTTCTTTTCCTATCTTTATTATTTCTTTCCTCCTGCTTGCTTTGGGTTTATTTTGCTGTTCTTTCCCTAGGTTGATGAAGTGGGAGCGTAGATTGTTTGAGACTCTTCAAATGCATGCATTTTAATCCTATAAATTTTCCTCTCAGCACTGCTTTAGCTGTGTCTCACAAATTTTGCATATGTGCTGTGCGTTCATTTTAACTCAATTCAATGTCAGTTTTCCCCCTTGAAGCTGCCTCTTTGATCCATGGATTATTTAGAAGAACGTTATTTAGTTTCCAATGTTTTGAGATTTGCCTTTTATCTTTCTGTTTTTCTTTTCTAGTTTGATCCCATTTTGGTTAGAGAACACATTCTGCATGATTTTAACCATTTTAAATTTGTGAGGTTTGATTACTTCGTTTGAGGACTAACTTGGTGTGTGTTCCTTGTACACTGGAAAAAAAAATCTGTATTCTGCTGTTGTTGGATGGAATGGTATATAAATGCCAATTAGATCCTATTGGTTTTTGGTGGTGTTGAGTTCTTTTGGGCTTGTCGAGGTCACCAAGGCTGCTTTGTTGACAAATCCAGTGGATATTTTCTTGGCTTCATCCAACTTGAACTCACTTGGGTTTTTGCAATAGTATCTTCACTCATCCTGCCTCAGCGTTGTTCCCTCTAGTCCATTTTCCATTTGGCAACCAGAGCTCACCTTCTAGCAGGTGAGTCTGGTCCTATGGGCTCTTCAGAGCATTTAGATTAATTTAAATTCCTTAGTCCAGCATGCAAGGCCCTTCACAATGTGGTCTTGGTCACCTCTCCAGCTTTGCTTTCTGCCATTCTTCCTTGTAACCCATGAACCAGCTGCCCTTGACCAATATCACTCTCCTTGAATAGGCTACCTCCCTTCTCTACTTAATGCTTTTACATGCACTATTTCCTGTGCATAGAACACCACTCAGGTTCCTCTTCATCCTGCCAGTCCTTCTCTTCCTCTCCATTCAGAATCTCCTCCTCCCAGTAGCCTGCCTTGAACTTTCTGCCCATTCCAAACAGATGAACCATCTATGTGTTGTCTTACAGCTTTGCGGTTCTCTAGCTCAGCACTAATCATGCTGCCTTCCTTACTTTCAATTTGTCTGCTTTTCCCTCTAGACAGGAGCTCTCTGAGGCTAAGGATTGTGGCTTACGGGGCCAATCAGGACACCTAGGGCTTAGCAGATGTGTAAATCCTGGCTGCTGAGTGAAGTAGAAGCAAACGGTCTGTACACTAGAACCCAAATAGCGAACTTGCTTCTTTTTTCTTTCTTGAAATGCAGCAGCCACTCCTTATTGCACCAAGGCCACAGGTGGAGCTTGACACTGGACTTTCCAACTGTGTGCTCCTAGAGGGCAGCTCTGTTTTGGCCTTGCTCTCATCCCCCAAAACACTGGAGTGTGGGGGTTAGTTTCAATGCTGATCTTTATTGCTCAGAAATTTTATTTTGTACTTACCCAAAGAGTTCTTTTAGAATTACTTAGGTACAGTGGTTTTTAGATCATATGTTGCTTTTATGCACATATAAAAAGGAAAATACAAACAAAACTAATGATTAAGAAATTCCTGACACTTCTTTGCCTTCGGAGTAAGGGACGTCCTTGTTTTTCACACAGTATTGTGCTCTGAGCCATCAAGAGCCTTTGTCAGGCAGGATTCCTTAGAAGAATCCTCCTTGGCCACCTCCAGGATTGTCTCCCAAGGCATTGGTGCCTGTATCGCAGAATATGCTGGTGCCTCGGACGTTTGCCTGCATTTGCCTTCTCCAATTCTCCCACCCAACTGACAGAACAATGACACCAATTTTTTTTTTTTTTTTTGAGACGGAATCTTGCTCTCTTGCCCAGGCTGGAGTGCAGTGGTGCGATCTTGGCTCACTGCAACCTCTGCCTCCCTGGTTCAAGCAATTCTCCTGCCTCACCCTCCTGAGTAGCTGAGACTACAGGTGCATGCTGCCACTCTCAGCTAATTTTTTTGTATTTCAGTAGAGACAGGGTTTCACCATGTTGCCCAGGCTGGTCTCGAACTCCTGATCTCAATCTGCCCGCTTCGGATTCCCAAATGATACCAATTTTTTTTTTTTTTTTTTTTTTTGAGACAGAGTCTCACTCTGTCACCCAGGCTGGAGTGCAGTGGCGGGATCTCAGCTCACTGCAAGCTCTGCCTCCCGGGTTCCCGCCCCATTCTCCTGCCTCAGCCTCCCGAGTAGCTGGGACTACAGGCGCCTGCCACCTCGCCTGGCTAGTTTTTTTGTATTTTTTTTTAGTAGAGACGGGGTTTCACTGTGTTAGCCAGGATGGTCTCGATCTCCTGACCTCGTGATCCGCCCGTCTCGGCCTCCCAAAGTGCTGGGATTACAGGCTTGAGCCACCGCGCCTGGCCAAATGATACCAATTTTAAGACACATCCCAAGTGTAGCATCCTTAAAGTGTGAAAAAAAAGTGAATCTTAGAGTTAACAAAATAAGATTAAATAATCCTTCGTTTTCCATTGTTTTGAATCATTTTTACCTTATGTTCCATTTCCATACAAACACTAGGTCTAAGTTCTCTGTTCTCCTCCACCAGCTGATCAGTTCTTGTGTGAGTACCTAGCACTCTGCCTTCTTACTAGGGTGTGGAATATGCCTTCATGTCCAGGATGGCAAGTCCCCTCTTTATTCTTTTTTTTTCAGGGTTATTAACCTAGCCTTATTTTTATTATCTATCTATCTATCTATCTATCTATCTATCTATCTATCTATCTATCTATCATCTATTTTCTTGAGACAAGGTCTTGCTCTGTTGCTCAGGCTGGAGTGCAGTGAATTCCTGGGCTTAAGCGATCCTTCCACCTCAGCCTCCCAAGTAGCTGGAACTACAAGTGTGCACCATTGTGCCCAACTAATTCTTAGATTTTTTTTGTAGAGATATGGTCTTGCTATGTTGCCCAGGCTTATCTGGAGCTCCTGGGCTCAAGTGATCCTCCCACCTCAGCCTCTCAAAGTGTTAAGATTACAGTCCTGGAGCCACTGTGCCTGGCCTACTTTTATTTATCTGTATACATTTTAGAATAGGTTTATCAAGTTCCTTTAAAAAAAACCCAAGTAGAATTCTGAGTTTTGTATTGAATTTATTGATTCATTACAGTGAATATATAATTTATAATTAATTTATAATATAATTAACACAAATTTAAATTACAAAATAATATAAAGAATGTTTTAAAGTAATATTTATTATAATATCAATTTATATTCATTTATATTACAAATGAATATAAATAATGTTATATAATACATTGTATTATAGATCACATATTAATTAATATTAATAATTTATTATTTTAATCTATATTATTAAAATATTAATTATATTTATATTAATATTATATTTAATATATCATTGAATTACTAATTATTAATTTTAATCTAAATAGATTAATTTGGTAAAAACTGATATCTTTATAAGTTATTCTATGCAAGAAATGGAATGTCTCCTTTTAATTCACAATATCTTGTGTTTTAAGTCATGCTTATTGAGGTATAATTTATACACAGTAAAATTCACTCTTTTTAGATACACATTTCTATGAGTTTTGACCAATGTATACCGCGATGTAATCATTGCCACAATCAAGATATGGGCTATATTTGGGGTCTGTCTTTACTTGGGGAGAGCCCAGTAATCAAGCCAAGGAATCAAGTGTTGATTCTGGCCTTCAACCCCCTTTGAAAAGAGCTGGGGAGGAATCAGCAAAGCCCCAGGAGTGGAGCATTTGCTGGTGGGGAAGGTGGGAGTGAGATTTGCAAATGGGCCTTTTAGGCAGGGTCCTTCCATGGGGGCTAGGGTGAGAAACGACCTCAGTGCTGCGCCCAAGTCACCCACTGGGTAGATTTGTTTGTTTGTTTGTTTTGTTTTTTGAGATGGAGTTTCGTTCTGTTGCTCAGGCTGGAGTGCAATGGCACGATCGTGGCTCACTGCAACCTCCGCCTCCCGGGTTCAAGCTATTCTCTGCCTCAGCCTCCCAAGTGGTTGATATTACAGGCACCCACCACCACGCCTGGCTAATTTTTTGTATTTTTTAGTAGAGACGGGGTTTCACCATCTTGGCCAGGCTGATGTTGATCTCCTGACATCGTGATCCACCCTCCTCGGCCTCCCAAAGTGCTGGGATTACAGGTGTGAGACACTGCCCCTGGCCCCCCCTTTTTTTTTTGAAATGGAGTCTTGCTCTGTTGCTCAGGCTGGAGTACAGTGGCACCATCTCAGCTCACTGCAACCTCTGCCTCCTGAGTTCAAGTGATTCTCCTGCTTCCGCCTCCTGCATACCATAGTTGGGATTACAGGCGTGCACCACCACGCCCGGCTAATTTTTTGTATTTTTAGTATAGATGAGGTTTCACCATGTTGGCCAGGCTGGTCTTGAACTCCTGACCTTGGGTGATCTGCCCGCCTCGGCCTCCCAAAGTGCTGGGATTACAGGCGTGAGCCACGGTGCCCGGCCCCACTGGGTAGATTTTAAGTTGATCTGAAGGAATGAATCCTTGCTTCCTGGTCTCCCATTTTCAGCTGTTTTGTATCCTTCCCCTCTGGGTTCCCCACTTTTCAAAGTTGTTGTTGTTGGTGGTGGTGGTGGGTATGTGGGTCTGTGTTTTAATTCCAACCATCTTTATATTAAGAGGGAAAAAGGTTTGTCTGACCGTGGCCAGGACAGAGAAGGTGCAGGGCATACCTGAGGTCCTGCAGTGTCATGGCAGCTGCCACCCTAGGTCCGGGGGCAGGAGATGGAGAGGGGAACCAGAGCAGACAGAGACAGAAAGTCACTCGGCAAAAAGCATCAGAGACCCTGAGCGTGCCCATTCCTCCACCTGCAGCTCTCCTGCAGCAGCCCCCAGCGCTTCATGTCTGTGCATTTGCATTTCCAAAGGCAACTCTACAAAGGCCAGCCACAGCCAAGGAGAGGCTGGGACACCTTCAGAGCTCTCAGCTCCTGCACAAGGAGCTCACTTACTTAGCTTCTGGATAAGCTGTCACTGGGTGTATAAAAGGGGTGAGGGCCACAGACACCCATCTTTTCTTTCTTTTTTTTTTTTGAGATGGAGTTTCATTCTTGTTGCCCAGGTTGGAGTGAAATGGTGCGATCTCGGCTCACTGCAACCTCTGCCTCCAGAGTTCAAGTGATTCTCCTGCATCAGCCTCCTGAGTAGCTGAGATTACAGGTGCCCGCCACCACACCTGGCTAAGTTTTGTATTTTTAGTAGAGACAGGGTTTCGCCCTGTTGGCGAAGCTGGTCTTGAACTCCTGACCTCAGGTGATCTGCCCGCCTCAGCCTCCCAAAGTGCTGGAGTTATAGGTGTGGGGCACCACGCCCAGCCTCCATCTTTTCTTTTTCAGAAAAATCTGAGAAATCCCATGGACCCTGGGAAGATACCAAGGGCTCCTCGCATGGATCTGTAGTTGGAAAAATTCCATTGATAATAGCTGATGCGGATTGAGTCCTAGGTGACTGCCGCCGTGCTACAAACCTTTGAGGTATTGTCAGTTACCCCCATGTGGTGGTTAATGTATTAACCTGAATGGGGCATGGAGCGCCCAGACATTTGCTCAGACATTATTGTGAGTGTTTCTGTGAGGGTGCTTTTGGATGAGATTAACACTTAAATCCATTGACTGAGTAAAGCAGATTACCCTTTGCAATGCACTGAATGTTCTTGTCTCTCCTCCCCAAATTCATATATTAAAAACCTAATCCCCAAGGTGACGCTGTCAGGAGATGGTGCCTTTGAGAGGTGGTCAGGTCACAAGGATTGAGCCTTCATCAGTGGGATTAGTGCTCTTATAAGAGAGCTCGCAGAGGATCCCCCACCCTTCTACCGTGTGAGGGCACAGCAAGAAGTTGGCTGTCTGCAACATGGAAGAGGACCCCCACGAGAACCCACCATGCTGGCATCTTGACCTCAAACTTTTAGCCTTTGGAATGATGAGCAATAACTCTCTGTTGTTTACAAGCCATCAAGTCTATGGGATTTTGTAAAAACAGCCCAAATGGACGAAGACACCCTCCGTCACGGGTGGGCCTCATCCAATCAGTTGAAGATCTCAACGATGTTCAGGGTTAGCCCTTTGCTGAGTGAGCAAGAACTCTCCTGCCTGATGGGCTGTGAGCTGGGACCTCGGCTCTCCCCGGTTCTGCAGCACCCCTCTGTTTTTCTGGGGAACCGTCACTAAGGCACCCCATTTTACAGATGTGAAGAATGAAGATGAAGGCCAGGCATGGTGGCTCACACCAGCACTTTGGGAGGCCAAGGCAGTCAGATCACCTGAGGTCAGGAGTTCAGGACCAGCCTGGCCAACATGGTGATACCCTGTCTCTACTAAAAATACAAAAATTAGCCGGTGTGGTGGCATGTGCCTGTAATCCCAGCTTCCAAGGAGGCAGAGGCAGGAGAATTTCTTGAACCTGGGAGACAGAGGTTGCAGTGAGCCGAGATGGCACCACTACACTCCAGCCTGGGGGACAGAGCAAGACTTCGAACAGATGCAGAGTAAACCGGTCCAACGACCCCTGCACTTCTGCCTCACAGCGCCCCCCAGAGGTAAACACTGTGACATTTTACAGTATGCTCAAATAGGCGTACATTCCAGATCTTTTCTTCACAATAATACATATACAACAGTTTGCATAATTGCCTGTACAAGAATAGATACACATACAGGCACAATATGTGTGTGTGTGTGTGTCTGCATTGTGTGTGTGTGTCTGTGCATTTATGTATTTCTAGCTTTAGTTTTTTAAAAATATTAAAAACTACGTAATTGTTTGAAACTTGCTTTTTTGTCTAAAAATATAACTTGGAAAACTTTCCACATCAGATCATTCAGTGACCTTCTGTGTGTTGACTGGTGTATATCAGTATTTCCTAGGATGTGTGCACTGCTATTCACTGTATCGTCTTATTCATGGACAGTTACTTCCAATCTTTCTGCTCAATTATGGCAATGCTGCAATGCACAGCCCTGGCTATTCTGTACTGCATTTAAAAAAAATCAGATGGGACTCATTGCAAAACGTACTGTTACCTTATGTGGCACCAAGAAGGAAAAAGACGCTGCTAGTTACAATATGGCACAACATTCATTGTAAGACACGTACAGTTCGGAGATGTGAACATGTGAAAAAATGTGTACCTTTGCTCTGATGTTTGAGTAAGTCTGTGGGAGAGCATCTTCGAGGTGGAGGTGCTGGGCTGAGATGTGGAGGCCGTGAGGTGGACGGTGCTTAGGGAGCAACACGGGCAATGCAAAAGCCGGAGGCTGGGAGGGACACCAATTCAAATCACTGACAGAGGCTAACAGATCGTCCCCCAGCAGGGCGGCGCCGATCCATCCTCCCTGCCGGAGTCTTTCAAAGTGGTGACTGGTTGGGCATGGTGGCTCATGCCTGCAATCCCAGCACTTTGGGACGCCGAGGCAGGTGGATCACCTGAGGTCAGGAGTTCGAGACCAGCCTGGTCAACATGGTGAAACCCCATCTCTACTAAAAATACAAAATATTAGCTGGGCATGGTGGTGGGTGCCTGTAATTTTGGCTACTCGAGAGGCTGAGGGAAGAGAATCACTTGAACCTGGGAGGCAGAGGTTGCAGTGAACTGAGATCAAGCCACTGCACTCCAGCCTGGGTGACAGAGCAAGGCTCCGTTTCAAAAAAAAAAAAAAAAAAAAAAAATGGTGGTGACTGACCTGCCTTAGTGCCTTGGGAGGAGATGCACTGGTTTCCTATTGCTGGAACAAAGGACCCCACACTGCATGGTTTAGAACAATGGTTTTGGATGCCAGGAGTCTGAAATCACCACGTCTGCAGGACCACACTCCCTCTTGAGGCTCTAGGGGAAAACCCTGCCCTGTCTTTTCCAGCTTCTGGGGCCCAGGCGTTTGTTGGCTTGACATGCATCACTCCAGTCTCTGCCTCCGTCCACATGTGGCCTCCTGTGTCTCTGAGTCTCAAATCTTCTGCCTTTCTCTCATGAGGACACTTGTTATTGGATTCAGGCTTCACTTGGATTATCCAGGACAATCTCATCTCAAATCATTAACTTAATGACACCAGCAGAGACCCTTTTGCCGGTGTCACATTCACCGGTTCCAGGTGGACATATGTTTTGGGGGCCTCTATTCCAATCTGCGACAGGAGGTGACTTCCTTAGATGTGCTTGTCCACTCCTTAATTCCCCAGTGTCCAGACCAGAGCTGGTCACAGTGGCCCAGGAGCTGGGCAGACATAAAGGGTGGGCCCATTTCTGGAGAAGCCCCACGTCCCACCAGTACCGGAGGCAGAATGTAAAGACTGGGAGCACGGGGCAGGAGAGTTCTGCAGCAGGTGGGTCGGGCTGCTGCAGGAACGGGGGGAGGGACGGGGACAGGGGTGGGGAGGCTTCCCTCCTAGGGTACAATGGTTGCTCAGCGGAGGCCTGGGAGCCCCGGGAGAGACACAGAAATTCCAGGCCTGACCTAGGAGGGTCGGGCTGCATTCAAGAGGTTCAGAAGACTTCTGCAGAATCAAGATATTTTTAACTAAGGCTTAAGCCCTGCTGACACCAAGGCCTCGATCTCGTCATCTGTAATTGCCTGTGACCTTATAAAACCTCTCCTCTCCTCTGGGGTCGTGTTCGTCTCTTTCCTCTGAGCTGACTGGAGGCTGGGCTGTCATCCACCATCCCTAGTAGCTATCAGGTCTCTATTCGGCAGTAGGCATGCATGAAACACGCTCTTTGCCTACAAAACATACTTGTCCTGGAGGAGAGAAATGAAGGTAAAGAGTGATCAAAATGCAGCATGGTAAGTGCTGAGTGCTGCATGCTAAGTGCTAAGTGCTGTGTGGTAAGTGTTGAGTGCTCTGTGGTAAGTGCTGAGTGCTGTGTGGTAAGTGTTGAATGCAGCATGTTAAGTGCTGAGTGCTGTGTGGTAAATACTGAGCACTGTGTGGTAAGTGCTGAGTGCTGTGTGGTAAGTACTGAATGCAGCATGGTAACTGCTGAGTGCTGTGTGATAAGTGCTGAGTGCAGAGTGGTAACTGCTGAGTGCTGTGTGATAAGTGCTGAGTGCAGAGTGGTAAGTGCTGAGTGCTGTGGGCCACCCAGGTGCCTTCCACTCCTTAGTGCCCCCACCCCCGTTTTACAGAAGAGGAAACTGAGACTCTGAGAGGATGAGCTCCTGCTGTAGCCACCCAGTGGTGATGGGGAAGGGCTAGAGCTCCACACCGCACCCATCAGATCCCAAAGTCTTGCTCTTTCTGGAAAACTCAGGAGTGAGAGAGGTTTGGTGGGGTGATGCCTGTGCAGGGAAGGAGGGGAGAGTACAGGATGGGGCAGGGAGAGCCTCCCACTGGGGTGCCCTCTGACAAAGCCTAGGACCCCCGAACAGGGAGCCCCAGAGCAAAGGTTGCCTCAGGAGGGTCATGCGAGTGGCCCACCTTCCAGGTCCTCTAGGGCAGACAGGTGCCCAGAAATGTGGAGCTCATACCCCAGGCCTTGTGTGACTTTCCCAGAGCTGCCGTGATGAGTTACCACGAACTGAGCAGCTTAAAACAACGGAAATTGATTATCTCAAAGTTCTGGAGGCCAGAGGTCCGAGATCAAGGTGTCAGCAAGGCTGTGCCCTCCAAAGGCTGTAGGGGAGACTCCTCCTTGCCCCTTCCAGCTTCTGGCTTGAAGCTGCCTCACTGCAACCTCTGTCTTTACACAGCCTTCACCTCTGTGTGTCCAGATCTCCCTCTCCTTATTAGAACAATGGTCTTTGGATTTAAGGCCCACCCGAATCCAGTAGGACCCCATCTGAACTAACTACATCCGCAAAGACGCTATTTCCAAAAAAAGGTCACCTTCTGAGGTTTCGGGTGAGCATTTTGGGGGACACCATTCAACCATGTACAAGTCCTATCCAGAACTGGAGGAGTTTCTCGGAAAGGAGATCTAGATGGACACCTGCAGGGGCCAAGGAAGAGAGTTCTAGAAAGGGGATCAGCCTGTGCACAGGCCCAGAGGCTAAAGATTGTGCAGCTGTTTCAGTACAGTGAGAACATTCTAGAAATGAGGAGGGTGGGGGTCACAGGCAGGCAGAGTGCCAAGGTCAGCAGGGCCGCATCAGGAAGGGGATGCTGAATCTCCCCTCCCCTCCCCCTCACTGCTTCCCCTTCCCCAGCACCTGGGCTGACTGCAGCGACAGGTTCCAGTAACCCATGCTCCTATCAGAGCGCCAGCCAGAACTGGGCCAAGAGTAAGAAGAGGATGGGGAGTGGGTGGGAGCACTGTTGCCGGGAACTGTCTGGGACACTTGCCCTACCTCACAGAGAGTACCCGGCCACCTCTGATGCAGGACAGGTGCGCTCAGGGGAGGAAGGCAAGGACCTTAGGACCTGTACATCCTCCTCTCCAGGTAGGAAGGTGGGAGGAGGGGCCCTTGGGGCAGCTCAGGACTGAGGCTTTCTCCCTCCAGGTGGGGCGGAGCTGCCTGCACCTGCCTTTCTGAGCTCCTCTTGCATCGCTGGGGACTGGGGCGATTTCCAGGGCGTGGCACAGAAGCCCCTCTTCCTTTTGGATGACTTAAGCCCTCTTCGAATCTGAGTTTCTTCTTGACGGTTGATCCCAGCCTGGAGGGGGTTCCTATCTTGTGTGGGGTTTTCAGATCCAGACCCCAGCCACATTAGACTGGAAGGCAGCTCCTCCTCTGGGGCTCCGGAGAGAGACATTCCTGGAGAATCGTCGTCAGCAACCCACCCCCACGGCACCGAACGGCAGACCCCAGAGCACTGACTGCGCCTCCCTGCTCAGCCAGCAGGTTGCCATGGCGACGAGCCAGTGTAAGCATCTCCATCAATAAGCTGGAGTCTTCCCAAGACTCCTCGGGAGCCTGGCCCCCAACACAGCCTTGGGGGTGGGAAAGAAACCACGGGGTTCCATACAGAGGTGATTAAATAGCAAGGAGAGGAACTGGGCATGAGAAAGGGCTCAGAGATGATTGCATCAAATGGCTGTGTCTTTTGCAAGTCCAATCCTGACACTGCAGTGAGAATTATTTGTTTGGTGGGAAATGGCAGAGGATGTTCTGGATCCCAGACTGCGGTGCCCACCAGACTTTGATTTGGGGATATGGGGGTGCAAGCTGTGAATCTGTCTTTTAGCTGGTACAGGTGTGTCCCCTATGGCTACACCAGGCCTTAGTGAACCCACAGGGGTGCCCCAGGCTGAGCAAACTGTGGGCAGCAGTCTGCAGGCAGGAGTGCATTCACTTCTGCACACAACTGAATGTGCAGACCTAGAAGCGATGGAAATAAGTAGGGGTCAGGCGCAGTGGCTCATGCCTGTAATCCCAGGACTTTGGGAAGCTGAGGCAGGTGGATCACTTGAGGTCAGGAGTTTGAGACCAGCTTGGCCAACATGGCAAAATCCCATCTCTGCTAAAAATGCAAAAATTAGCCGGGCATGGTGGCAGGAGCCTGTAATCCCAACTACTTGGGAGGCTGAGGCACGAGAATCTCTTGAACTTGGGAGGCAGAGATTGTAGTGAGCCGAGATTGTATCACTGCAACAGAGCAACAGGGCAACAGAGTGAGACTCTGTCTAAAAAAAAAAAAGTGGGGCAGCAGGGGTGTCCTCCGTGACCTGCTCTGCGATTTATGAAGAACTTCGCTCCAGCCTGAATCCTGTGCTCAGCACTAGATAACCAAATAGCCTCTGCCAACTTGGGTTTGTAAAGGGACAGAGAATGTTACAGGATAATAAGGTCTTTCCCTTTGGCTCCCCACTTTCTCCAGGCATAATCTTGTCTACGTGGAAGACCATCCCTGAGCAGTGAGCTGCCTGCTGAGGGGGTATGGTGAGTCGCACAGAGTTGAGGCACCAAGGTTGGGGGGCAGAGCCGAACCACCCACCCCAGCCCTCTTCAAAATACAGCAGGTCTGGGTTTCTTGCATAGATTGGTTGCCTTATTAGAATAACCTGAATATAAACCAGGGTTTTGTGGAGCCCGGTCTCCAGACACTCAAAGAGGCTGGATCTGGCAGCCAAGAGGGATTAAAGGGGACTCATGTCCCAGGCATCTTTCCTCTCCTCCCCGGCTCTCTTAGATGCTATAACCTCTAACTCACCAATGACAAGGATCAGGCTGTGAGTCCATTTGGCCAGTCTGTAGTACCCAGTTATTTGATAGACATGAATCCAGGTGTTACTGTGAAGGCACATGGTAGAGGTAGTTGACATCTACAATAAGTTGACTTAAGTAAAAAAGATGACCCTTGAAAATGTGGATGAGCCTTGTCCCATCAGTGGAAGACCTTAAGAGCAAAAATTGAGGTTTCCCTGAGAAGAAGAAATTCTGCCTCAAGCCTGCAGCATCTCCTCCTGCCTGGGATCCAGCCTGCTGGCCTGTCCTACAGACGCTAGACTTACTAGTCCCCATGATCATGCAAGACCATTCCTTAAAAAGAGACCTCTCTCTGGAGACCCCTGACACGAAGCTTTCTGACCTTGTCCAGGCAGCAATTAGTCAATGTCTCTCTCCTTCTCCCTCCCTCCTTCTCTCACTCTCTCTTTCTTTCTATCTCTCCAGCTTCTCCTCCTCCTCCCCCTCCTCCTCCCCCTCCTCCTTCTCCTCCTCTTTCTTCTTCTTCTCCTCCTCCTCCTCCTCCTTCTTCTTCTTCCTCTTCTCCTTCTTCTTCTTCTTCTTCTTCTTCTTCTTCTTCTTCTTCTTCT
>NW_012110918.1:13748549-13750476 GCF_000951035.1 Colobus angolensis palliatus
TCATCTCTTTTTTTTTTTTTTTTTTTGTTTGAGACGGAGTCTCGCTGTCACCCAGGCTGGAGTGCAGTGGCCGGATCTCAGCTCACTGCAACCTCCACCTCCCAGGTTCAAGCCATTCTCCTGCCTCCACCTCCCAAGTAGTTGGGATTACAGGTGTCCACCACCACTCCTGGCTAATTTTTGTATTTTTAGGAGAGACAGGGTTTCACCACGTTGGCCAGACTGGTTTTGAATTCCTGACCTCAAGTGATCCTCCTGCCTCAGCCTCCCTAAGTGCTGGGATTACAGGCTGAGCCACTTCGCCCGGCCTCTCCAGCTCCTTTTTCACTTTCCCTTTTTACTTCGCCAATGGCCTGGATTCTCCATAACAACAGAAGCCCAGGAACTGACACCCCACATAAGATCCATTTCCTTTATTTCCTTTGGTCCAATGCCTCTCTCCTCCTCTTTCCAGTTCCACTCCCCAGGAGGCCAGGAGCCAGGTGTGGGGAACCTCTCCCAGGAGGCAGGGCACGGAGGCAGGAAGGTGGAGCTGGGGAGAGGCAGAGACAAAGCTCTTTCCCTTTGAAATGGGCTGGGGTGGACCTGGGTGGGGCTGGAGGAAGATGGGACACACAGGTGAGATGATAAATCTTTCCTTCCTCGCATAAGATTTTATTTGAAGATCGGATTCTACAGCCAAAGAGAAGTTGAAAGCCACTGGTCTAGACCAGCCCTTAGTCTAAGCTGGTGACTGAAGCTGAGGGTGTCAAAGTGGTTTAAGGTATCCCTTGCAGCTTAAATGCAGGATAGGGGATGGCATCGGGTCTTCTGACCCTGAAGTCTGCACTCTGTGCACCATGCGATGTCTCCTCTGCAGCAAACAAGCTGCATGAAGGTGTCATATACAGAGTGCAAAGAGGACCCTCAGAGCAAATTCCACGTGTGTGTGTGGGTGGGAGTAGGGGTGGGAAGAGTTCCACGGGGAGGGGGTCACATCCTTCTGAGGGAGACTGAAGAGGCCTTGTGAGAGAGATTTCACTGAAGGTGAACCTTGTGGTATGACCGGGCTCCAAGTGCTAGAAGGAAAGGGAGGGAAGGCATTCCTCCAGGGGAGGGTAAGAGCGAGAGCCAGGGCCAGGGGAGCACTGGGGAGCACTGAGACTACAGCCAGAGGTCTCTATTGTGCTCAGCATGCCTGGAGCTCTGAGTCTACATGGGTGCAGCTGAAGAAAAGACCAGAAAGGTTACTGAGGCCATGTCTGCATGGCTTTTCATGGCAGGTGGTTGAGTGTGTGCTGAGTTTGTTTGACAGTGAGGAAGTTTAGAGCTTTGAGCAAGACAGTGGCCTCCTGGATTGTGTTACACAGTGGGCAGAGCCTAGAGCTGGGAGGCCAGTGAGGACCAGGATGCCAGAAGGATGAGCAGGGCAGAAGGGGAGATGTAGCTTTGCCTGGAGGCTGGGCAGTCTGTTCAGGCTTGACTCTAAGGGTAGAAATGCAACAGGGGAGTGACCCCTGAAGGGGTGGAAGCTGCCTCAGCAAGCCATCAACAAAATCCATTGATACTTGAAATGGACCAAGGGGTCGTCTGTTTAGAAGCAGCTACTTGTGGTCCAGCACAGTGGCTCATACCTGCAATGTCAGTGCTTCAGGAGGCTGAGGTGGGAGGATCACTTGAGGCCAGGAATTGGAGATTCCATCTCTACAAAACAAAACATTAAAAAATTAGCCAAATGTGGTGTCTCACACCTGTAATCCCAGGTTAAGGCAGGAGGATTCCCTGAGCCCAGGACTTCACAGCTGCAATGAACTGTGATTATGCTGCTGTACTCCAGCCTGGGTGACACAGCAAGACCCTATCAAGGAAGAAGAAGAAGAGGAAGAAGAAGAACAAGAGGAAGAGGAAGAGGAGGAGGAGGAAGAAGAAGAAGAAGAAGAAGAAGAGG
>NW_012110918.1:13756689-13761840 GCF_000951035.1 Colobus angolensis palliatus
GCTCCCCGTGGCTGCCTCACCCTGCGGCTCAGGCTGAAGGATCTTGGGGAGTTTTAAATGGAGGAGAAGGAGCATTTCTGATCTCATTTTCCAGTATTTCAGCTGTGCCATAATCTATTTACCACACAATTTGTGTCACTTTGATAAGCGGCTGCTTCAAGACTGCATTTATTAAAATCAAGAGCGGGGACAGCTTTCAAGTCTCTCAAGAATTGTAATAAATGTTTGAAATTAGTCATTACGGTGTTTGCCATGGTTCATATCATACACTCCATCTCGGTGACAAATGGTCACATCTTGCACACGTTCTTTTTGGGTGATGATGGTGAAGGCTTCACTTTGACACCCCTGCACGGGGCTTGGGAGGGGGCGCCGTGGGTGAGAGCCCTTCTGGGGGCAGCCAGGGTCCCCCGGGGCCACAGCTCAGCCCCGTGAAATGCTCTTTTAGCCTAAGCTTCCGTACTTAAAGAGGAGTGAAATGGCCCAGGGAGACTTTTCTTCCCTTCCCTCCTCCCCCATCTAAACCACCAGGCTCTTATTTCATCCTGGGTGACAAGGCCTCTCCTCCACCACCACCCCTGCCCAACAGTGGCATCTAAGGACGCTGCAACTTTGCAGCTGGTTTACTGTTTCCTTTGGGGGGGTTTGTAGTTGCAGGAAGTAACCCTGGCCAAAACAATGTCACATTCCTAAAGGCTCCAGTACAGCAGGGCTCTGAGCGCCAGGAAGGGGAAAGGAGGGTCCCAGAGGCCATCAGAGGCTTATTCAAAGACTGTACAGGAACCAGGCACAGAGATGGGACTCCCAGAGCCATGCTCCTCCTCCATGGTGGCTTGTGGCTCCCAATCCTAAAGAGACACTCGGGAGATGACAATCGGAGCGTGAAAACCATCAGCGTTGGAGGCAAGCTAGGAATGAGGCCCAGGGTACCCGAGGCCGGGTTCCAAGTGGGCACGGTGGGGAGGGCCAGGGATCTACATTTCCTAATGATCGGGGGATTTTCTGTCTGTGGGGTCCTCAGGGCTGGCGGCCCTCTCCCTGGGTGTCCCTGGAGCTTGGGAGGCACATTCTGCCGTGGGAGACTCTGGGTGGACACAGCGGGAGACACAGACACTGGGGGGCTGGGGGCGGGGGTGGTGCCACTCCATGTGACAGCTTCTCTTCTATGGAGAAATACATCTGAATTTTGTTTGTGTTCAAAGGCTGGTGAAAGGAAGTCCTTTCTGTTTCACAAACATATTGAAAACAGGCCTTCATCTCTTTTTTTTTTTTTTTTTTTGTTTGAGACGGAGTCTCGCTGTCACCCAGGCTGGAGTGCAGTGGCACGATCTCAGCTCACTGCAACCTCTGCCTCCTGGGTTTGAGCGATTCTCCTGCCTCCCAAGTAGCTGAGATTACAGGGGCCCACCACTACACCCAGCTGATTTTGTATTTTTAGTAGAGACAGGGTTTTACCATATTGGTCAGTCTGGTCTCAAACTCCTGACCTCAGGTGATCCACCAGCTTCAGCCTCCCAAAGTGCTGAGATTACAGGTGTGAGCCACTGTGTCCCCTCCTCTTGAGTTTCTTATAAGGACATTTGTCACTGAGATAATCTAGGAGGATCTCATCTAAGATACTTCACTACATCCACAAAGATCCTTTTTCCAAATAATGTCACATTCACAGGTCTGGGGATTAGGATATGAACATAATGGGTTTAGGGGGCACCGTTCAACCTGCTACAGGCATGCAGAGGAGTGAGCTCCATGGGGGTGCCCCAGCCTCTGAGCTGCTGCGGCTGGTCTTTGTTCTGGTTCTGTCTCTACCTTCCCTCCCCTTCATACCCTCCTTGGGTGTGTGTCACCCTCTCTTCTTCCCTGGGTACCCACTGTTCCCTCCGTAGGACCCCACCTGTGTTTGTTCCATCTAAGCAATACCCCATCTTCTCACCTCCTTTCCTCCAGGAAAATGAGCATATTTTGCATCCTGTCTGTAACCTGGCCTTACAAACCCTCCTGTTCTCATATCATAAAGATCCAACATACTTTGTGTGGTCCAAACAGTAGACTGGATCCTGGGCATTACCAGGTGCGGGTTTGCAGCCCAGCTCAGAGCTACATCAGCACTGCGGTCCAGGTCAAATCCTCTGACTTCCCGGGTCTTCCATTCCCATCCACATCACAGAGATAACAAGGCCCGGTGGTGCTCTTTTGACTAAAAAAAAAAAAAAAATAGTTTCTGGAATGCATTTCCTTCCACCCCCATCTTGGCAATCTCTACAATAATAGGCTTAATTATTTAAATTTAATTTGTTAGAGGTCTGATGTTTAATTTGAGAAACCTAATGAATGATTAACATTTAATAGTAAAATTTAATATCTATTAACGTGGGCTTAAATATATAAATGATTGAATTTCTTAATTCAATGCCTACTTTTTAAAAACAGATAGGAATTACCCTACAGAGTCATCACTCCCTAAGTAAGCGCTTAGCAAAACCGCCACCCCATTGTGAGAAACAGCACAGAGCGGGTCCTGCGTCCTCGGATGTACACGGAGAGGAGAAATGATCAAGAGGAGGTTGGGGGGCCCCGTTGTCCAGTGCCCAGATCCAGGAGCGGCTGTGGGCATGGAGGAGGCTGAGTTACAGTTTAGCTGCAAAGTATCTTCAGTGAACACCTTCCCCTAGTAGTGACTGCTGCAAAGGGGGTGGCCTCCCCCCAGGGAAGGGGAGGGAGCAGGCAGTCTGAAGAATGAGGCTTCTTACAGGGACATCAAAGTGCACGTAAATAGACGCGCCGTGCTTTTTATTTGAATATTAATTGGCATTGATGAACGGCATGTGTCTAGTTACACTGACAATTAGTTACCAATGAGGTGCTGGGACGCCACACTGCTCCTGTAATTCTGATATGGAGGTTCCTGGAAAGCGCCGTGGAGCTCTCCCTAAAGCCGATGTCCTTGCGGGGAAGGGTGGCTGCCTGAATCTCTGCAGAGGCCATGTATTTGCCTTTTCATGGATGTGCTACGCAACAGCCCACAGGACAGATTCTAACTGCACCCTCCGTTTAGGAGGGAACCATCTACGGGTGAATGAGTCCTGTGAGTCCTGGGTGTCTCAACCATTCCTGGGTTCTGGGATTTAAGGAGAACAGGGGAAAGTGTCCCCCCATTTCCTTGCCCTTTTGGGAAGCTGGAGACCTTCCTCTGGTCAGTCTGTCCTCAGAGAGAAGAGTGAGGGAGGCAGCTTGGACACGGGGCCTGGAATCCTGGGCAGGGCAGGGTCCAAACACAGAGGCCATCTGGCCAGGGGACGCCCTGCAGCACTAGGTCGGCTGCCCAGGATCTTTTGCGACCTCTGGCCAACATCCAGGCAGGCCCAGCCTGGAGTGGGCTCACTGTAGTCTCATGTCACTATACGTAGGGCAGCATCTCCCTCAGGACTAGAAGCCCCTTGAGGACATCTGCCTGGCCCTGCCCATCTGTGCGTGCCCTGCCTCTAGTACCATGCCCAGCACAGGGCGGGTGCTCCAGGAGAGAGGCAGAGGAGAGAGACTCAGAGCCCAGGAGTTGCCAACCGCTGAAGGAAGTAGGAAACTGCTAGTCATTGAACCTGTGTTAGGGAGGCATAAAAGATGGGGGTGGGGGCATTTCCTAACGGAGCTTCCCCGGGTAGGTCAGTGCCCATAGCCCCCTGACCAGTATCTCCTTCCAGCCTCAGCCCCCACCCCAGACCCACCTTCTCCTTCCTCCTCCATCCAGGGACCCCATCCCAGCTGGGCTGGGGCAAGGAGAAGGCACCCTGGCCTCCCGGGCTCTGCTGCAGGGGGGCTCTGAGAGCAGCAGATGAAAAGCCGCCTCTGCTGGGGGCTAATCCTCTCACCTCCACGCTCCCCGTGGCTGCCTCACCCTGCGGCTCAGGCTGAAGGATCTTGGGGAGTTTTAAATGGAGGAGAAGGAGCATTTCTGATCTCATTTTCCAGTATTTCAGCTGTGCCATAATCTATTTACCACACAATTTGTGTCACTTTGATAAGCGGCTGCTTCAAGACTGCATTTATTAAAATCAAGAGCGGGGACAGCTTTCAAGTCTCTCAAGAATTGTAATAAATGTTTGAAATTAGTCATTACGGTGTTTGCCATGGTTCATATCATACACTCCATCTCGGTGACAAATGGTCACATCTTGCACACGTTCTTTTTGGGTGATGATGGTGAAGGCTTCACTTTGACACCCCTGCACGGGGCTTGGGAGGGGGCGCCGTGGGTGAGAGCCCTTCTGGGGGCAGCCAGGGTCCCCCGGGGCCACAGCTCAGCCCCGTGAAATGCTCTTTTAGCCTAAGCTTCCGTACTTAAAGAGGAGTGAAATGGCCCAGGGAGACTTTTCTTCCCTTCCCTCCTCCCCCATCTAAACCACCAGGCTCTTATTTCATCCTGGGTGACAAGGCCTCTCCTCCACCACCACCCCTGCCCAACAGTGGCATCTAAGGACGCTGCAACTTTGCAGCTGGTTTACTGTTTCCTTTGGGGGGGTTTGTAGTTGCAGGAAGTAACCCTGGCCAAAACAATGTCACATTCCTAAAGGCTCCAGTACAGCAGGGCTCTGAGCGCCAGGAAGGGGAAAGGAGGGTCCCAGAGGCCATCAGAGGCTTATTCAAAGACTGTACAGGAACCAGGCACAGAGATGGGACTCCCAGAGCCATGCTCCTCCTCCATGGTGGCTTGTGGCTCCCAATCCTAAAGAGACACTCGGGAGATGACAATCGGAGCGTGAAAACCATCAGCGTTGGAGGCAAGCTAGGAATGAGGCCCAGGGTACCCGAGGCCGGGTTCCAAGTGGGCACGGTGGGGAGGGCCAGGGATCTACATTTCCTAATGATCGGGGGATTTTCTGTCTGTGGGGTCCTCAGGGCTGGCGGCCCTCTCCCTGGGTGTCCCTGGAGCTTGGGAGGCACATTCTGCCGTGGGAGACTCTGGGTGGACACAGCGGGAGACACAGACACTGGGGGGCTGGGGGCGGGGGTGGTGCCACTCCATGTGACAGCTTCTCTTCTATGGAGAAATACATCTGAATTTTGTTTGTGTTCAAAGGCTGGTGAAAGGAAGTCCTTTCTGTTTCACAAACATATTGAAAACAGGCCTTCATCTCTTTTTTTTTTTTTTTTTTT
>NW_012110918.1:13762080-13771252 GCF_000951035.1 Colobus angolensis palliatus
GACAGACAGACACTACACTTTTAACTGAAAAATCACAGAGAGATTTGAGCTTTGCATTTACAGTCCTCTGTTTCACAGTTAACGTTCTTACCCAAAGATGTGAATGGTGAAAAAGACATTTTTTTAACCGTAGCTTTATATAAAAAAAGAAGGCTTCGCTGGGCGCGGTGGCTCACACCTGTAATCCCAGTACTTTTGGGAGGCCAAGGTGAGCAGATCACCTGAGGTTAGAAGTTCGACACCAGCCTGGCCAACATGGTGAAACCCCATCTCTACTAAAAATACAAAAAGTAGCTGGGCGTGGTGATGAGCGCCTGTAATCCCAGCTACTTGGGAGGCTGAGGCAGGAGAATCTCTTGAACCCAGGAGGCAGAGGTTGCAATGAGCTGAGATCATGCCGCTGCACTCCATCCTGGGTGACAGAGTGAGACTCCGTGTCAAAAAATAAAAAATAAAAAGCAAGTTTTTGCGGGGCAGGGGTCTGACTTTAAGGGAAAGCTGTTCTCATTCTGGAAAATATAGAAAAGAATTAAAAAAATATATATATATATATATATGCCCCAGGAAGGGGAAAGGAGGGTCCCAGAGGCCATCAGAGGCTTATTCACAGACTGTACAGGAACCAGGCACAGAGATGGGACTCCCAGAGCCATGCTCCTCCTCCATGGTGACTTGTGGCTCCCAACTCCCAATTCTAAAGAGACACTCGGGAGATGACAATCAGAGCGTGAAAACCATCAGCACTGGAGGCAAGCTAGGAATGAGGCCCCAGCCTTGGCCATTGGGAGCTCTTTCAGTTGGTTTCTGTGTTCCTTCGACATATCCTAAATACATATATATATTATATATCTAATATATTTGACATATCCTAAATATATATATATATATATATATAGAGAGAGAGAGAGAGAGAGAGAGAGAGAGTCTCGCTCTGTCGCCCAGGCTGGAGTGCAATGGTGCCATCTCACCTCACTACAACCTCCGCCTCCCGGGTTCAAGCGATTCTCCTGTCTCAGCCTCCTGAGTAGCTGGGATTACAAGCATGTGCCACTATGTCTGGCTAATTTTAAACAAATATATGTTTTAAAAAGAAGCACAATTGTGCAAGCTGGAGATGGCTGTGCGGATTTCCGTGTGTGTTAGTGCACTTTTGTGCCAGCTGGAGATGGCTCTGTGGATTTCCGTGTGTGTTAGTGTACTTTTGTGCAAGCTGGAGATGGCTGTGCGGATTTCCATGCGTGTTAACGCACTTTCTACTTTGTGAGCAGTTGCAGAGCCTTGGTTTTCACTCTTCTGCGTAAGCTCCTGCCCCCACCAACCCCATGGCGGCTGCACTTCCAAGGTGATCCCTGCACCTTAGGACCCAGAGCCTGGCTGCTCCAGGTGCTCCTGGAGGTTGCCGAGGCGGAATCCCCACCAGAAAACCATGGCTGCTCCTTGAGGTGGGTCAGCATCCACTTTAACGCCAAGACCCACCTTGAGAAGCAGTGTCTAACAGCCCATGGCCAGGCCTAAAATCGATGAGATTAAGAATCTCCTGCAGGACTGCGTTGGCCTTACCTGTATGCAGGGCCTCCTTCTGCAGCCAAACCCTGCAAGCTCTGAGGTTGCTGGTTTAGCAGGATAATGCCTACACCCTCATTAGCATCTGACATTATTCTGGTACATTTGTCACAATTAATTAATCCATACTGGCACATTGTTATTCACTCAAGCCCATAATTCATTCAGACTTCCCTAGTTTTTACCTACTGTCCTTTTTCTGTCCCAGGAGCCCATCCAAGACCCCACATGACACTCAGGCTTCATCTCCTTGGACTCCTCTTGATTGTGACAGTTTCTCAGTCTTTCCCTGTTTTTGGTGACCTCAACAGTCGTGTGGATTCCTGGTCAGGCATTTTGTAGAATGTTCCTCTGTTGGAGGGTTGTCTGATGTTTTTCTCATGATTAGATGGGGGTTATGGGTCTTGGGGAGGAAGAGCACACAGGTAAAGTGGCGTTGTCAATGTGTCATATCAAGGGTGTGCACTATCAACAGAACTTATTGCCACTGATGTTGACCTTGATCGCCTGGCCGAGGTCGTGTCTGTCAGGGATCTTCTCTGTGGAGTTGCCTTTTTACCCCTTTCCATATTGTACTCTGCACAAGGAAGTTACTGTGCAGAGCCCACACTTAAGCAGTGGAGAGTTACGTTCCACTTTCTTTTTTTTTTGAGACAGAGTCTTGCTCTGTTGCCCAGGCCAGAGTGCAGTGACATGATCTCGGCTCACTGCAATCTCCACCTCCCGGGTTCAAGAGATTTGCATGCCTCAGCCTCCCAAGTAACTGGGTCTACAGAAGCTTGCCACCGTGCCCAGCTAATTTTTGTACTTTTAGTAGAAACGGGGTTTTGCCATGTGGATGTTCCACCTTCTTGAGGGTGGGATATGTACATACATTCTCTGCAAGCTAGATTTAAGTATTCTTCCTCATTTATTGTCCTATTTAACCATTTATTTATCTCCATATAGACTCATGGCTATTTATTTCATACTTTGGGTGATGACCCAGCAAAATGTTATTTACTTTGTTGCTCAAGTTGTCCCAGCCTTGGCCATTGGGAGCTCTTTCAGTTGCTTCCTGTGTTCCTTTGACATATCCCATCAACGTGGGTTTTTTTTTTTCAGTATTTTCTTACTTTCTGACACTGCGTCATGCTCCAGACTCATTTCGTATCTTTCCAGACCCAATCCAAGAATTAGTCATTTCTCTAAGGAGCCCTCGTTCTTTTTACTGTAGAAGGTAGAAACCATAGGCTGGTACAGAGTGTTCTTATAACTCCTGGGGTATCATTTTTTTTTTTTTTAGGCCCTCTCAGCAGACAGGACAAAAGATATACATGTTTATACTAATCCATACACACACACACACACACACACACACACACACACCTTTCTAAATGCAACTACCTGTATCTATGTTAGGTATAGTTCATCTATAAATACATATATTAAATATGAGTTGACAGTGATTTCTCCAACTCTCATCCATAATTGCATGTGTCATTCCAACCTTCTCTCCTTGCTTGTTTGTAACTTTTCATTCAAATGCAATGTGAAACTGCGATAGAGGCTGGTTTGGCGGGTATTTGTTCCTGCTTCCTGGGGAAGAGTCTCTAAACCCTTGAATTTCCTGTGATAGGAGAATCTTTGTTGTTCACAGTGGGCCCCCTGGACAATTCCTGAGGTTGTGCTAAGGAGGTAACACATGGTGGGCCCCTAGGTAGTTCATTCTAATGAGATGATTCCGGATGGAGGCTGGCCAGGCCAGAAAGGCCAACTGTGTGATTGGAGGGATGCAGGGATGGGGCTTTGAACCACGTGGTATCAGCTTAGCCTCCAGGGAGGAGATTGAGCTCAGTCCATGTGGCCAGTAACTCAATCAATCATTCCTACGTAATAAAACCCCATAGAAACTCTGGTCCTCTGGCGGGTCCAACCTGCAGACTTTGTCCAAATGACAGATGAAGGAATGCACGTGGAGACAGGTATCCAGTGAAAGAGCGGGCTAGGGGACTCCCTGAGGAGGGGGTTGTAAAGAGTCAGCAGCCATGGCCTTGACTAGCTGGCACTGCAGGCATTTATTCAGCACAGATTTCATGACAAAGGCTTTGAGTCAACACACTTGCGGTTAATCAGCATGGTCACCCCCCACCCCGGAGAGAGGAGTCTTGCGTGCAAATGATTAAAGGCCAGGTTCTGAGGCCTAAGTAAACTAACTTACCAAGATCAATTTCTTTACATCCTTTTGTTATCTAACTTAAGCTCTTAAGAGAATTCTGTTGCCTTCAGTTAAATTTTCTTTTGAAGCTTTGCAAAGCCTGGCCTTCTAAGAACATTTGCATCTTTCTACAATTTTTCCCAACACCCTGATCAATCTCCTACAGTCCCCAAAGCTTGGGTGAACTTCCCTGGTTAACAACACTCTGCATATTGTGCACATCAATGTGGCGGGAAAATGATGCATCCTGATTCCAAAGGGAGAAGATGCAGAAGCTTCACGTTTGGGGCCCTCCCCGACCTTGCCTTATGAGTCTCTTCTTTCAGCTAGTCCTGACTGTATCTTTTTTGCTATAAGAAAACTGTAATAGCAAGTATAATCCTTTCCTGGGTCCTGTGAGGCACTGTTGCAAATTACCAAACCTGGGTCACGGGAACGCCTGCATTTGTAGCCAGCTGGTCAGAAGTGAGGGGCCCCCAAGCTTCAGCTGGTGTCTGAAGTGAGGGCAGTCTGGGGAGGACTGTGTCCTTGACTTGTGAGGTTTGGCCTAACTCTGGAGAATTAATGTCACAACTGCCTTGTAGAAGCTGCCTCCCACCATCTGTCATCCATTGACCTAGTTGTTCAGTTCCTGTAGACATATATAGGTGCTTTCAGAATTATTAACCCATACCAATATGGGACACAACTTTATCAATTACAGTGCAGTGCTTGTGTACAGTTCCTTTTGCCTTTAGTTTCACAGACTCTGCTCAGTTCCAAAGTTACTTAAATCAGCATCTTTTCCTCTGTCCACATTGGCGAGACTGTTTCATGCCTTTGGAATATGTTTGGATTCTTTGGTCACATTCTGCATTCCACCTTAGGATCTCCTGACCTCTTAAATGACTTTAAAAAGTTTGCATACATTAAGATTCATTCTTTGGGCTGTAAAGTTCTATGGGCTTGGGCAAATGCAGAGTGTCATGCATTCACTATTGGAATACCATATACAATAGTTTCACCCAAAAAGACTCTGAATTTCCCCTCAGTTTTAAAAATATCAGATATATTAAGGTATGGTTTATATACAACAAAAGTCATCCTCTGTAAGTGTGCCATTTACAACATTTTGGAAAATGCATATACCCATGTAACAACCGTCATCATTAAGATATGAAATATTTATATCACCTGAAAATTTCCCTCATGTCCCTTTGGGGACATTCCCTCCCTTCCCAGCAGGCAATGCTGATCCACTTGCTGTTCCTAACATTTTGTCTTCTCTGGAATATCACATAACCAGAATCACAGATTACGCTATTCATTATTTGTTTCTACACACAGAACACTTTTCATACCAAATGTGTGGGCTTTTTTCTCCACCAACAGTCAATTCTCCAACTCTCCAGACACCAACTGGGTGTCCAATGGTTCAGCTCATTAACTGCCAGAGTGAGTGTCAGACCCCACAGGTTAAGGGCTCCATCCCACAAGACTGCCCCACTGCAAGTATTGGGTCCCCAGGGTACCCACACTTCTGTCCAGCTTGGCTACACAGTGAAGAGTTCTTATGCCCCCCTCCTTGGATTTGACAATTTGCTGGAGTGATTCACAGAACTCAGGAAAAACAATTTGCTTACGTGTACTGCTTTATTATTAAGGATACAATTCAGGATTAGCCAAATGGAAGAACCTGCTTAGGGCAATGTATGAGGGAAGGGACAGGGAGCTTCTACGCCTTTCAACCACTCATCTGTCACTTCCACATGTTCACCAACCCGGATGCTGTCTGAACCCCATAGTTTAGGGGATTTGATGGTTCTGTTACATAGGCATCATTGATTAAATCATTGGCCATTGGTGATTGACTCAATCTCGAGCCGTTCCTCCCTCCTCGAAGGTCACTGGGTAGAGCTGAAAGTTCCAACCCTCCAGTCACATGGTTGGTCTTCCCTGCACCCAGCCCCATCCTGAAGCTGGGTAGGGGGCTCCAGCTGCCAGTCATCTCATTAGCATACAAAAAGACAACTTCACGGATTCCAAGGGTCTTAGAAACTCTTGTGTCAGGAACCAAGGACTGAGACCACATACCATAACAAAAGACACTCCTATCACCCCTATCACTCAGGAAATTACAAAGGCTGTAGGAGCTCTGTGCCAGGAACTGGGATGAAGACTAAATATATATTTCTTATTATATCACAACATCACACCATCTTTTGTGCATTGAGCTACCTCTGGCTTCTTTCAGTTGGCACAATGCCTTTGAGATGCATCCACGTGGTTTCATGCGTCAGTGGTTATTTCCTTTTTTAGTATGGAGCAATCTTTCAGTGTAGGGCGTACTTTGCTTGTCGATCTATTCACTAGATAATAGATATTTGCATGTGACAAATTTTGGGCTATGATAAGGAGCGATCCCATGCTCATTGGTGCATAGATCTGTGTACGCACACGTTTTTATTTCTCTTGGGCTGAGATTTCTGGGTCATACGATAAGTATATGTTTAGCTTCATAAGAAACTGCTGGTTTTCCAAAGTAGCTGAACCATTTTACATTCCCACTGACGTAGGAGAGTTCCAACTGTTCCACATTCTCATCAACATTTGGTGTTCTCAGTCTTTAAATTTTGCCCTTCTAGTAGCTGCATAGTAGTATCTCATTTTGTTTTTAGTTTTCATCTCCCGGATTAATGATGCAAGTGTCTTTGCATGTGCTTATTGGTCTTTTTTAAAAAAGTATTTAAAAGGTTAAATTACTATATATAAGCAACTCATGGACCAAACATGTTGGTCCATGTTCATAGTCTAAACAGTGGACGTCCCTCTCTCTCCTGTCTGCGTCCTCCATTCAAAGTGACCACTTTCACCCCCTGGGTGTATGGCCTTCCAGACCAGGGTCTGTGCATGAACAGTGCGCCTGTGCCTCTTCCTATGTCAGCACCCAGAAACCTACCTTCTTCCTCGTAACAGCTGCAGATTCCATTCTTTTACCAGTTCCCTAAACCTAGAATCATCCTTGTATCCCCCTCCCTCCACCCTCTTGTCTAAACCATCACCAAGGCCTATGATTTTACTGGCCTCCAAGTATCTCAATCAACCTCCTCTCTCCACCTTCTTCACCACCATCCAAATCTCCGTCACCTCTTGCCTGGACAGTGGTCCCTGCCTCCCAACTCTTCTCCTGCCTCCTACTCCATTCTTTGTAGAACAACTGGAGTAAATTTTTCAAAACGCAAAAGTGATAATGTCATCCTTCCCCACTTAAAGCACTCAGTGCCTTCCTTAAAGGTCTGAAGATAAAGCCCAGATGCTGATGGTCACCGGCAGCAGGTGGGCCTGTCCTCCTCCCTGCTGCCTGCCCCCACTTTGAGCTCCAGCCCACCTGCCCAAGGTCAGCCATCAGACACATGGCAGCCCTCAGCACGGGCTGGGAATGCCTCCATCCTTTCCACCCAGGAGACCTCTGTCTCTCCTGAGGTCTTGCCCCAATCCGTCACTTCCTCCGAGAAGCCTCTTCTGATCTCTCCTGATCTTCCATTGCCAGGGGATCTTCCTCTTGTTCCTCCTGGTTCTCAATCCCACTGCCTCTCCTTCCTAGCCCACGTCACAGCCACACATTTTTGTGGATCCAGAGATTGTCTGATGAATGTTTGGCACCATTCCTTCTCAGTCCATAGGTCCCATCCCGAGGGCAGGATGGGAGACTGTATGGGGAGGTGCTGAATCCCAGCAGGCACTTAGCATGCTCAGGTGAGCAGGCACCTTGTTCCTGGTTGTGGCCCACACCTGTTCTCCAGGCCTGCCTTGCCTGCTCTTCCCTTGGAGCTCGTGTTCTGCTGGGGCTCAGGCTGGTGTCTGCTCCTGACAGCACCTCACCTGGGCAAGGCCTGGTGCCACCCAGAGTGTGGGGACCGATGTCCAGAGGGATGGAAGTCAAAGTCCAGTCGCACGACCATCTCCCACAGCCCAAGCAATGAAGCATCCCTCCCAACCCTCCCGTCTGCTCCCTGGGGCCACGCTTCTCAGTAACATCTCCCCAGCAAACCTGCCTCAGGCAGGCCCTGTTTCTGGGTCACCCAGGGCTACGACACCAATTTTTTATTCTTACCCTTGGGTTTTTACCATTAGGATACACAGGTTTCTATGTGGAAAGCCCACTTTGTAGCCTTTGTTTGGGTGTGGGGGACCCCAGGTTTCTGTGTTGGGTGTAGGAATCCTTGCAGGAGCCTCCTTTCTCTCCAAGGGCCATTTCCTATCCTTTCTTGCCTCCCTGTCTTTCCCCTCTCCCGCTTTCAGAATTGTCTTGCGGGCATGCCTGCTGCTGATATTTAAACATGCAGATCCCGGCTTCTGTTTTGCACGAATGTGTGACCTTGGGTAGAGCTGCTCATGCAGGATGGATGTGTTGTGCTTGCATTCAATCATCGGGAGCAGCCCAAGCCTTGAGAAACCACAGAGACACGGTTTCCCATCCCCGGCCTCGGGATGGTAATGAACTTCTGAGAAATGGCTCATCAATAAATGGAGCTAAGAGCTCAGGGCAGCGAACCCTCTCTGTGAGGACCTTAATTACAATTGCAGAAATAAGTTGGGGGGTGGGGAGCCACAGCAGGGAGGCGGGATGGGGCGCTTACGGTTAACCCCTGATTTCTCGGGTAGAGGTGGGTGGGCAGGCAAAGTGAAGTCCTCTTCTCTGGGGAGGAAAGGTTGGGGCTGAGGAGGCTGGGATTTGATTTTTGGGAGCAGTTGGTCCATTTGTCTGTCTCTTTCTGCCTACACCAAGCTGCGAGCAGCCCAGCTGGGCAAGACCTGGCGCCTGGGAGGCTGCCCCGTTCTCCATGAGAGCCCCTGGTTTGGATGGAGCTGCCTCTCGTACGTTTTGGGTCACACCATGGTGGCTGTGGGGGTCTGTGCTGGGCCCCTGGAGGCAGCAAGGAGCAGAGGAGAGGCTTCAGACTGCGGGGGGATGGGCTGATTCTGCTGTCATCTTCACCCCGCTGAGCTGGGAGACTCTGGGCAAAGCCCACCCCCTCTCGAGACTGTTTCTGAATCTCCACCTGGGAATCCTAAAACCTGGCTCTTGGGGTCATTGTGATGGCCAGAAAAGTACGAGGCAGGCCTGGACATGGAAGAGGAGCTCCTTAATTTGGGTTTGCCCTCTGCCACCCCCAAAGACCCAGCCACACCATCCCTCTCCTCCCCATTGTCAGTCCAACACTGACTCCTTTTGGGGGTCTTCAGAGAGGGCATTGCTAGGAACTCAGGAACCATTGACTCCTCCCCAGCAGCTCAGCGGGCCCCACAGTCATGCCCCCCTGCTTGCCCCTCACCTCCTCAAGAGATGAGGTTCAGTCCTGCCTCAACCCCTGCCTTTGACCCTCCGGCAGGCTGGACAGAGGCTGCAGGGTGGAGGGGGGGTCCAGGCTT
>NW_012110918.1:13772168-13776418 GCF_000951035.1 Colobus angolensis palliatus
GTGTGTGTGTGTGTGTGTGTGTGTGTGTGTGTGTGATGAGAACAGGCAGCAGCAAGAAGCAAGACGCTGAGGTGTCGGGTCGTGGCAAGCCGCCTGCCTTGGGGCCGGAATTTTCCATGGCAGTAAATCCATCTCTTCTGAGAGGTGGTAGCACAGAGGACATGAGCGAGGTGCCAGCGTCAGCGCGGTGTTTACTGCACAGATAGAATATTTACAACTCCATCTCTGGTATAAAATGTGGCTCTTTCAGACCCCACGAAGGTCACTAGAATGTCAGGGAATTTATGGATGTTTTATAGCACATTGTGCTGGCAAAAGCGAGATAACAGGATTCTGTTCCTCTGTACCCAGAGCTGAGAGACACCCAGAGTGGGAAAACAGTGAGCAGCTGGCTGGGAATCGGCTCCTCCCGCCCGCTCCACCCCACCCAATCCTGCTCATTTATGCTCATGTGTATTCTATTTGTTCGTATGCATGTAAAACATATGTTACTCCAGGCAGGGGAGGGGAGGTTCAAGTGTGCAGAAGGGAGAACAATTAGAAAAATCATGAATCATGACTCTGTTTCTGCTTCTACTGTTAGGGCTAATTATTTCTTGGTTTTACATAAGAGATGCTGTCTTAATTAAAACTGATAAAGTCCTGGGTAGATTACAGTTCTAGATTCTAGAAATCACAGCAAGGGGCAGGGACCTCAGAGATCATAAAATCCATCATTGGCATTTTCAACGAGGAAACCAAAGCCTGAAGAATGTTTGCTGAATGTGCTTTCGTGTTATCTGAGTTTTGGGGGAACGATTTTGGACGTTACCTCTTGTGCAACTTAGAAGGGAGCTGAGTCTGGCTGGCTTCTCTGGAAGTGGTCGCTAATAATCCTCTGCAGTTGGTACCTAGCTAGTTAGAAACCAATAACCAGCCAATAGAAAGCCGCGCACTTTCTATTGTTACACACGCTTCTTGTCGGTTTCTTCTGTCCAGGCACTGGTTGGATCCTCTCGAATTTAAGTCATGTGTTTATTCATTCATTTGCCCAACATGTCCCTGGGAGGGCATCCTAATTAGAGAGCCTGTGACGTGGCTCTGGGGGACACAGATAGGAACAACACAAAGCCAGAGCCCGAGGAATTTCCATCTCGTCATAAGGCACTGGAACCACTGTTGCTAAGACACAGCCAGCAAGTCCCAGTGACTGCAGAGAGCTCTGCTCCTGGGGATGCTTTCCCAGCTACAGGTACCAGCCTAGGAGCCCAAGCTCTGCTGTGATACTGTTCCTCTTGGCATTTCCCTTCTCTCTTTTCAGCTTCAGCCATACTAGCTATAAAAGCGTTTTGCTGAATTAAGTGAACTTCCGTAATTCTGGGTTGTTCTAACTCTAAGGAGGAAGTGGCCAGCCAGCCTGAAAGACACGTTCGGGTTGAGACTGTTGCTGATGTCTTCAGTACGGGGTTGGCATGGCGGGGAATCTGGAGATGATGGAACATTACAGGGAACAAAAGTCCATGGAAACACACAACTGGGGGCAGGGAAATCTTCATGGTAGGATGCCAAGGAATAAATACAGAAGGGATGATGGAGCGACAGACAGGTCACCAACAGATGCTGACATTAGTGGGTGAGAGCACTATTAAGATCAGGGTATTTATGCACCTCCAAGCATCTCCTCACAATTGTTTATGAGATACAAAGAGAAGAGAGTAACTTCATTGTGGAAACACCTGGCAGACAGCACCTGAAACACATGATTAAGGCTAATTTCACCCATATGATGACACAGGGCCAGGTGCCTCCAGATATGACGCACTGGGGAGGATGCAGTGTCACTTCCATGGTGTTCCCAGAAAAAAAATGCCTGACCTGAATCCGATTACTGAGAAACATCAGAATAACCCAAATTGCGGGATATTCTGCAAAATAACTGGCCCATGGTCTTCAAAAACGTTATGGTAAAGGAAGGTGAAGAAAGGCTGAGAAGTTGGTTCAGATTGAAGGAAGTTAATGAGAGGGGCCAATGCAGCTTGTCGCCAGTTTGGTTCTGGACCAAGCAGCTCATTGCAAGCAAGGATATTGTTTGGATAATTGGCGAAATTTAACATGAACTGTGGGGCTGGGAGCGGTGGCTCACATCTGTAATCCCAGCACTTTGGGAGTCCGAGGTGGGTGGATCACCTGGAGCAGGGAGTTCGAGACCAGCCTGGTCAATATGGTCAAACCCCGTCTCTACTAAAAATACAAAAAATTAGCCAGGCTTGGTGGTGGGTGCCTGTAATCCCAGCTACTTGGAAGACCAAGGCGGGAGAATCGCTTGAACCCAGGAGGCGGATGTTGCAGCGAGCTGAGATCACGCCACTACACTCCAGCCTGGGTGAGAGAGTGAGACTCTGTCTTGGGAAAAAAAAAAAAAAAATAGGCTGTGGATGAGAAAATAATATCTTATTAACTGTAAGTTTCCTGATTTTGATTGCTGTACTTCAGTTATGTAAGATAATGTCTTCATTCTTAGAAAAGTGCACCGAGAGGAAGAGACGTGATGTCTCAGACTTATTCTCAAAAGGTGCAGGAGAGAAAGACTGTGCACAAAGGGCCGGGTGTGGTGGTTCACGCCTGTAATCTCAGCACTTTGGGAGGCTGAGGTGGGCAGATCATGAGGTCAAAAGATCGAAACCAGCCTGGCCAACATGGTGAAACCCCATCTCTACTAAAAATACAAAAATTAGCTGGGTATGGTGGTGGGTGCCTGTAATCCCAGCTACTCAGGAGGCTGAGGCAGGAGAATCGCTTTAACCTGGGAGGCGGAGGATGCAATGAGCCAAGATTGTGCCGCTGCACTCCAGCCTGGGTGACAGACTCCTTCTCAAAAAAAAAAAAAAAAAAAAAGCACAGAGAAAGCGAGACGGTGATAAAGCACAAATGGAAATCCGTGGAAACTGGTAGAGTATGTGGGAGTTCCTGCTGCTATTCTTGCAACCTTTCCTAATTTGAGACTATTTCAAAGTAAAAATTTACCAAAAAAAAAAAAAAAAAGTAAAAGCAGCTCAGTACATCGTGGAATTTAATAAGTTATTGGTCTTAAATCAAAACCTACCTGATTTGAGATTGATCTGTTCATCATGACCATAAAAACCTAATTCAAAGGAGCCAGTGCAATTAACCAGCCACTGAGGCTCTTGGGACCTTTGCCTTCCTCTGGTGAGCACTCAGGTAGCAAAAGAAACTCAGTTATTCGTTGCTTCTACCTGGCCAGTCAAAAAGTTGTCCCAGTCACAAACTGAATCAGTGATTTCTCTTTTCCTTTCCTTCTTCCTTCCCTCCTTTCCTTCTTCCTTCTTTCCTTTCTCTCTTCCTTACTTCCTCCTTCTCTTCCTTCCTTCTTCCTTTTATTATCTTTCCCTTCAATTCTCATTTCTTCTCTAATACTGAATTACCAGCATTTTCTTTCTCCTTCTTTACTTCCTCCCTTCCTCTCTCCCTCCCTTCTTTCCTCTCTCTCTTTCTCTTTCCTTCTTTCTCATTTAGCCTCCAAGTCAATAATTACTTTGATGTGAAAAAATAGCTTCTTCCTTCTTGCTTTCCTGGTTTCCATTTTTCCAGATAGAAGTGGAAGAAACAGTCTTGAAAAGTGCTCAGTGAGAAAAAAATAGCAGAGTTGAAATTAAATATTGTAATGATGTAAAACAGTAAGCAGCCCTGCTTGACAGCCCTGACAGCTATTTGTTCTAGAAAACAGCATTTATGATGTCAGTCCTATACGGGAGTATGTTTGAATTAAAATAATTATGGCTGATAGCACAACAAAGATCCCTGGAAGTCAATCATCCTTCACAAATACTGCAGATAGAACCTTCCTGGTGGCGGGAAAAGACTCTGTCAATAGATGGAAGCAACAAAGGACTTGCCAGAGATCCCTCCAGAAACCCAGATGTCCTCTGGGAAGCCAGAACACCTCACCTCTGAAAGAAGCCCATGTGTGTGATGTGGCCTCTGAGGCCACGGTGCCTGTAGGACTGAGCAGATAGGTCACTGTCACTCCTGGGATACACTGTATCCTTCTCAGGTCAACTGTGTTGACTGAATTGACATGCTGCTGCTGCTGCTTTTGCTTCTTTTTCTCCTTCTCCTTCTCCTCCTCCCCTTCCTCCTCCTCCTCCTCCTCCTCCTCCTCCTTCTTTTCTTCTTCTTCTTCTTCTTCTTCTTCTTCTTCTTCTTCTTCTTCTTCTTCTTCTTCTTCTTCTTCTTCTTCTTCTTCTCCTTCT
>NW_012110918.1:13776469-13801413 GCF_000951035.1 Colobus angolensis palliatus
CCTCCTCCTCCTCCTCCTCCTCCTCCTCCTCCTTCTTCTTCTTCTTCTTCTTCTTCTTCTTCTTCTTCTTCTTCTTCTTCTTCTTCTATTTGAGACAGGGTCTTAATCTGTTACCCAGGTTAGAGTGCAGTGGTGTGATCACGGCTCACTGCAGCCTCAACCTCACGAACTCCAGTGATCTTCTCACCAAGCCTCCCCACTAGCTGGGACTACGTCCATGCACCACCACACCTGGCTAATTTTTAACGTTTTTTTTTTTTTACAGAAGGCGATCTCATTATGTTGCCCAGGCTGGTCTTGAACTCCTGGCCTCAAGTGATCCTCCTGCCTTGGGCTCCAAAAGTGTTGAGATTCCCGGTGTGAGCCACGGCGCCCAGTGACCCACTGTTTTGGTGATATCATACGGACAACCCAAAGTGAAGGTCTTTGTCTGCTTTCTCTACTGCAGTTTTAAATTTGAAATTACCAATACTGCTGATTCAATTTTTGTGCCAAAAAGAGGATCATTGAGGATCTGGCTGAGATGGCCTGATGCCCAGAAACACTTCTTGACCCACAGTAGACCCCCTTCCAGCTTATTCCTGTTGTTTAAGATTTAATTCTTGGGCTGGGCATGGTGGCTCACTCCTGTAATTCCAGCACTTTGGGAGGCTGAGATGGGAGGATCACCTGAGGTCAGGAGTTCAAGACCAGCCTGACCAACATGGCAAAACCCTGTCTCTACTAAAAATACAAAAATTAGCCAGGCGTGGTGGCAGGTGCCTGTAATCCCAGCTACTCATGAGGCTGAGGCAGGAGAATTGCTTGAACCTGGGAGGTGGAGGTTGCATGTGAGCTGAGATTGTGCCATTGCACTCCAGCCTGGGCAACAAGAGTGAAACTCTGTCTCAAAGGAAAAAAAGAAAAGATTTAATTATTTCCAGAGTAAAGCACCTCCAAGGGGGTCGCAGCTTGGCACCCTTTAGGCTTAAGGGAGGTTGTTGGGTTTGGGACTGAAAGCTACTGGGGCTTGAAGGGGTAGGGAAGGAGTGAGAGAAAGGTCGGGGGGGGGGGCAGGAGATAAGCAGAGAAATGGGGGGTTTTCTGGGGCCCAAAGCTGGGCCCTGGTAGGGAGGAGCCTCATCCCCTCCACTCTTTCAGCTCTGTGAGGGCGGGGCAGGGCAGAGCTTACAGATCCTAGCCTGGGTCAGAGACCCCCATGAATGCTCCTCCCCTTCATCCTGCTTTTTCCTTCTCCCCCTCCTCCACATTCTGGACCTGCTCATCCCAGCCCAGGCTGTGAAACTCTGTTCAGGCTGATCAATTTCTCTGCATGAGCTCGGGACTGGGGGGTGTGGAGGAACTCCCTCTTCATCTCCATACTGACCTCCCTCTGCACTGGGGCGGAACAGTGTCACCCCAGAATTCATGTCTGCATGGAACTACAGAATAGGGGCTTGGTTTGGAACAACGGTCTTCACAGACATAATTGAGTTAAGGGTCTAGATGCAATCACCCTGGATTTAGGGTGGGCTCCAAACTGAATGACTGGGGTCTTTGCAAGAGAAAGGAGAGGACATTTGGGATGCACAGACACAGAGAGGCAGATGGGAGCAATGTGTCTGTAAGCTAATAAACCAAGGATTGTCGGGAGCCACAAGAAACTGGGAAAGGGGCTTGGACAGTCTCCCTCGGAGCCTCCAGAAGGAAATAGCCCCCACCTTCATCTTGAACTTCCAGACTCCAGAACCATGAGAGAATACATTTCTGTTCTTTGAAGCCACTCGGTTTGTGGCAATTTGTTACGGCAGCTCTAGGAGGCTTCCTTTCTTGCTGGTGCAAATATTTATTGAGCAGCTACTGTGTTCCAGGGGCTCTGCAATGTCCTGGAAGCAGTACCAAGACCAGGAAGCCTGTGCCACAGCAGAGCCGTGGGTAGCAGGCAGGTCTATCGGAACTAGAATTCTAGATCCCATAGATCAGGGGACCCCAAGTACCTGTTAGGAACCAGGCCTCGAAGCAGGAGATGAGCGGCGGGCCAGACAAGCAAGTGAAGCTTCATCTGTATTTTTGGCCACTCCCCACTGCTTGCATCACCGCCTGAGCCCTGCCTCTTGTCAGATCAGGGCAGCATTAAATTCTCACAGGAGCCTGAGCCTTACTGTGAACTGCGCATGTGAGGGATCTGGGTTTCAAGCTCCTTATGAAAATCTAATGCCTGATGATCTGTCACTGTCTCCCATCACCCCCAGATGGGACCATCTACTTGTAGGAAAACAAGCTCAGGGCTCCCACTGATGATACATGATGGTGCAGTTGAATAATTATTTCATTATACATCACAATGTAACAACAATAGAAACAAAGAACACGATCAATGCAACGCGCTGGAATCATTCCGAAACAGCACCACCCGCAACTCTCCGTCCTTGGAAAAATTGTCTTGCCCGAAATGAGTCCCTGGTGCCAAAAATGTTGGAGATCCCTGCCGTAGACCATCCCATTTTCCTTCTCCAGACCGAGGCTGGGTCCACAGCGAGTAGACGATGCACCATTTGGCATCCTCTAAGAAGACTGCAGCCACTGAGGAAACCGTAGCATCGTCCTGCTTATTTTGACGCCAGGACAAGTGTTCTTTCTCTGGTCGTAAACTGAATGCCAAGTGTTTTCACGTTGCCCAGCTCTCAGCTCCAAATATGAAATGCTGTTCTTTTACAGTCAGGGAAGTTGCCCAGGAAGACCAATAAAACCGAATAAAAGCTGGGCACAGAGGCTCACGCCTGTAATCCCAGCACTTTGGGAGGCCAAGGCAGGCAGATCACCTGAGGTTGGGAGATTGAGACCAGCCGGGCCAACAAGGTGAAACACTGTCTCTACTAAAAATACAAAAATTAGCTGGGCATCTTGGCCTGTGCCTGTAGTCCCAGCTACTGGCAAGACTGAGGCACAAGAATCGCTTGAACCAGGGAGGTGGAGGTTGCAGTGAGCTGAGATCAGGCCACTGCACTTCAATCTGGCAACAGAGCAAGACTCTGTCTCAAAAAAAAAAGAAGAAAAGAAAAGGAAGAAAGAAAGAAAGAAAAAAGAAAAAGAAAACATAGACTGGATAGGAGGTGAGCTCCAACCAAAGAGCTTGAGAAATTGTGCTTCGGATGAGGAGTCAAGAAGGAAACTGGCCGGACGCCGTGGCTCAAGCCTGTAATCCCAGCACTTTGGGAGGCCAAGACGGGCGGATCACGAGGTCAGGAGATCGAGACCATCCTGGCTAACACGGTGACACCCCGTCTCTACTAACAATACAAAAAAACTAGCCGGGCGAGGTGGCGGGCGCCTGTAGTCCCAGCTACTCAGGAGGCTGAGGCAGGAGAATGGCGTAAACCCGGGAGGCGGAGCTTGCAGTGGGCTGAGATCCGGCCACTGCACTCCAGCCTGGGTGACAGAGCGAGACTCCGTTTCACACACACACAAAAAAAGTAGGAAGCTAAAAGGGGAAAGGTACCTAGGGGAGCCCCACAGAGGTGGGCCTGTCCCTGGAGGGAGCAAGGCAGAGCCAGAGACCCCAGCCCCCAGGGGTGAGTCTTCTCTCTGACGCTGACGATGCTGGCTGAGACACTGCCCTCAGCACAGGGAGAGGGAGGAGCTGAGCAGAGGGTTTACCTTTGGGGCTCTAGACGCCAGCTGGCGGGATCTTGACTTCGAGGTGACAGCCGGCTGGTAGAAACCCTTGGGCATCACCAGGAGTGCCTTTTCGGGCCACTTTTCAAGCACATATGGGGCTGAGCGCTTTCCTCCTTGACATCATTTGTTTCTCACTGAGAATTCATAAGGGAGGTGTCAGTATCCCCATTTCACAGATGGGAAGACTGAGGCCTACAGGAAAGTAATGCCTTCCTGAGGTCGAATAGCTAGTAAGTGTAAGCTGCCTGGCATTCTGTGTCCACAACAGTAACACATGGTGAAATGTATGGCTAAGTTTAAAAGGCCTCTTTTAATAACTGGAAAATGACATGATAACTGAGAAGAAAGCATGGTTTCATATGTCAATCGGTAGCATTTTCTCTCTTTCTTAATGGCAGAAATAAATAGGTGCATTTTATAATTGATGGTGTGTTAGATTCCATAATACACAGTATTTAATGTTTATTCATTCAATAGGCATTTATCGGTGCCTGCTGAGTGCTAGGCTTGGCACCAGGCTGTGCAAACACAAGTCTGAGAAAGTGCCTGCCCTCAAGGATCTGATGCCTCATAGGAGAAGTTAGGCAGATTATTGGAATATTTATAATGTCATTGAGAGGCAGGCAAAGTGCTTCTGGGTGCAGAGTATGACAGGTTCTCCAGATGGGACAGTGTTTACGAGGGTAAAGGCTTAACAGGGAGGCAGAGACAGAGAGCTTAGCAGGGCACTGTGCATGCACTCTTGACGCCATCTCCATCTGATACGGTTTGGCTGTGACCCCACCCAAATCTCATCTGGAGTTGTAGCTCCCATAATTTCCTCGTGCTGTGGGAGGACCCAGTGGGAGGTAATTGAATCACGGGGACAGTTCCCCCATACTGGTCCTGTGATAGTGAATAGGTCTCATGAGGTCTGATGGCTTTATCAGGGGAAACCCCTTTCCCTTGGCTCTCATTCGCTCTCTTGTCTGCTGCCACGTAAGATGTGCCTTCCACCTTCTGCCATAATTGTGAGGCCTCCCCAGCCACGTGGAACTGTGAGTCCATTAAACCTCTCTTTCTTATACATTGCCCAGTCTCAGGTATGTCTTTATCAGCAGTGGGAAGACAGACTAATTCACTGTCTATCCAGATTTCCTTTCGGGTCTGGTTGCCTGACTGCCCAGTGAGCCCCCAGAGGGCTCTGGCCCTATATCCGCAGCCTCCAGTGCAGAGCTGTGTGGGGAAGCCTGGAACGAAGGCTGTGAGAGTTCAGAGAACCACTCACCTCTATGAGCTGTTTGTCTGGTGAGGGGTGGTAGAGGCAGGAGTGGGGGGAGTGCATTATGAAACGTACACATATGGGAAAAACAGGAACTGCATCAATCAACTTATCAACATCAGTTAAAAGGAATGGGCTTGCGCTAAAAGTGCGAAGGCTGGGGAAGCATCGGCTGGTCCAGAAAGATTATGGCTCTCACATTAGCACCAGGTCTGGGCTGGGGCTTAGCTGCCTGTCCAGAGTTCTAGGGAAAAATTCCACGGGCAAGCTCCAAACATCACCCACTTGGGTAAAGAGTTTTGGATTCCACACTCTGATGCATGGAATTGGGGGTCAAATTCCTTCTCCCCGACTGTCTTCCCAGCACACGAAACTCTGTCCACATCAGCGAAGTGGCGTGGAAGCAAAGCTCTGATGATTTAGAAGCTAGTCAGCCTCGGAGAGTGATTCCCTGGACTCGGGTGCTTACTAGCTAGGAAGGTCATTCATTCACTCTTCATTCATTCACTCATTCATTCACTCATTCACTCATTCATTCATTCACTCATTCATTCATTCACTCTTCATTCCTTCACTCACTCATTCATTCACTCTTCACTCATTCATTCACTCACTCACTCATTCACTCACTCATTTATTCATTCACTCTTCATTCATTCACTCACTCATTCATTCACACATTCGTTTACTCAAGACATGTTTTCTGAGTTCCTGCACACACTGGGTGCTGTTCTAAGCATGGAGATCCAGCAGGGAATAGGACAGGTGTTTAGATTTTATCCTGAATGGGATGATGGGTCACTTGGGATTTCAAGTCAGGAGCACAGCCCCGGCTCCAGGGGCTGGGGCTGGGGATATAGGGGTGAGCACACCAGCCACCCACCGAGGGGAGAAGGTCTGTGCATGTTTATGTGTGGGTGTCATGGAGTGAATGGTTTAATTATAGCAGCACTGTGCACTGGCTTCCCATTAATAATGCAGTGAATTTCAGCAGTAGATTAAATCCTATAAAGGAATAAATTGCTCAGGAAAGTGAAGTAATGTCATGATTGAGGACAATCAGTACATTATAGGTCTTTGATTAGATAGAAACTCATGGCAGTGGGCAGATGGGCTCTTAGAAACGCACACATATGAGAAAAACAGGAACTGCATCAATCAACTTATCAACATCACTTAAAAGGAGTGGGCTTGTGCTAAAGGTGCAAAGGCTAGGGAAGGATCGGCTGGTCCAGAAAGATTATGGTTCTCACATTAGCACCAGGGCTGGGCTGCGGCTTAGTTGCCTGTCCAGAGTTCTAGCTAATGGGTCTTTAAGAACTTTCCTTTTATGAGCAGTGTTAGAAGCATGCCATAAAACAACGTTAGGGAGAAGAACTGGCTGTTTCTTGATCTGAGTGGCTTCTGATGCTCGGCCAGCAACTGCCCAGAGCCCTGGAGGGAAGGGCTACAGCAGGCCTGCCTCTTGGCCTGAGGAGGGTAAACCCAGTCTAAGCAGCTCTGGTAAATCCCTACTGGCCTTGGTTCCAACTTGGAGGGAATTCTAACAAAGTGAGGGGGGTGAGATGTGCTGGGCTTGGCCGCCTAGCTGGTAGGCAGGGGTGGGGGGCTGGTAGGTAGGGCTGAACACGAAGGGGTGCCAGCAAGTCAGCCCCCTAAAGGCAGCCGTGTTTGCCTGCTTTGTTCACTGATGTCTCCCTACGCCAGAGCCCATGCAGAGCAACACAAAAGCTTCCTACGGTCTTATACTTTCTTTCCTTCTGATCTTAGTCTGCATGACATACCCTTACCCTGAAATCCCACATGGCCCAGCCAGGGAGAGGCTGATTCAACCATTCAATTGGCAGTTCTGTTTTGTGTGTCCACGGTCTTAAATCAATAGCTTTCCCCATGGATGCGTCTTGTACCTCTGGATTTTAAGCCCCCTGAGGGCAAAGGATGGTTCCATTCCCATTGTGTCCCAGGGCAGGGGTCTTGGAGAGGGACACATGTACTCTAGGGGCCACATAAGAGCATCCACTGGGGATCAGGAAAATAATGTTAGGACTTCTAGTTGTATTTATTTTTTACTATCATTATATTTGTCCATTCTCACACTACTATCAAGAGATACCTGAAACTGGGTAATTTATATAAAAGAGAGGTTTAATCGGCTCACGGTTCTGCAGGCTGTACAGGAAGCATGGCTGGGGAGGCCTCAGGAAACTTTCAATCATGGCGGAAGGCTAAGGGGAAGCAGGCACGTCTTAAGTGGCTGGAGCAGGAGGAAGAGTGTGAAGGGGGAGGTGCTCCACACTTTTTTTTTGTTTTTTGTTTTGAGATAGAGTCTCTCTCTGTCGCCCAGGCTGGAGTGCGATGGCACAATCTTGGCTCTCTGCAACCTCCACCTCCCGGGTTCAAGCAATTCTTCTGCCTCAGCCTCCCGAGTTGCTGGGACTACAAGCAGGAACCAGCACGCCTGGCTAATTTTTGTATTTTTAGTAGAGATGGGGTTTTGCCATATTGGTCAGGCTGGTCTCGAACTGCTGACCTCAAGTAATCTACCCATCTTGGCCTCCCAAAGTGCTGGAATTACAGGTGTGAGGCAGCACACCCAGACGATGCTACACACTTTTAAACAACCAGATCTCATGAGAACTCACTCACTATCACGAGAACAGCAAGAGGTAAATCTGACCCCATGATCCAATTACCTCCCACCAGCCCCTCCTCCAACATTGGGGACTACAATTTGACCTGAGATTTGGGAGGGGACACAGACCCAAACCATACCAATCATGTTTAAAAACTTTCCATTTTGTGAGGCCGGGCGCGGTGGCTCAGGCTTGTAATCCCAGCACTTTGGGAGGCCGAGATGGGTGGATCACGAGGTCAGGAGACCGAGACCATCCTGGCTAACGCGGTGATACTCTGTCTCTACTAAAAAAATGCAAAAATCTAGCCGGGCGAGGTGGCAGGTGCCTGTAGTCCCAGCTACTCAGGAGGCTGAGGCAGGAGAATGGCGTAAACCCAGGAGGCGGAGCTTGCAGTGAGCTGAGATCCGGCCACAGCACTCCAGCCCGGGCGACAGAGCGAGACTCCGTCTCAAAAAAAAAAAAAAAAAATTTCCATTTTGTGTATATGTTTTCTAATGTGTGCTCTGCCAGTTATTCTAGGCCAGTGATCCTCCGTGGGGAAGGATTTTGCGGGGAAGGATTTTGCGTCCCAGGAGACGTTAGGTAATGTTTGGAGGCATTTTTGATTGTCACAGTTGGGGTAGGGGGTTGCTACTGGCGTTTAGTGGGTAGAGGCCAGGGGTGCTGCTCAACATCTTCCAGTGCACAGGACCACCCCACAACAGAGAATGACCTGGCCCCAAATGTGGATGGTGCCGAGGTTGAGACACTGTGGGTCTAGCAACTATTGAATTCTCCTCGTTCCTTGATTTTAACATCTATAAAAATGGGATAAGACTAGTGCCTATCCCATAGGTTTTTATGAAGGGAGCAAATACATGTGAGGGATTTAGAAACAACATTAGCTCTTACAATTGTACTTGTATTAGTTATTAATATGTATTGTGGGTGGTGCTCAAAATATTCTGATAGAAATATGTCATAAAAAAACACTTGAAGCACCGGAATAAATAGATGGATAGATGCTGAAATTAGTGATAACACTAGATAACACTTTTTTGAGCGGCAGAAATTTGCTAAGCATTCTTCAAAAGCTTGGACTCGCTGGCTCTTTCAATAATCTCATGGGGTAGGTGCTTAATAAATATCTGTGGCTAAACAATTAATATTAGGCTAAATACCAATGCGTTAGGCTTGACACAGGCAACACTTGCCTTGAAGATTTGGAGGGGAGATTAATTTCACTTGTTATACCCATGAAACCCTCCAGGAGGAACCGGGGTTAGAGAAGTCGATCTGAATTCTACAGGCCAGGGAAGTTTGGAGCATACAGAGTCTCAAATGCCAGGTTAACCACAGATAGTATGAGCTTCAGAGGAGTTTTTTGCACAAGATTTGTGAACCATGAAGAGATGATATAATAGTAGGTAACCATAAAATATCTTAGGGTTCCATGTGGCCAAGTGTCTTCCCAGAATCACAAAGAATAACTCAGTATCTAAGAATAATTAAAAATCTTGACTTGCATTTGTCAGAGTGTAACACAGGGAATTCTGCTTGTGATCTCGGCTCCACTGGTTATGAGTCTAGCTTCATGAGTGTAGCTTCAGGAATGGAGTTCCAGTTTTATTCCAGCTGGGGGAGATTTGGAGGGAGTGGAAGAGGATGTGCTGGTGAGTGTGCCGGGAGGTCATGGTTTCTAAATGCCTACCTAGATGGCGGGATGAGCATCTTCCCTCTCTGGATCAAGGGCATCTCCATAGAAAATGCAGTCAGCAATATCACCTAGGAGGATTCAGGGCCAGCCTGGCATGTGCCGTGTGAGTGCAAATGCCCAGCCTGGTGTGTGTGGTGGGAGTGCAAATGCCCAAGCAGCTGACTCTGTGGGGTGGGGAGGTGATCTGTGAGGCAGTCAGGAACTGTGAGGGGTGATGGGAGACTGTGAAGTGCCCCCCAGGCCCAGAGCTTGTTTCCCTGCCCACTTTCTGAGAGTTAGAAAGCCCATCCATGAAGTTTCTTGCCTTTAGCAGAAAGTTTCTATCCCCATCTCAATACAACATGTAGGAGCCCTTTAAGGCATAAAGCTTAAGCTGTTTTTTTTCTTCCCTTTTGCATTCAGGAAATACTCTGAGTTGCTGAACACTTAGTATTCAGCCCCTTCTCCTAAGGAGGAGCCACACAAATGAAGAACTGTGGGCCTGACCTCAGATGCTCTCTCTTGTTGGAAATTGGCACGCAAACCACAACCACCATGGCGGCTTCTGAGAGGTGGAGAGAGGGGCGTGGCCAAGCAGTAAGGAAGGGGACTGGGGTCCAGCGCAGCTGGGATGGTGAAGGTTCCCTGTTCAAGGGTAAGCTGGCCTTGGTCACCTGCTTCAGGTTCGTGGCAGATGAACCGATAAAATGCAATGAAAGACAAGAAGCCAATGTCAGCACGTAACTTGAGTCTTTGATATATGATCAGGAGCAAAATCATGGGCAGCCCAAGTGGCTGTTTTAACTCAGTGTGGGGACAGCTGTAAGGAGCAAAGGTGATTGTTTTATGTATTCAGCCATTGGAGAGCCTTGCTTTCAAATGTTCACTTTCTAATTAAGAAACAAAGTATCCCGTTTGACTGGCAGCCACAGTGGATGAAGTTCCCAAGAGGGAAGTAAATGCCACCTGTGATCTGGGAGAGAAAGGGAATCAAAGGACGCAGAAGCTGCTGCCTCCTGCCCTCACCACAGCCTTCCTGGGAATATCGTTTGTTTATTTAGTCTTTAGATCATTCACTGGCTGATTCAGTCATTCCCTGGTTCATTATGCATGCATGCATTCATTCATAACTCATTCTTTGTTTCTCTCATACATCGACTAACTCACAACTTGCCTTACTCACTGTGACAGCTGACATTCATTGAGATGCTGTGTGACAGACACAGGCATTGCAGATGAATTTTATAGTCTGTACTAAAAACTACAAACATTGCTGAGAGAAAATAAAGAAGGTCTAAGTAAATGAAGTGATAGACCCTAATTTTGAATTGGAAGACTTAATATTTTACTATGTCAATTACTTTTAAATTGATGTGAAGATAAAAATGTAATCCCAATTAAAATCCCAGTAAGATTTTTTTTTGTAAAAATTGATCAACTTATTATGAAACATTTATGGAAAGCCAAAGGGCCTACAACAACCCCAACAATCTTGACAAGAACAAATTTGGGAAACATTTTCTGATGGCAAGATTTTTTCAAGATTTCCTAGGGTGAGTACTTGTGTGTAGCCTGTTGCTCCACAGGAGTCCCTATAAGCTGGTGTGGGGGAAACAATGCTGTGTGTGAAATAAAGATCAAGGCAACAGCCATGCCCCTCAGTAGGCTCCCAGGTGCATTCATTATTCTCTGAGCTTTTGTCTTCCCTGGCTGAATTCTAGTCCTGTAGCCAGTGCCCCCTGCAGCTGCTGGGAGTACCCTAGCGCTGTTTCCCCCACACCAGCTTATAGGGACTCCTGTGGAGCGACAGGCTACACACAAGCACTCACCCTATTAGTAAATCTTGAAAAAATCTTGTCATCAGAAAATGTTTCCCAAATTATTTGCCCTTGTCAAGATTGTTGGGGTTATTCTAGGTCCTTTGGCTTTCCATATATGTTTTACAATAAGTTTATCTGAGGCAGTGGAATAATCCAACCAATAAAACAACTGAGACAGATGGAAATGTGCTGATATGAAAAGAGATCAGGCAGGTTATTTGCAAAGGATGCAGAGTGGTGTATAAAGATACACAAACGTATATGAATACATGTACACAAGGAACTTCTGGAAGGATACACTAGAAATTCTCAACAGTTGCTTCTGAGGAGGAGGACTTGGGGGGCCTGGGGCAAATGTTACTTTTTCATGAAGAAAATATTCTTTTCTTTTTTTTTTTTGAAAAGGCGTCTCGCTCTGTCGCCCAGGCTGGAGTGCAGTGGCGTGATCTGGGCTCACTGCAAGCTCTGCCTCCTGGGTTCACGCCATTCTCCTGCCTCAGCCTCCCGAGGAGCGCCGCCACCACGCCCGGTTAATTTTTTGTATTTTTAGTAGAGACGGGGTTTCAACGTGTTAGCCAGAATGGTCTTGATTTCCTGACCTTGTGATCCACCTGCCTTGGCCTCCCAAAGTGCTGGGATTACAGACGTGAGCCACCGCCTCCTGCAAGTTTATCCATTTTTCCAAAAAAAAAAATTGCTGGGATTTTAATTGAGATTACATTTTTATCTATAAATAGATTTAAAAGGAATTGACATGTTAAAATATTAAGTCTTCCGATTCAAAATTGTGGTCTATTGCTTCATTTATGTAGACCTTCTTTATTTTCTCTCAGCAATGTTTATAGTTTTTAGTACAAACTACAAAAATTTAGCATTCTTACATATCTTTTGCAAATTTATTCTGAAGTATTTTACAGTTTTGATCCTATCATAAATGAAATTGTTTTTGAAATGTCATTTTCTTAGTTTCCTGCTAATATATATTCAATTGATTTTTATGTATTAACTTTGTATCCTAATGCCTTTATAAATTCATTCATTCAATCTGATAGATTTTCTACATTATTCTTTGGGATGTTCTATGTAAACAATCATGTCATGTGTTGATGAAAAACAGTTTTCCTTATTCCTTTTTAATCTGATGACTTTTATTTCTTTTTCCTGCCTTATTGCACTGCCTGGAAATTTAAATAATACAACGTTTAATTGAAGTAATGAGAAAGGGCATCTTTCCCTTGTTTCTAATCAGATTTTCACCATTACATATAATATTAGCTGAAATTTCTTTGTAGAAGCTTTTTTTTTTTTTTTTTGGAGACAGAGTTTGACTCTTGCCCAGGCTGGAGTGCAATGATGCGATCTTGGCTCACTGCAAACTCTGCCTCCCAGATTCAAGTGATTCTCCTGCTTCAGCCTCCAGAGTAGCTGTGATTATGGGCACCTGCCACCATGCCCAGCTAATTTTTGTATTTTTAGTGGAGATGGGGTTTCACCATGTTGACTAGGCTGGTCTTGAACTTCTGACCTCTGGTGATCCACCCCCCTCAGCCTCCCAAAGTGCTGGGATTACAGACATGAGCCACTACACCCGTCTGTAGAAGCTTTTTAATAGGATAAGCGAGTTCCCTTCTATTCCTATTTTGCTGAGACTTCTGATTATGAATTGATGTTGAATTTTGTCAGATGCTTTTCTGAAACTATTGAGGTGATCATATGATTTTCTTTCAGCCTGTTAATAAGGGTATATTATAAATTGCTTTATGTCAATAAACTTGACAACTTTTAAGAAATAGATAAATTATCTGAAAAACACTAACTACCAAAGTTTATTCAAGAAGAAATAGATGCTATGAATAGAGTTAATTATGTTGATTGATTTTAGAATCTTAACCCATCTTGCATTCTTGGGATAAACTCTATTTGGTCAGGATGCATAATCTATTTTATATATTAATGAATTCATTTTGCCAAAATTTAAAAGAAATTTTTAGCATCTGTGTTCATGAAGAGTATTGGTGTATATACTTCTTTTACTGTAATATCTTTGTTTTTTGTGTCAGGGTAAGGCTGGTCTCATAAAGTGAATTGAAAAGTATTCCCTGCTCCTAAATTTTCAGGAATAGTTGTCCTTAATAGGTATAGTTTCTTAAATGTTTGTCAGATTCACCAGTGAAGCCATCTGGGCCCGGATTTACTTGTTTTTATTTTTATTTATTTATTTATTTATTTATTTATTTTTTGAGACGGCATCTTGCTCTGTCGCCCGGGCTGGAGTGCAGTGGCCAGATCTCAGCTCACTGCAAGCTCCGCCTCCCGGGCTCACGCCATTCTCCTGCCTCAGCCTCCCGAGTAGCTGGGACTACAGGTGCCCGCCACCACACCTGGCTAATTTTTGTGTTTTTAGTAGAGACGGGGTTTCATCATGTTGGCCAGGCTGGTCTCGAACTCCTGACCTCATAATCCACCTGCCTCAGCCTCCCAAAGTGCTGGGATTACAGGTGTGAGCCACAGCGCCCGGCCCAGTGGTGATTCCTATTGAGTGATTTTTTTTTTTTCTGTATGCAGTTAATTTTGTTTTGGCTGCTTTTACATTTTTCTCTTTATCTTTGGTTTTCAGAAATTTGACTCCGATATACCTAGCGGAAGTTCCTTTGTGTTGATCCTGTTTGAGGTTTGTTGAGATTCTTGGATATGTGGATTGATACTTTAAATCAAATTGGAAATTTACAGTTACTACTTCTTCAAATATTGTTTTCTGCCCCATTTTTTAAATCCTCTCTGTTTGGGACTCCTGTTACATGTATTTTAGATTACATAACATTGTTCCACAAATCACTGAGATTCTATTAACCTTGTTCATTCCCACTTCCCTTTGTACTTATGTTTGGAGAGTTCCTATGGGCCTGCCTTCAAGTTTACTAATGTTTTCTTTTGCAATGTATCTGCTGCTGCTAAGCCCATTCAGTGAATGTTACAATTTCAGGTCTTTTATTTTTAAGTTCTACAAGTTTCATTCAGTTTATGTATATATAGATAGAGATATATAGATAGATATGTACAATATAGAGATATATATTATATATCTGTATGCAATCTATCTATATATCGCTATCTATGTATCTCAAAAATTAGCCAGGCGTGCTGGCATGTACCCGTATATATATAGATATATATCTATATACTGTGTATATATACACACATACATATATATAGTGTCTATTTCTCCATTGAGATTCCCCTTCTGTTCATTTTTTACATATATATTCATTTTATAAGTCATAAACACATTTATAAGGGCTGTTTTAAAAATCGTGTTTGCTAATTCCAGTATTTGTATTATCTCTGGGTTTGTTTCTATTGACTTGATGTTTCTCTTGGGTATTTTGTCACATTTTCCTGCTTCATATATCTAGAAATGTTTTACTGTATTCCAAGTGTTGTTGACACATTATTGATCATTTGGATTGTTTTGTCTTTATTTAAAGAGTGTTGGATTTTTTCCTGGCAGGTAGTTAATTTGTTGGTGGATCAGCTGAATCTTGTCTTGACTTGTTTTTAAGCTTTGTTAACGTGGATCTAAAGTGGTTATTACTCTAAGGCTACAGTAGTCCTCTTCCTAAGGTCTGGACTTTCTGAAATCTCAACTAAATTTTTGAATGTTCAGCAATGTGTCCCCAGTTTGGCTGGTCAGAACCTCAGTGTCTCCTAGCACGGTGCTGGGAGGCATTGTGCTTCAGAATCTCCATTTAGCGCATAGTTCTCTAATAGCTGTTCTGTGTCAGGCCTTATGTAGTCTCCTCCTAAGCATAACCTGGTTAGTATTTGACCAAAAACTCAGGGGAACTCCATGTCAACCTTGGGACATAATACTATGCATAGCTCTTTCTACTCTGGTACCCTGCCCTGCAAATTCCAGATTCCTCAGCAACCTTGAATTCTTTTTCTTTTTCTTATTTTTTTATTTATCTAGAGATGCAGTTTCACTCTGTCACCCAGGCTAGAGTGCAGGGGCACGATCTCGGCTCACTGCAACCTCCGCTTCCCGGCTTGAAGCTATTTTCCTTCCTCAGACTCCCAAGTAGCTGGTATTACAGGCACCTGCCACCATTTCTGGCCAAGTTTTTGTACTTTTAGTAGAGAGGAGGTTTCACCATTTTGGCCAGGCTGATCTCAAACTCCTGGCCTCAAGCGATCTGCCCATCTTGGCCTTCCAAAGTGCTGGGATTACAGGCGTGAGGTACCACTCCCAGCCAGCAACCTTGCATTGTCTTTTCTACTTTGTCCACCCAACGATAGGGCTTTCTGTTTGGGTTCTACTTTCCGATGCTTCGGTTTGGAAATGCTCCCAGGCAAAAGTCCTAGGTAGAAATAGATCTTACCTTGTATGTTTTCATCCTCCCATGGATCTCAGCCCTGTGCTGTATTCTACCCAAAGCCTGATGTCAAAAGCCTGCCCGAAGTAAAACTGCTCCTTTACTTATTTTATCCACCTCTGTAGTAGTCTGCAGCAGGGTGGTATGTCTGACGCCCATTATTCTACCATGGCAAAACTGCTAAATCTCTTTCTAGTTATGGAAGTGCTACTTCTCAGAAGCCACCTCCAGCACCCCCACCCCGGCTTTATTGTACTTATCTTTATAATCTAATTGGCATCACAAGTTCATGCCTAAAACAGTCATTGACAAGGTGAGCGGAATCACCATGATTAATTTTGACTACATCAAGCTCCCCCTTGGGCTGGGGGAGGGGACTCCCCCCCCCAACAAACACAGGCATGTCCAGGATCTTGACATGGTCAGTTTCCATTACTAAAGGAGAAGGGGACAGTGAGTGTGGGTGGCTCAGGGGTCCTGCCTCCCTTGTCCTCCAACTTCTCAGTTTCCAGACCCCATCTCAGGAAGCCCAGCTCTGCTCTTATGTTGGTCCTCAGGAGTTTGTGTCTGCATTGTAACCTTCTGCACTGGGCTGAATTGTGCCCCCTCAAAATTCATGTTCCCCCAGGATCTATGAATGTGAGCTTATTTGGAAAAAGTGCCTTTGCAGGCGTAATTGGGTTAAGATGAGGGCACACTGGATTAGAGTGGGCCCCAATCCAACGAGGGGTCCTTATAAGAAGAGGAAAATTTGGGCACCAAAACATGCACAGAGGGAAGACAACGTCAGACACAGGGAAGGAGGCCGTGTGAAGACACAGGCAGAGGGTGGAATGATGCACTGATAAGCCAAGAAATGCCTAGGACAGCCAGCAACCACCAGAAGCTAGGGGAGAACATGGAGCAGATTTCTCCCTCCAAGCCTCCGGAAGGAACCTACCCTGCCACTACCTCGATCTTGGACTGCTGGGCTCCAGAACTGTAAGAGAAAACACTTCTGTTGTTTTAAGCCTCCCATAGTTTGCAGGGCTTTGTTAGAGCAGTCCTAGGAAATGAATATACATTCCAATAACAGGCCATTTTGTTGAGCTGTTTTGAGCAGCTTTCTGTCTCTTTGCTTAAAGCAAAGGAAAGTCCTTCACCACCATGCTCCTCTTCCTCCTTCACCTTCTTTGGAAATTCCACTTCCTCCTGACCTGTAAGTTTGTACAATGCCCTCAGCAGCCCTCCCTTTCTCTCACCAGGGGCCGGCTTTTGCCCTTCACATGCCCTTGGTCCTCAGCCGTATGACCTCTATGGGTTATGTTGCAGACTCTGAGGGACATCTGCTCTCTCTTCTCCCAGTATTGGGGTCCCACCATCAGCACCCAGAGAGTAGAGAGACTGTTCTGTTACACAGTGTGTGATGGATGGGCACTGTGATGGACAATTTTATATCAACTTAACTGGGCTAAGGGATGCCCAGACAGCTGGGAGAACATTATTCTGGGCAGGCCTATGAGGGTGTCTCTGGAAGAGGTTAGCATTTGAATCAGTAGTCTGGAAAGAGAAGATCCACCCTCACCAATGTGGGTAGTCATCTATCAACCCTTTGAGGGCCCAGAGAAAACACAAAGGCAGAGGAAGAGCATACTCTGTGTGTCTCCTTGATCTGAGACATCCATCTTCTCCTGACCTGACCCTGGAGCTCCTGGTTCTCAGGCCTTTGGACTCCAGGACTTGCCCCAGCAGCACCAGGTTCTCATAGGATTTCTCAGCCTCCATGATCATTGAGCCAATTTCCTCACCTATATCAATATCAACATCTATATCCATATCATCTATTAACATATCTATATCTATGTCTATTCCTATACGATCTATTCCTGTCTGTCTATCCGACTGTCTGTCTGCCTGTCTGTCCATCTGTCTATCTATCTATCTATCTATCTATCTATCTATCTATCTATCTATCTATCTATCTATCATCTATCTATCGCCTATTGATTCTGTTTCTCTGGAGAACCTGACTAATGTGAGGCAACTATTGGGAGTGGTTTGGAACTGGGGAAATCTCTGTGAATCTGAAGCCAGTCAACCAGACGGAGTCTGGAGAGGCCGCGCCCTCAGCGCCAAGGCCCTCTCCCACACTCCAGCTCTGCATTTGGAGCCAAGGCCCTTCATCTGCTAAATGCAAACCCAAAGTGAAGGGCCCCAGGGACCCCAGATTATGGACACTCATAACTAATGCCAAATAAACAAGGCAAAATTATTTGTAATTACTCCTAAAGTCATTTACTTGTATCAGTAATTGACCTGTGCATTCTTTAATCTTTAATGCTCTTTTAAAATTCAGCCTCAGGGAGTCATCATGCTTATTGACATTTGTCCTGGTGAGGACTCTGGAGGCATGAGGCTTTGGTTAAGATGTCTTAAAAAGAAATAACCAATTTAGGAAGACATGGCTTTCACACATCAGGGTGAGGAGGCACAGGGTGAAGGGCTGTAGTTGCCTGTGTTTTCCTGGGTCAGGACAACAAAGGTAGTGACGATGATGATGAAGAAGATGATGATGATGATGATGGCAGCACTAAGATTTATTGAAGGATCTGTATGATTTTAATTAATCCTCTTAAGGAAGCTTTAGAATAGGTGCTATTATGAGCTTCATATTACTGGAGGAAACTATGGCACAGAGAAGCTACATAAATTTCCCTGAGACACACTTTGATTAGATGCTGAAGGCCAGCTCGACCTCACATCTGTGGAAGCCTCAAACCCTCATCCTACTGCCCCGATTGGGTGGGCGACAACCACGGCCTTGCCAAGCGGCTGACTGAGGAGGCCACACCTGCAGGTCACCTTGGGAAATTACCTGTCTCATCTGTGGTTTTCTTGTCTGTAGAATGGGCATCGTTGTTCCCACGTTATTGTAGGTGGTGAGAACTACATGAGATTACACGAACGTGGCTGCTTTACAGACAGCCCTCTTAGCTTCCTTCCATGCAAGACGGGAGAAAGGGATCTGAGCTGAGTGGATATGGGGTTTTCTTCCCCCTCATCTTCTGAAGACGGACATGTGGACAGACACTTTGCTAACTCTTTATTTTACCCCTCTGAGTGTGGCCAAAGCCAGTGTTTAGCATTGCAAAAGAAACCAAACAGGGCTAGTTTGCTGTGGGAATTACAAATCTCCCTTGGAACAGATTGGAAAACTGGTGACATCAGAACAGTTGCCCCTGGGGTCAGCGGCCGGGCCACTCTGGGGCCAGACACCACCTTTAAGATTCCCGGTGACGCCTCCCCTCCCGTCCTGGTTCCAGGTTCTGCCACCAAAGGCAGGAGAATGCTGAGGAGCATTTCTAGAACCTCTAGAACTCTGACTCCCTCTCTCTGAAGGTGTGCTTTGAGGAGGGCTAGGCAGTGGAGGCTCTACCTAAGTGGTCCTCTGAGGCCTGAGGTTGGGTGAATTCTGGAGTCTCCAGACCTTACCCAAGAGCCCCTGTCTGTCCTCTTTCCCATTAGTGTCCCCAGCGAGCCTTCCTGTCCAGTGCAGTGGCTCCCGTGGAGACCCACACTGGGCCATCTGCAACCACATTGTTCCTGCTCCATCCCCAAAGCCCAAGCCCTCCTTCCCTTCCCAGCCATGGGTGCTGACACCCCGCACACTCTTCCTTCCAGCCTGAATCCCCACACTTGCCTTTCTTTGGGGCCTCAGCTCTAATCAGGTGCAAGCTTTGCTCACCCTTCCTATGAGTGACCTCTTGTGCTCCTCCTCCCTCCTCGTCCCTCCTCCTCCCTCCTCCCTCTTCCATCTGAGATTCCGCATCAGCTCCATCCTAGTCCCTAACTGGCCTCTGGATAAAGAAGCCCACGTGAGCCCCTCCATTTACTGACTCCCTCCCGGCTGTGGACCCTGCAACCTCCCTGAGCTGGTCCCCACCCACCCACATCTTCTTCCTCACACTCCCCAGCACTGAGCACACCCCAGCCAAAGCTATGTTGTCGCTAAGCCAGACCATGTCACACCCAGCCCAGGCTCCTGCCTTTCGGATGTTATTTCACAGTAGACATCCTCTGCTTTATTTCGAGCCGAGCTGAGTTTTATTTTGAGCTGAGCTGCCCCTTCAGTTCTCAGCTAGGTTCTCGCATTTGCAGCTCTGGCTTCCAGGTACCTCTCCCACCTGCCATACTCCCTGGGCGGTCCACAAGAACCCAGCCCCATGCCCCCTCCCTGGAATTCCTCAGGAACACGGAGTCTGTTTCACATCGGCCACTTCCCGTGTTCCTTAAACCAGCCACCCGATTCCGTCTCCTGGATGTGCCATCTGCATTCCACTTTATCTTGATCTCCCTCGGCTCCCAGCCTCGCGCTGGGCGAAGAGTTGGCACTCAATCAACGCCTGCCTAATGAATTGGCTGAATAAATTAATTTGGGGTTCATTTTCCCGGCCTCCTGCTTGGATGGGGAGGCTGCCTCCCTGACCTGTGGGGTGAGGCCCCTGAGGGCGGGACAGGACTGTGCACTGCCTAGCACATTAAACCGGGTCTCAGATTCCATTAAATCGAGGGGGAGGGAGTGCCTGCCGAGGAGGCTCGCCCCAGAGGCCCTGCAGGCTGGCTCCGGCTATTGAAGGAGGTTAAAACGAGAGGAGAAGGCTCTGCAGCTAATTGTCCTTGCGCGTTAATCACAGCGTGCTGCAGGGGCGCCTGCTAGAACGTGTTAATTTGGTAATTATCAAGGAGGAGGGGGCTGCTCTGTAACCCTCGGCCTTTGTCATTATTTTTTAACTGAAATATGAAATGGAAATGGAAAGAGTGAGAAATTCCAGCCAGGATTTAAACCCAGACAGTGGAAATTCCCATCCGTTCATGTCCTCCTCTGCCGCTGCTGGAATGCCCCACGCTGGGGTCTCCTCTTCATTTCTGCGCAGCCTAGATGTCTTTGCCCCCATCAAGGAATGGACCCTTTTGAGCTTCTGGGTCCCAACACTGAGAGGGGCCCTGTCACCTTCTGTTTCTTGGAGAGACAGGAATGGAGGCCACACTTTATGACAGATATCATAATAGTCCAGTGATTCCAGACCCCGAGGCTCAAGCCCTCCTCCTTGAAGGCCCGGCCTGTATCCCCTGCGGCCTTCCTTAATGGGCCCGGGGTCCCCACTCCTCTAGATGGAATCTTCTTCCCATCTCCCTGCTCTGGCAAGGCTTCTTTTTGCCTGTTGCACTAACTATGGTCCTTGATTTCATCTCTCTCCTCCCTGACTGTCTCCCCACCCCAATCACAGCTCAGACATCAAGCGTGCTGGGAACAACCAAGACCCAGCAGCAGCTTGGTGCTGGGTTATTGTTTGCAGAGTCTTAAATGTGCATAACAGCTGTGCACAGTGTTGCAGAGCCATGCATGGAGCGGACATTGCAACCAAGCAGGACTGGGAATTCCATCTTCTCTACTTTCAAGAGCTCAGGCATGATTAGTGGTTCTACCTCTCAACTATCTCTGGAATCTCTGCTTTTCTCCTAATTCCATTGCTGCAAAGAGTCTAGATGAAGACTTTGCACTTTTGCCTGGGCACCTCCAGTATTCTGATGAAGCCATTCCCTTCAGCCAGGGCTCTGTTTCCTCTGAGCCTGGGTGGAAACAAACAGAGCCTGGTCACCCAAGGACATGAGTGTTGGGAACACAGACCCGGATGAAAATCCCAAAAAAAGCCAAAGTCCTCCCAGCGGCTCTCATCCTCAGTGGTCAGGCCCCGTTGCTTCTCAGACCTCTCTCTGCTCCGGCCCTGCTGGCTGCTCTGCTGCACCGGGCTTGTGGGGCTGGGTGGCTCTGGACACTGGGATATTTTTATTTAACTCCCCAGGCAATTCTAACGTGCAGCCGGGTGGTCAGCCAGGATCTCCAGGAGAAGTTCACGTCCTTCTCTGCGCGTCTCTAACTTGGCCTGGGTCTATGGTCCCGGCTCCTCTCCCTGCCCTCCCCGTCTTCTTCTCTCCTCCCAGCCCCCCACGCTTAAATCACATCAAACCACAGCCCGTTCTCTTTCACGCCTCTGTGCCTTTGCACTTGCAATCATTTCTGCAGAAAAGAACCTCTGTTAACGTTTTGGGATTTCCTCCAGGCTGGGCAGCCTCCCGTCATCTCCTCAGTGGAAATGTATCGACCCCTTCTCGTTCACTGTCTTACTTCATCTTTCAGCTCCACAGAGCAAATTGTGTTTATCTCTAATAGTCCTCATTCTGCTGCATTTTAATCATTTGTTTGCCGGCTCTAAATGAGGAAACACAGGGCCCTTCGTGCCAGCAGACCTGGGTTGGAATGCTAAGTTCCACCACTTACATTCTGTGGCTTTGGGTAAGTCACAAAACAGCTCTGAGCTTCAGTTTCCTCGTCTGTGAACCACAAACCTTCTCTCAACCCATTTTTTATTGAGCACCTACTAAGTGCCATGCATGTCAGACCCATCTTCTCATTTAATTTTTGCAGCACCCCTGCGAGCTAACACATGGCATTTATGAGTCCAAGCTGGGGAAGGGGCCAGCTCCATCCTGGCTGGCCATAGACCTTGGCCAAATTGTACAAGACCACACCCCCCTTCCCCACCAACTGCTGTCCCCAACCCTGGATGTCCCATGTTTGTTTCTGGTTCTGTGGGTGAGACACCTACTCCACGGGGATGTTGTGAGGGTCATGTTCAATACAGTCATGTGTGGTTGAACACTGGGAAATGTTCCGAGAAATTTGTCATTGTGCGGACATCACAAAAGGTACCTACACAAACCCAAACGGTACAGCCTGTGGTATATGGTATGTGCTTATGGACCCAGGCTACAAACCTGTACAGCATGTTACTGTACTACAGTACTGAATGTTACGGGCAATTGGAACTTGGTGGTAGGTATTCACGTTTCTTTTCTTTTTTTCTTTTTCTTTCTTTTTTGTGTCAATAGAATCTTCTTTTTTTTTTTTTTTTGAGATGGAGTCTCGCTCTATCACCCAAGCTGGAGTGCAGTGGCGTGATCTCTGCTCACTGAAACCTCCGCCTCCCGGGTTCAAGCAATTCTCCTGCCTCAGCCCCCTGAGTAGCTGGGACTACAGGTGTGCACCACCACGCCCAGCTAATTTTTATATTTTTAGTAGAGACAGGATTTCACCATGTTGGCCAGGACGGTCTCGATCTCTTGACCTCGTGATCTGCCTGCCTTGGCCTCCCAAAGTGCTGGGATTACAGGCGTGAGCCACCATGTCTGGTATTCATGTTTCTGAACACGTCTAGACCTAGAAAAGGTTGAGTCAAAACACAGTATTATTACCTTATGGAGCCACCATCATCAGTGCGGTCTCTGTCGACTGAAATGTCGTTACACGGTGCCTGACAGTAGCACCTGCTGAGTACTGAGAACAAGGAAGCCGTCAGTGCACATTAGCTATCACTGCCGTCACTGTCTCCTCATCACCTGCCAGTTGGAGAAATGGCTCTTACACCTTCAGTCCTGTAGGATCGTTCAGAAGATTAAATGAGATAATAGAGTAAACTTCAGCATACAATACATTGCTTAATAAATGTTCCTTTCCTTCCTTCCCTCTCCCCTGACCCCACTACCTCCCTTAGGGACTCTCTTCCTTGGACAATGATTGCATCCTTTCTGCTCTGGCGCCCAGCAGAGACTGATGCACAGCTGGGGCTAAACACATCTGAGCATGATGAAACTCCCATTTCTGACGCCGTCCACTTGTTTTCTGTAATGTTAGCACTGCCGTATTCCAGCCCGAGAGAGTTGGGCAGCCTCAGGTGGTGATGGTACTTGGCCATCAGCCATGTCCCATGCAGGGCCAGTCTCTGAGGTGCCATGAGACCTTCTGTGTCTGGCAAGCCTGGGCGCTTCGGAGAATGGTGGCTGCTTGGTTTCTCAGGGGAGTAGCTACATTCTTAAGTTGTTTGGGGGTCGCTTGACTTCCCCCGTTCATTCATCCATCCATCCATCCTTCCATCCATCTATTCATTCATCCAGCAAATTGGACCTCTCTCGTGTGCCAGACACTGTTCTGGGCAGAAGCACCTACCCTTGAGGAAGTGACACTCCAGTAGGGAGAGACAAGGAAGTTCACAAAGATCTACCTGCAATATCAAACCCCAGGTAGTGATCAGGGCCACGAACAAAAATCAAAACGAGTAAAGAGATGTAAAATGATTTCCTTCCCCAAGGACAGAGGATTCTTTCTAGTAGATTGTTTGGAAAAGTTCCCTCTGAAGAGGTGACATTTGATCGTTGTTAAAGTAACATGAGTCATTGTGAACACTTTACACAACACAGAAGAACCCAACCCTTTCACACAAACCATCATCTAGAAATCACACCATCTCAACATCTTGTCTTTTTAAAAATTGATACATAATAATGGTACACATTTCTGGGGTCCCTATGATATTTTGATACATGCAGACAATGTGTAATGATCAAATCAGGGTAATTAGGCTATCCATCACCTCAAACATGTATCATTTCTTTGCCAACGCCTTGTCTTTTGTCATCTTAAAATACAATTTGCATCATGCTTTTTAAAATGTAACATTACACTATAATTATTTTGTAGCTGTGTTTATGCTTTTCGGTTTTCAATGTATCAATATATCGTATGGATTTTTTAAAAATTGGTACTGTAAATGTACTTGAAGTTTTTCTGTCTTTACAAAAGAAATGCCTATTGTTGTACAAATTCTAGAAAATCAAAATAAGAAAGAAAATTAAAATCCTTCATAATCCTACTCATTGAGCACACTGGTTTACATCTTTCCCATTTTTTCCTTCCTTATAAACATGGAAAGACATTGTATCTAGAGCACGTTCAGTTTGTGTCTGGCTTTTTCATAATCATATTTCACAACTGGGAGGCTGGTGGGTTCAAGTGGCTTACCCGACAGGACATAGCAGCAGAACCCATGGACTTTGGCCCACTCTGCCCCTGACTTTAACGTTGCCAAGTCATTTAATCTCTGAGTCCCAGGTTCCCCATGTGCAAGAGGGAGTCGTAAGTCCTCCCGGATCTCAGGCCTGGGCTAAGAACCGGAGGGAAGGGAGCGGCCCTACAAGGTCTCAGGGAGGAGGGATGCCTCTATGACTTTGCCCTGGTGTGAACATGCAGAGTTGACTTGGGAAAGACTCCAAGCACCTGGGGATGGGGTCATATGAAGCTCCTCCAAGACATGGTGGCTCATGCCTGTAATCCCAGCACTTTGGGAGGCTGAGGCAGGCAGATCACCTGAGGCCAGGAGTTCGAGACCAGCCTGGCCAACATGGTGAAACCCCATATATGCTAAAAATACAAACATTAGCCAGGTGTGGTGATAGGTGTCTGTAATCCCAGCTATTCAGGAGGCTGAGGCAGGAGAATCGCTTGAACCCAGCAGGCAGAAGTTGCAGTGAGCTGAGATCGCGTCATTGCACTCCAGCCTGGGCAACATGAGCGAGCCTCCGCCTCAAAGAAAAAAAAAAAAAAAGAAAGAAAACATTGATTGAATCTTTGCTTTACGTTTTCTTTCT
>NW_012110918.1:13801678-13802217 GCF_000951035.1 Colobus angolensis palliatus
TCTTTCTTTCTTTCTTTCTTTCTTTCTTTCTTTTCTTCTCTCTCTCTTTCTTTCTTTCTTTTTTCTCAGAGTCTCACTGTGTCACCCAGGCTGGAGTGCAGTGGTGTGATCTTGGCTCTCCGCAACCTCCACCACCCAGGTTCAAGCAATTCTACTGCCTCAGCCTCCCAAGTAGCTGGGATTACAGGCACATGCCGCCATGCCCAGCTAATTTTTGTACTTTTTAGTAGGGATGGGGTTTCCCCATATTGGCCAGGTTGGTCTTGAACTCCTGATCCTGTGATCTGCCCGCCTCGGCCCCCCAAAGTGCTGGAATTACAGGTGTGAGCCACCTCGCCTGGCCCTACATGTTCTTCTTTAACCCTTGCAGCATCTCTTTGAAGTTGGCATTACTGAGCCCATGGGACAGATGAGGAAACCACCTCAGCCAGCCTAGGAAACCCTTCCCGAGTCCCGCAGTTCAGGAGCGGTGTGGGGATTTGCACCAGGATCCACACGGCCCAAGGCCACGCTCTGAACTGTTCAGCTGTAGAAGATAA
>NW_012110918.1:13804247-13870934 GCF_000951035.1 Colobus angolensis palliatus
CCCCCCCCCCGGTGCTGTCATTGCGATAGTGAGTTCTCGTGAGATCTGGTTGTTTTAAAAGTGTGTAAACCGCCCCGCCCCCCTGACCTCATCTCTCTCTTGCTCCTGCTCTGGCCAGGTAAGACTTGCCTGCTTGTCCTTCCCCTTCTGCCATTAGTGGAAGTTTCCTGAGGCCCCCAAAGAAGGCAAGCGGATGCCAGCATTATGCTTCTTATATAGCCTGCAGAACTGTGAGCCAATTAAAACTCTATAAATTACCCAGTCTCGGATATTTCTTTACAGCAGTGAGAGAACAGACTAATACAAACTCATATCCAAATATGCCTAAAAGCCACAACAGATTTTATTAGTGCTCTGCAAGTCCTAACAAATGGAATAGAAAATAAGAAATAAAAATAAGAGATACACATATTAGAAAGGACAAGACAAATCTTATAATCTTATTACTTGTCATTATTTGCAGACAATAGAATCTTCTTTTTTTTTTTTTTTTTGAGATGGAGTCTCGCTCTATCACCCAAGCTGGAGTGCAGTGGCGTGATCTCTGCTCACTGAAACCTCTGCTTCCTGGGTTCAAGCAATTCTCTGCCTCAGCTTCCTGAGTAGCTGGGATTACAGGCGGCGGTCCACCATGCCCAGCTAATTTTTGTGTTTTTAGTAGAGACAGGGTTTCACTTGTCCAGGTTGGTCTTGAACTCCTGACTTCATGACCCACCCGCCTCAGCTTCCCAAAATGCTGGGATTACAGGCGTGAGCCACTACACCCAGCCGACAATCAATTGTTTTCACACACTCCAGCAATAACCAATCAGAAAATGTAATGGGAAAAAGAAAAGAGTGAAATTTCTGGGCCAAAATACCCTTTAAAGCAGTGGTTCTCAAACTTCAGGCTGTATCAGAATTACCTGGAGAGCTTGTTAGAATGCATATTCCTGGGCCCCACCTCTAGTTTCCAACCAGCAGATCCTGATTGGTGCCTGGAAATCTGTATTTTTTTTCAAGCCCTGAGTGAGGCTGATATTGCTGGTCTTTAAACCCTGCTTTGAGTAGCAAGGATCTAAAGATATTATTCCTGTTTCCACTGTGCCTATTCCCAAAAAGCCTTTGCTGTTTTCCCAGTTGGATGGGTGAAAAATCTTATTTTGTGGTTGTAATTTGCATTTCTTTAATTATGAATGAGGCTGAGGCTCTTCCCACATGTTTGGCCTTGGCCTTGATTTTCATGCCACCAGATGTTAAAGGGACAGCTATGGGTTGAGGTGAACTCGCATCACCAGATGGCAGTGCCATCCCCCGTTGGGTTCTGCCCACCTCTCCAGCTATGAATTCCCATTTATAGTGAGAAGAGACCTTGTAAAGTCCTCACAGGCCAGTCCCTGCCTCCAGGAAGGCTCTGTTCCATCCGTCCAACTGGCAGCCGGGAGCCAGTACTCACAGCCCATGTAAGAGCATTTTCCAACATTGAACTATCTTTTTGGTGGAAAGAGCAAAGAATTTGAAACCAGAAAACCTAATATCTCAAGCCACGACGTCTTCACTGAAAATGCAAAGTGACGCCAGATGGGCAAGTAAGTTGAATTGCAGCAGCGCTAGCATCCCAAGCAAGGGCTTTATTACATATTTAAAGCAATGCTTTGACACTCAGGAAATAGCAAGATAGATCTGAGGAAGCTAGAGAGCCACCCTGTGTGAGGTGGGGGTTTCCATCCCATTTAAATTGTGCAATTTTAGCAATGCATCCTGGCATGTTTGTTAATAAAGACACAGAGCCGAGGCAACACATAGTGTTTTTATTTCAGCCCATTGTCTATCTCCAGAGAAATGTTATTGGAATCATATTGCATTTTCAGGTCCGATGAAGCTGCAGTAATATAAGCATTTTATGCAAATGTGTTGTGGTGGAAAGAATGGCATGTCATGTGCCATAAATCTTAAGGTAACCGCAGCCCTTGTTACTCCTCAGTTTTAACACATCCTGATAGGAGGCAATTATTTTGGACCAACAAACTGCCTTTCATAGAAGTTTGTCTCTGCTTGAAGCTAGAGCCTGTTTACTAGTACAGATTTATGAGATCTGATGACAGGACAGCCCACGTGGCCATGAGCATGGCCATGGAAGGAGATGAAGGCTTGCCCATTCACCATTCACATATGCATCCCTCCCTCCCTCCATCCCTTCGTCCCTCTATCCATCACCCCATGCCTCCACCTCTCCACCCCTCTATCCCTCCATTCACCATCTATCTGTCCATACATTATTCCATCCATGCATCCCTCTATGCTTCCTCCATCTATCCATCCATCCCTTCATCTGTCACCCCATCCCTCCACCTCTCCATCCTTCTATCCCTCCATTCACCCATCTATCTGTTCATACATTCTTCCATTCATGCATCTTTCCATCCCTTCCTCCATCTATCCATCCATCCTCCTATTCCTCCATCTGTTGCCCTATCCCTCCGCCTCTCCATCTCTCTATCCCTCCATTCACCCATCTATCTGTCCATTCGTTCTTCCATCCATGCATCTCTCCATCCCTTCCTCCATCTATCCATCCCATCCATCCCATCCATCCATCCATCCGTCCGTCCATCCATCCCTCCACCTCTCCATCCCTCCATACCTCTATCCATCCATCCATCCATCCGTCCATCCATCCACACATTCTTCTCTCCCTCCATCTATCTATTCTTCCACCCATCCCTCCATCCACCCATCCCTTTGCCCTTCTGGGAGATAGAATCAAGTCATGGGAAAAAGGGCTCTGGCCTGAGGCTCTAGGTCCAGAGCAGCTGAGATAGTCTTAGCTCTGCCACTTACCACCTGGGTGATCTGGGGCAGAGGTCTTAACCTCTCTCAGTTTCAGTTTCCTCATCAGCAATGATCAGAATCAAAATGGAGTCCACACTGACAAATAAATCTGGAGAAGACCATGAAGAGAGGGTTATTATGCATAAATGCCTGATAACAAAAACTGTCCAAAAGACCCTGCAAAAAACACAACCTTGTACAAAGGTCATCACAACCTTACACAACAGATACATTCTGCAGGGACACCTGCTCAGAAACTACCTGTCCACCCTGGCATCACCCTTGTTATTGGTCCTTGTAGCCAAGGATGATCTTTTCAGAACAATTATGTAATCCTCCTTATTTTATTTTATTTTCCCTTTAATGCTATTTGTCTTCCTTTACCTCCCTCACATGCATATTGTTTACTACAGCACGCGTCTTCCCATTGCGATGCCCTATTCATGAATAAGTGTCTTTTTCTTCTAGAGAGCTGCTCTCTGTTTGTTATTTAGGTTGATGGCATAATAGAGATGACAATCGCTGTTGGGGGGATCAAGTGGGGCAATGCATGTCAAATGCCTAGCATAGTGCTTAGCGTTCTTCATTCTCTGCACACTTACCCATTATAATGTTTGTTGAGCAATTTAACAACAACAAAGCCACTCGGTGCCCACTCCTTAGAAGGCCTAAATGAAAAGAACTGACTGAGAGTAGGGGCAAGAGTGGGACATGCTGGGGGTGTGGGGATGCCCTGCAGATTGGAAAGGGCTCTGCAGGCTCTCAGAATATTGTCTGTCTCTGTGCTGTGTCTGTGGCCTTCTCTGTACATTGCCCACAAAGAGTTTGCAGGGATTTTTCAAGGGTCAAGTAACTCTCCAGGTCACCTCTGTTCTACCCCACCAGCATCCTTCATTTGGAGATGTGAGACACCTTCCTGGACTGTGGAAAAAGAGAAACCACCACTCCAAGGCCGTCTCCCGGTTTGACCTGGGGCCAGGGCCTTAACCTCTCTCAATTTCAGTATATTTTGTTTGTTTGTTTTGAGATGGAGCCTCTCTCTGTTGCCCAGGCTGGAGATGATTGTGCAATGGCACAATCTCAGCTCACTGCAACCTCTGCCTTCCTGGTTCAAGCCATTCTCCTGCCTCAGCCTCCCTAGTAGCTGAGATGACAGGCGTGCGCCACCATGCCTGCTAATCTTTGTATTTTTAGTAGAAATGAGGTTTCCCCATGTTGGCCAGTCTGGTCTCATACACCTGACCTCAAGTGATCCACCCACCTGGGTCTCCCAAAGTGTTGGGATTACAGGCGTGAGCCACCACGCCTAGCCCTCAGTTTCAGTTTCCTTAGCAGCATCGTGATGCTGCTGCACCTGCCTTGCTGCTCCCCAATGCCCCTCCCATCCCTGCCTGAGCTCACCCTGGCCCTGGGACCAAAGGGGCTTCCCTCGGCATTTTTCACCCCACTTGGAGATATCGATTGGCCGCTTCATATATGAAGGCAGCAGGGGTGACTCAGAGGCAGACAAGAGCAACTCCTTCCTGCCAGGAGCCAGCAGTCCCGTGGGAATGGAGAGGTGGCCCAGGTGACTGTGACCTCTCAAGTGTTCGGGGGAGTGGAGTCTTGAAGGAAAGATTGGTTTTACTTTCTCCACCCATGACAAAGCAGAGATGCCTGGCATTCCATGGGCATGGTCCCGCCCTGACCTTGTTCCATGTCCCCCTCTGGCTCCACCACCAAAATTGAGGACCATGGATATTTCATATAAATGGGATCAGGCCGTATGTGGTGTTTATACCTGGGCTTCTTTCCCTGTGCATGTTTTCAAGGTCCAGTGGCGTCATTGCGTGTGGCCACCGTGTGTGGATTCATCATACTGGGTTTATCCATTCATCAGTTGGGTTCCTTCAACCTTTTGGTTATTTTGAATAGTTGTCACCATTTCTTAAAATGTGACTGATGCTTTGTTGTCTGACTTCTCTGCTGGACAGAAGGCTTCAGGGGGCCAAGGGTGGGAGGGGTTGGTTTTATTGCTGTTATATCCCTCGGGCTCACAGATTGTAACAGGGAGCCCCCAGGGGATGCAGGTGGGCCAGGTGAGAGGAGACACCCCCATGTCATTGCAGAATGATCCAACTCCTGCCCAGCACACCCCCTGCCCAACCTCCCGCAGCCCCTTGCTAAGGAAATAACAGCCTCCCTGCTCCCCTCCCCCAGCCTTCCCCTCTGCTCCCTGCTCCCTTGGGTTCCTGGAATAAAGTCAAAGGAGACAGGAACAGAACAGAGATCCACCTGCTCACCTCTCCAATCAACTCGTGGGCTTTTGCTGTGAATGCAGCCCTGGAAGGGCGTAGATCAACTCCCCTCCCCCTTCCACCCACCCAGCCACCCATGCTTCCATCCAACCAATCCCAAGAACAATGATGAGCAAGTGCTTCCCATTTTGCAGACAAGGAGACTGAGATTCAGAGTGGAGAAGGGAGCGCCAAGCCTACTCAGCCCATTTTACAGACAAAGAGGCTGATGTTCAGAGTGGAGAAGTGAATGCCCAGCCCACTCAGCTCCCCAGGGCCAGAGCAACCAGAATGGGTGCCAAAAAAAAAAAAATAGAATGAATAAGACCTACTATTTGGTAGCACAATAGGGTGACTATAGCCAATAATGACTTAATTGTACATTTTGCAATAACTTAAAGAGTGTCTTTGGATTGTTTGTCACTCAAAGGATAAATGCTTGCGGGGATGGGTACCCTACTCTCCATGGTGTGTGTATTTCATATTGCAGCCTGTATCAAAACATCTCATGTGCCTCACAAATATATACACCAACGACATACCCAGAAAAAATAAAAATAAAAATAAGGCCAGGCGTGGTGGCTCACGCCTGTAATCCCAGCACTGTGGGAGGCAGAGGCAGGTGGATCATTTTAGGTCAGGAGTTCGAGACCAGCCTGGCCAACATAGCAAAACCTCTTCTCTACTAAAACTACAAAAAATTAGCTGGGTGTTGTTGCATGCACCTGTAGTCCCAGCTACTCGGGAGACTGAGGCACAAGAATCGCTGGAACCCAGGAGGCAGAGGCTGCAGTGAGCTGAGATCATGCCACCGCCCTCCAGCTTGGGCGACAGAGTGAGACTCTGTCTCAAAAAAATTAAAAAGAAAAGAAAAGAAGCCCTCCAAAAACTCTGAGCTCCATGTACTACGACATGTCCTCCCTGGAATGAAGAGGCAAGATTTTCCCTTTCCAAGCCCTGAAATAGCTGCACTGACCACTCCCATTCCAGGGACCAGGGTCTGAGACATCCGGGTAGCTGTCTGCCAGGCAGACCCTGTAAAATGGGACAGCCCACCCTGCTCCTGCCACGTCAGGCCACTGGGATGGGAAGACCTAAACAGCCCCTGCCCCACCAGGCTGCAGCTCCAGAAGGGACGAAGCCTCTTTCCTTGCACTAAGTTGCAGGGCAATGTGCTGTCCGCCTCGTGGGCACACGGACCATATGTAAATTACCCCACCAGGGCGATTCACTGTTTGTCCAGGCTAATTGTCAGTATTAAATCTTGCTCAGTCACAGTTTTAAAGCTTAATTTAAATTCTCTATCTTTAAGAAATCCATACTCCCTCCCACCACGGGAGAAAAAATAGATTTAATGGGTTTAGTCCATTTCCGTTTGTAGCAACCCAAGTTATAATTAGGCGTGTGCAAAGTGGATGTTTCGGTGGGCGATGAGCCTGCAGACCGGCTCCTCTCCTTCCCGGCAGGGCCGGTGCTGGTGGGGAGTGCCCTTTGTCTTTGTTGCCCTAGATAAATTCTGAATTAGGAGTTATTGCTCAGAGACCCCTGAGCCTCCGTGGCAGCCCCTCCCAATTATGGTGTTAATCTTGTCAGTGTGCTCAAAGGTGGAGAAAGAACTCATCCTCAAAGGTGGAAGGTACAAGAGAGCGGCCGGGAAACCCCTCTGCCCAGCAGCCAAGAGCTCGGGGGAGCATGGGATGGAGGCGGGTGGTGGGGGCTTCCCCTCATGCCTTCCTGAGACCACTGCCCTGCCAGGTGCCCCCTCATCCTGAAGGCTGATGCTGCCACTGTAGCTTCTCAGGAATGAGGACCCTCCTTCCTCTCCTCTTTCTTTCTGTTCCCAGATACCCCCTTAGAAGCAAGCTGGAGCCAGGAAAATGCAGACAACTAAGGCACAGAAGTAGAGGATGCAAACTGAACAAAGCTACTGAAAGTCCCCACACTCATCCCCCTGAATGTCCTAGGGGGAACTGAGACCCAGAGAGAGACGTGACTGACCTGAGGGCACACAGCTGGCCTGGGGTGCAGCTGAATCCCAGGGGACTTGGTACCCGTTGTCTCGCTACATATTCATGACCAGGGTAAGGTGCAATTCCTTGTTCAAGGGACACGCTTGGAAGATGAATCTTCATCACCCTTCCTAATTCTATGCATCATCAACACTAGGGCGCATATGTTTATGCCCATTGTCCCTCACTGGGCTTGCACCCGTGCAGAGGGTGGCCTGGGGGAGCAGAGATGGCAGGGAGGGCAGCTAGAAGTCCAGGTCAGAGAGAGGAGAGTGTGACCAGGGTGGCAGCAGGAGGCGTGGAAAAGGCGGATGCATGGCGAGGGATGAACAGCGTGGGAACAAGGACTGGGGTCGCCCAGACTTGGACACTGGGCAGGGCAAGGGAAGAGTCAGTGACAACTCCAGGGTCTGAATCTGAGAGGTGAGGAAGCAGGTGATAGTAGTGACTGCCTGGGAGTCTGAGGAGAGGGCGGGTTAAGTGGGGAAGGTGAGCGTGACACCAGGTGTGCTGGCTGCAAGGGACAGCAGGTGTGCAGACTTCTCCTGGGGGCCCCTAGGCTCCTGAAAGGTGGGGCCCTGCACACCAGCTCCATCTCGTTGTCCCTACCCCTGTCATAGCGGCCGGCAAGGGCCCAACACTTAGCAACTGTCAAAGAATTGGCAGATGTGTCCAGCGGGAGCTGAGGCAGGAAGAGGGACAGGGACAGGGACAGGGACATCAGGCTCGTGTGTTGAAGGCGCAGGCCTCCCACACCACTGCCCTCAGTGTTGTGTAACTTGAAAATCCACGTGTAACTTTTGACTCCCCCAAAACTTAACTACTAATAGCCTGCTGTTGACCAGAAGCCTTGCCGAGAACATAGTCAATGACATATATTTTGTATGTCATTGTGTGTGTTTTATTTCCTAAGTTATATGTTACTGCGTTCTTACAATAAAATAAGCTGGAGAAAAGAAAATGTTATTAAGAAGATGATAAGGGAGAGAAAACATATTTACTCATTAGATGGAATCGGATCATCATAAAGGTCTTCACCCTCCTTGTCTTCACGCTGAGGAGGCTGAAGAGGACAAGGAGGGGTAGGTCTTGCTGTCTCGCTGGTGGCAGAGATGGAAGGAAATCCGTGCGTAATTGGACCATGCAATCCAAACCCAGGTTGTTCAAGGGTCACCTGGAGTTGAGGAAGGTGCTGTCTTTCTCCCAAGACCCAGGCTTTTCTTTGCAGAGAGCCTCCTGATTCAGCCCTCTGGAGAGGAGGGAAGCGAGGCCAAGCTCAGCCATGTGTCATGGATGTGTTGTTTGGGCCCCAGGGCATGAGTCACCTGCCCTAGTTTTTTTTTTTTTTTTTTTTTTAAGGGCCTGCTGTTGGGTGGATTCACATTTTCAGTATCAGCCTGGGAGATCCTGAGTGCAGGAGATCCTGAGTGGTTCGGCCCCTGTTCTGTTGTTTGCAATCTGTGTACACGTGCACCCACCTCCCCTCCTTCAAGGTGCTTGCCCTTCCAACACCCGATGCGCAACAGGGACGCAATTTAAGACACACACAATTATTTCTGCAGGTCCCTCGAGCTCAAAGTCACCTGAATGTGAGCTGGAGTGAATGTACCCAAGCGGTCCTGGCAACACAGACCGCCCTGCTGGAAGCCAGTGTGGCTGGGAATTTCACTCCCCCACTGACGGCGGAGCCTGGGAGTGCTCATGCGTGTTTTCCTCGGTGGGACGAAGAATGCCATTTGGTCCTGTAATGGCTGCCCTGTCGTGGTGGGAAGTTAGAAAACAAACTTGGCAACCACACCCACCTTGACTTCCCAACCCTGTGAGAGAGCTTCACACCAGGACCAGGAGAACAGCTCTCGGGACCTTTCTCTTTCCACCTGTTTCATCTTTCCACCTTTCCACCTTTCTCTTTCCACCTGCTTCATCTGGCACTGCTGCCCCTGTCTCTGTGGTCTGCAGTGGTCTGCAGGTTTGAACCCCTGACCTGCCAGAAGCCCACCCCAGGGCTGAGACCAACTTGCTCTGCTGCCAGTTCCACCCCCACACCCAGCCCAGGGTCACACGGATGGGGATGTAGATGGTGCTGACTGGTCACGAATGACCTCCAGAGCAGGAACAGAGGAGGGTTTTGCAGTGGGGTGGCCCCAAGGTGCCAGCGCAGGGATAAGTGGCTGCCCAGCCATTAGGTAGATGTATTATTGTCCTCAAAGTTCTGTGCAGGATCCTGGGCCAACTGGGGCAGCTCTCAGGCTGGGCTTTACCAGATCAGAGAGCAAGGCCCCCAGGCTGCTCCCACGTGGAATGCACGCTAAGACATCCTCCCTCATCTGCTCTCTAGCCTTTCACAGAAAAACCAAAAATCAAACCTGTTCTCGTCTCTATCAAAGCTCATGTTGAAGATGACATAGTTTCTCATTTCCTCGACTCTCTCTGAAAATATGTGAAATTAGGGGCAATGAAGAGAAGAAATTGAAATAACAAGTGAGGCTGGAGAATAACCAACTCAGAAACAGAGGTGCCTGGAGAAGGTGGGGGGCGGGTTGTGGGAGGAGAAAGAGAGGAAACTCAGGGCTGGGGATTTTGGATGAGGCAGGTGCTGGCTCTGGGGAGGGAGAGAAGCCACCATCCTCGTCTGCCCCCTGGGAAGGGAGGGAAGGACCTTGGCCAACGGGAATCTAGGAGCATGAAGAGCAGGAGAAAGCGGGGGTGTGCCTGATATGGTTTGGCTCTGCGTCCCCACTCAAATCTCATCTTGAATTTTAATCTCCACATATCAGGGGAGGGACCCGGAGGGAGGTGATTGGATCATGGGGGTGGATTTCCTTCATACTGTTCTCGTGAAAGTGAGGGAGTTCTCACGAGATCTGATGGTTTAAAGTAGGGTACTTCCCGCCTCACTCTCACTCTCTCCTGCTGTCATGTAAGACATGCTTTGCTCCCCTCTTTGCCTCCACCATGACTGTAAGCTTCCTGAGGTCTCCCCATCCATGCAGAACTGTGAGTCCATTAAACCTATTCTTTATAAGCTACCCTGTTTCAGGTAGTTCTTTCTAGCAGTGTGAGAACAGACTCATACAGTGCCACCATCCCATCCAGCACCCTCTTTCTTCCCTGGCTCTTGCAGCTCCCCTGTGGGTGCTCCCCAACCACCTTCTTCCCAGAGGAATCCTCCAGGGAGGGGTGAATTCTGCATAGCCTGGACACCCTACCGTTCTCCCAGCCTGTGCAGAAGCTGGGCAACACCAGAACTGGCCACTCCTCCCCCACCCCTCAGGCAGTCTCTGCTCTGGGCTCCCGCCTGCTGGCTGGGGCTTTCTGTGAGGCTCTTCCTCCCAGGCCTCCTTCCCTCCCGACTCCCTGCATAGGTTGGTCCTGCATCATGGAAGGAAACTCTCCCAGCTCTCTTTCCTTTCTCCTTCACAGACATTTCCCTGCAACAAGTCTTGTGGACATCCAATTCATTCCTGGCACCTGCTTCTCAGAGGATCAGAAGACCCTAAACCCACATCCCCTTGTGGCTCAGAGCAAGCGGCTCCTGTGGCCCTCCCTGCCCTGACTCCCTTCCACCCCCAGCAAAGGGCCTTGCTCTCATCAAGCAGCCCAGCCTGCAGCCCACTTGCGAGCAGCTTAGCCCTATCAGGCTCCGAGGGACCCTGCCAGGGTGGGATGAGACAGGTGGAGCAGGTGGGCATTTAAGGCAGGGACAGATATGATCCCTGCCTCCTACTGTGGCTTCAGCAGGTCACAGGTGCACACATAGGGAGGAAAAGCCCTTTTCTGCACCTGAGGGTGCCTTTCGGGTCCTGGGCTGCCAGCTCCATCTTCTGTGCACCAGGAATGAGGAGCACCGACCATGCCGGGCCCCAGGAGGTGGCTGCCTGGGCACCATCACCCTCCCACTGGGGAGCCCAGGGGAGAGAAGACTGCAACTGCTCTGGAAGCTTCCAGCCTTTCTCTGGCAACGAATCTGGGGTGTGGGGGCCCCCAAGGCCTGGGCCTGGACCCTTTCATGCCAGGGATCTTAACATTCACCATCTGGGTGGGTTCTGCTTCCTGGTCTTGTGTGTGGATGGATCTTGTCAGCCTCCCGGAGGAAGGGAAGAAGATGCTCCACTTTCCCGGGGATGCTGGGACACAGATCCACAAACCAGGCAGCTTGAAGTGACAGACATGATTCCTCTCCCAGTTCTGGAAGCCAGAAGGGAGAAATCAAGGTGTCTGCAGGGCTGGTTCCCACTGAGGCTCCGAGGGAGAACCTGTGGCAGGCCCCTCTCCCGGATCTGGGGCTCCCAGCCATCCCTGGCGTCCCTCGCATGCTGCTTCACCTGGATTTGCCCCTGTGTCTCTGGGTCTTCATTCCTTCATTCCTTGCCAGGACCCTCTCATTGGATTTAGGACCCACCCTAATCCAGGATGACCTCATCTCCATCCTTACCTTAATCACATCTGCAAAGACCCTATTTCCAACAAGGCTGCATTCTCAAGTTCCGGGAGGACATGCCTTCACAGGTTCGCGATTCAGCCCAGTACAGGACGACCGGGAGTAGAACCAGGATCCCAGAAGTCCCTGGGGGCTGATGGAGCCCAGCAGGGAAGCAGGGACGGGCAGGGTCTTCAGGGCACAGAGGAGGGGTGCTGCGCCCCCGCCCCCTTCCTAGGCTCCCCTGGTGCAGTCCCTTCTGGGGCCTTCCACCCTCTCCATTTACCTACTCGCCCCTGCTGATGTGGGGGCGCATGATGGCACCTTTTGATTTAACCAAGTTATTACGAGTAAGTGATTCGGGAGCTCTTCTTCAGGCAGGTGATCAGGGATGAGCAGGCAGCTGAGAACAAAAGAGATGCCGCCACCGTGGGAGACGCCTGGGTTGGCGGAGCGGTGGGGGGAGGGGCGGGGAGGGGAGGATTGCGGGGGTTCTTCTGCCAGAGTCAGGCAGGGGGAGGCGCCGCCTTTCCTTTCCCTTCCCTTCCCTTCCCTTCCCTTCCCTTCCCTTCCCTTCCCTTCCCTTCCCCGGGAAAGAGCGGCAGCGATTTAATATGCAAAGGTGGAAAGGCTGGCATTGGGCGCATCGCCCCGCATGCCATATTTCAAACAAAGAATACACAACAAAGGGCCGGCGGGCGCGGGGATTTGTCAGAATTCGGCGGTGGGAGAGATTTATCTAAGCTGAGTGGAAGGCCTGTGACCTTGGGTTTGAGAGCTTTAAAAGGAACAGGCGGCTGTTGAAGACGAACAAAAAGATGCTTGTGATTATCATTATTTAATATAATGGCCTTAAACTGTTAGGAGGGGGAATTAGGTGGCACAAGAGAATTGTTTTTTTATTCCAGGAGATGTAAGAAAGATGTAATGGACAGGAAAAAGTAGGGGGGCGGCGGAGGGAGGGAGAGGCTGGAGAGATTTCTCAGATGAAGGAGGAGAGTGAGTGAGCCTGGAGAAGCAGCAGGCGGTAAACAAGAAACGCTCCCCTCCCCTCTCCCTTCTCCTCCTTCTTCCCCTCTTCTCTTCTCCCCTGCAGTCCCCTCCCTTCCTGGCAGTTTCAGCCTCAGCCCCAAAGACAGGACAGTAGCTGGGAAGGAGGTGACCACCCTTACACCACGAAGGGGCTGGGCAGAAAGGGACCGAGAAAGGAGGACGGGGCCTGGAGGACTGTCAAAGCCAGGATCAGGATGCGGCAAGGCTGGCAGCTTTCCCAGGCTGGGGGACCAGGGCTGCCAGGAGACCTGGGCATCCTATTCAGACAAGCCTGGCATGGGGGAGCGGTGTGGGCTGCCCCAGGGCAGTGAGGGTCTGGGAAATGGAGGCTGGTAAGGTTCTTTCACTGGGGTCCCCAAGAAGTTGGATTGTGAGCCCTCCTGCCAGGGTTGGGTCCTGAAAGTGCCAATGCTCTGAGCTGCTGCACACAGGGGACAGTGGGGGCGGGAGGAGGTGGCTGGCCTGGCCGTTTTGCTGCAGGGTCGACCTAGGACCTCTCCCACCTGGGTTGAGGTTTGTCCAGGTGCCTGCCGCTTCCCAGAGCCTGAGCAGAGATACAGCTGAAGCCCAGGAGCCTCCTCTCTTTCTTGGGGCCTGGCTTTCTCTTTTCATTTGTAATTTTGTAATCTTTTTCTTAAAGAGTCCCCTCCCAAATCTGCTGAGTGTCAGCTCCCACTAAGGCAAGACCAACTAGGTGGTCTTCACAGCCCGTCTTGGGGAGCAACTGCGGTTCTCTCTGGAAAGTGTGGAAGCCAGGTTTCCAGGCAGCTGGGGGAGGAGGGTCCCCGGTAGAGCTTCAGAGCCAGGCAGGAGTGGGAGGTGGGGTGGGCAACAGGAGCCAGCTCTGTCCTGGCAGCAGGGATGCCAGGCGGACACCCACGTGGCCCAGGAGGGCCCCGTACTTCCTGCCCTCGGGTGGTCAGCCATCAGCGTGTGTTCCCCCAGAAAGGGGAGCAGCTCCAGCCACAGGTGGACTCACGTCTGAGATCTGATAAACTAGAAGAGGAGGAGAAAACAGTTAGGAGGCAAACTGGAGAGGACGAAGCCGCGCAGGAGGGAGAGGATGTGAGCTCCTGGAGCCCGGTGCCCAGAAGCCTTACTCTCTGGCCGATCTCAGGAGGCAGCAGAGGCTCAGAGGCCCAGGGTTAGGGGGCAGGAGGGGACTGTGTGGACACAGCCCAGGTGCCATCTGTGGGGCATTCACGGGCTGAAAGCTCCAGGAGTCCCAGACACAGGCAGCACGGGTGTGTGGGGCGACATGGATCACCCTATGTGAGGGACACCCCGTGCTTTTGGTGGGTGACAGCCTTGGCCAGAGTTAGGGCACCTGGGCCAGCTCTGCCACCCACTTGAGGCTTGGCCCTGGGCCTCAGTCTCACCTTCTGTAAATTGGGGGCAAGGAGAGGACCCACTGTGGGCTGACTGAGGGTGGGAGGAGGTGTGTGTGTGAGAGAGAGGGCCCTGGAGGATACAGAGGGGTCTTCTCACCCCATCCTGTCACTGCCTCCATCACCCACAAAAGCACCCCCGTCTATCAATCTGGAAGGAAGCCTGGCTGGGGGAGTCGGGGGGAGGGGTCTTTAACCACAGGGGATGCCTGCCTTTGCTTTTTCCTCCATCACTGATAACCTCTCCAAGGCTCAGGTTCAAAGGCATCAAGTACTGGCTGGGAGATGTCTGGGTTGTTGAGGACCTGGTCAACTGTCAAAATGTTTTCAGTTGGCAAAACTGATGGTTCAGCCAGAAATAAGCACTCACATCTCTCTGATCCCATCTCTATGTCCCTCTCCTCTTCTGTGTGCCCAGGGCATGGTCCTAAGGCTGCCAGCCAGGCTGTGACCTCAGTAGTATTTGGTATTTTTAACTTCTCTTGGCGTTGCCCTGGTCCCTGGCACAGGCGTTCCCTCCAAATGTGGACTGCTCCCCGGACAGGCCATGAAACCTCCTGCTTCTGGAGCATGGAACATTGAGTATGTTTGCAACTCTCTCCTCCTCCTGGAAAATCCTTCTTCCCATCTAACCTAGATACTTTGTGCTGTGGCTTAAACTTATTTCATGTTCTGCTTTTAATATTTATTCACTTCTCTATTTAATGGACTCTGATAGAAGGAGTTTATCAAACTCTTAATTCTGTCTCTGGAGCCTTTGTTCTCTCTCTGCTGCAGGAGAACCTCAGCCCCTCAGGGCTGGTGCCCAGGCACCTTAGGTGAAGCCCTCAGCTCGGCCGCCACCCTGGCCTTGGCCGGATCCAGGCTCTGAGGTCCTCTTCTAGAGGCTGGATTCTCTCTCATTTCACTCCACATCATTATTAAGAGATGATGCAGGTCTTGGAGCAAGAACCCTTTGGCTCTGGAAAAATTATGTGTGACACTTCACATATGGATCAGGTAATTAATGGACGCTCGGATTTCCTCCGCCATAACATAAAGAGGGTGAAGATGGCGTTTTAATTCCAGATAATTAAAGAGCGATCGGTTCGCGAGTGCTGCTCGGGGAGTGCTGGCTGCTGTCATTAACACCACTGAGCCCGCTCCATTCTCCACACCTCACTGCAAACCGTGGGGCCTCCTGCTCCCCGGGGCATGCTGAGCCATAGAGCCCACTGCGCCGCTGTGTAATTGAAGTGGCCACATCTGCTGCACCGAGCTTATGGAATGGGAGTGGGTGTGTGCACACGTGCACATGCGTGTGTTGGGAAAGGAGCTGCAGAGTGGCCAGTCTAGAGTGACCACACACGACCTTAGAGACCTGGCCCTAGGGAACGTGCAGAGCTCAGGTGGCTGTCACTGCCGCCAAGGAAAACACGGGTCTCACTGTGCAGAGCATCCTTAATGAGGGCACAGCTTCCCCACTTCAGCCCCAAGAAACTGTCCCTTGTCCTACCGGGTCACAGGAAACTCCCAGGACATCGAAGGGGCTGTGCCTTCCCCAGAGCTGAGTGTCCCTGGATTTCAAAAGTGACAATAATTGGCTGGACACCGTGGCTCATGCCTGTAATCCCAGCACTTTGGGAGGCTGAGGCAGGCAGATCACTTGAGGTCAGGAGTTAAAGACAAGACTGGCCAACATGAAGAAACCCCGTCTCTACTAAAAGTACAAAAATTAGCTGGGCGTGGTGGCGTGTACCTGTAATCCCAGCTACTCGGGAGGCTGAGGCATGAGAATTGCTTGAACCTGGGAGGCGGAGGCTGCAGTGAGTTGATATGGCACCACTGCACTCCAGCCTGGGCGACAGAGCGAGACTTCATCTCAAAACAAACAAACAAAAAAAAACAAAAAAAGGAAAGCAACCGTAATTAGTACTCTTTAAGATGAAGATAATCCCATTCCAGAGGATCATTTTCTCCTGCTGAAGTCCAGGGTCACGGGCAGCTGCTCCTCCTGAGAGAAGGGCACGGGTGGACTGACATCCCACTGCAAAGGCAGAGCCCAGAGTCCTCAGTGGCCTCCCTGGGAGAGTAAAGCAGCGGCTTATTATGGCCGAGGGGGCTGACAGGTCTTCCTGGTTCACATGGCGCATCTGTCACATTTCCTGATAAATATCAGCCCCTTGCACTGTCAGGCAGAGCCTCTGAGGGTGTCCACACTTCTTTGCCTGGCTCTGCTCACTCCTGGTTAGTGGCTTCCAGAAACTCACGTGTGCTGATTCCCACAAATATTTACTGAGTGTCTGTGAGGGGCCAGGCAGGCACTGGGCTGGTCTCAGGACGTGGAGGTGAATAAGAAGAGGCTGCTGTACAGAAGAAGCATGTGGGCACCCAGGAGAAGGGATGGAAAGAAACCCAGGCTGCACAACAGCGGGGGTGCAGGCATGACCAAGAGCTGGGGACTGCTGGGACTGGGGACTGCTGGGGCTGGGGAGGCAGGGAGGCCGGGAAGCCTGTCGGAGGACTTGTCCTTTGCCTACCAGGCAGGGAAGAGCAGGAACGGGAGGGAGCTCATGCAGGGGCGTGCACAGCAGCCATGGTTTAGCGTGCACCTGGATCTGTGGGTACACAGGCCAGCATATGCCACGGTGGCTTTGCTGATCAACACCTTCTGTCTGCCTCGTTAATCTGTCCTCTGCCTCACCTGGTTGTGGTCATCCTCCCTTCAGGCACTTAGCCACTCCTGCTGGGAAAAGATCTGTAAGAAGTCTCCAGGGCTGGCTGGCTGGCTGGCAATCATTGCCTTCTTTTCTTTATGGTTTTAGGACAGAGTGAAGTTTTTTCCTAAAACTCCTCTTTCTCTAAGCCTCGATCCAGGGTGGGGGGGGAGGGTGGCCACTGAAGTTGCATTTTTATTTCAACCTAGACCTCTTTCTCTCAAACCCTAGACTCTGACATCCAATTACCTACTCAACATGTCCACATGGATGGAATCTCAAATAGAAGGTCAAAACTAAATGCCTCTTCTTCATCTCCTAATCTGTTCCCTTCTCAGCTGATAGCACCTCCACCCTTGCAGTGCCAAGACAAACAGCTTGGGGTCGTCTTCACTCCTTGCCTTGCTGATTGGCCAGGAAATCCTTGTGGCTGCACCTTCAAAATAAATCCAGAAGCCAACATTCATGGAGAACCTGGAGAAATCCTAATAAAAGTTCGTAGTTTAGCAAATGGGATTGTGCCAATGATAATTCCTCATTTCTGCTAAGTGTGCGGTGGCTGTGTGAGATAACAGGGAAAGCTAGGGGAGCACAGTGAAGGCAACATTCTGGAATATCTTTGCAACTCTTCTGTTAATCTAAAATTATTTCCAAATAAAAAGTTTGATAGATACATAAATACAAGCATTTGTTTGTTAGGGCTGCTGTAACAAAGTGCCACAAACCAGGTGGCTGAAAACAGTATAAATGTATTCTCACCCAGGGCTGGAGGCCACATTGGAAATCAAAATGTCTGCAGGGCAGGCTCCTCATGAGGGCTGTGAGGGAAGATCTGCTCCAGGTCTCTCTCCTTGGCATGTGGATGGCATCTTCTCTGTGTGTCTCTTTCAAATAACACTGTACCACTTCACAGGTAGTGCGAGTACCTTAACATAACAAAACCATCCTAATTCCTCCCTCTTATGCCTCGTATCATTGTGTAACAGTAAAACAGCAAGAAACTAACATCACTCACTCCATTTTTCTTTAAGGGGCGTTTACCCTTTCCTGCACGTAGGCTAGGATAATTTTAGAGCACTGAGATGAAATGTGAAACAGCAATCATGTAGTTTTTGAAACTAACTCCGAGATTAAACGGTGTATTAGTCTGTTCTCACATTGCTATAAAGAACTGCCTGAGACTGGGTAATTTATAAAGGAAAGAAGTTTAAATGACTCACAGTGGTGCATGGCTGGGGAGGCTTCAGGAGACTTACAATCATGGCAGAAGGGGAAGCAAACATGTCCTTCCTCACATGATGGCAGGAAGGAGAAGTGCTGAGCAAAAGCGGGAACAGCCCCTTATAAAACCATCAGATCTCATGAGAACTCCCTCACTATCACAAGAACAGCATGTGGAAACCACTCCCATGATTCAGTTACCTCCCACCAAGCCCCTCCCACCACACGTGGGGATTTTGGGAACTACTATTCAAGATGAGATTTGGGTGGGGACACAGCCAAACCATACCAAAGGGGAAGTTTGTGAACAACTAAGTATGTTTTGTTGGAGATTTACAGAAGCATTGTGACCTAACCAAGGACAAAGAAGTTCCCAACCTCCTCACCCCCTTGCTGGTACCCAGATGTTTGTGGTCCTCAGTCACCTCTTGATTCCAACCCGGTTTCTATGAATCTGACTGCTCTAGGTACCTCATATCAGTGGACTCTTACAGTAGTTGTCCTTTTGTGCCTGGCTTATTTCACTCAGCATCATGTCCTCAAGATTCATCCATGTTGTAGCGTGTGTCAGGCTTTCCTTCTTTTAAGACTGAATCATAATCTACTGTAACGTATACATCACACTTGGCTTATCCATTCTTCTGTTTGTTGATGGACATTTTGGTTGTTTCCACCTCTTAGCTATTGTGAATAATGCTTCTAGAAACATGGGTGTATAAATACCTCTTCACATAGCTTCCCATATCCCCCTACCCATAAAAACCCTCTGGCCAGCCTGAAAACCTGAAAATGGTACTTTAGAATGCTGGTTCAGCATCCTCTTGGTTTGACTGGCTTTCCAAATAAACCTGCTTTTCTTCCTACCACCCCTTGTCTCCAGTGGCTGGCTTTCAGGCAGTGAGCAGGCAAACCTGAGTTCCATTACAGTTGCTGCCATTCAGTTCACTTATAGATCAGCATACATAAGTACGATATATACAGAAGACACTACATAAGCATATGTAACTGAATACCTCTTTGCTATTATTATTTGGAACCAACTGCTGTCTGTTAGGTCAATTAAGAATAAGAAAAATAAAAGTTTGTATTTTACCTTCACTTTTCCTTTCTTTAATGCACTTCCTTTCTTTATGTAGATCTGAGTTTCTTACCTATACTGTTTTCTCTAAAGAAATGTTCTTTTTAACATTTTTTTTTTTGCCAGCCAAGTCTACTGGCAACAAATTCTCTCAATTTTGAGAACGTCTTTATTTCTCTTTCACTTTTTCATCCTATTTTTTTATTGGGGTAAAAAATATACATAACATAAAATTTAACACCTTAGTTATTTTTAATTGTACATTTCAGTGGTATTAAATATATTCATAATGTTGTATAACCATCACCACTATCCATCTCTATAACATTTTCATCTTATAAAACTGGAATTCTATCCTCATTAAGCACTGACTTCCTATTCCCCTCTCCCAGGCCCTGGTGGCCACTATTCTACTTTGTTTCTATGAATCCGACTGCTCTAGGTACCTCATATCAGTGAACTTGTACAATAGTTGTCCTTTTGTGTCTGGCTTATTTCACTCAGCATGATGTCCTCAAGGTTCATCCATATTGTAGCATGTGTCAGGCTTTCCTTCTTTTAAATCTGAATCATAATCTACCCTAATGTATACATCACATTTTGCTTATCCATTCATCTGTTGGTGAACACTTTGGTTGTTTCCACCTCTTAACTATTGTGAACAATGCTTCTAGAAACATGGGGGTACAAATACCTCTTCAAAACCCTGCTTTAATTCTTTAGAGTATATACCTAGAAGTGGAATTGCTGGATCATATGGTAGTTCTGATGTAGGACAGGCACCTCCCAAAATTGGGGCTTAGCCCAGGAGGGTTCTTGGCTTCAACCAGGGAATAATTCAAGAGGAAGCCAGTAGTGTTAGACAGCAATCCTTTATTGAGACAGCTGCTCCTTGCAGAACAGGGCTAACTCATAGGTAGTGCACCTAGAGTCAGCAATGTATGGGCTGTTGGCAACTGTATTTATACTCATGTAAACCCACTTTCAATTACATGCAAGTTAAGGGGTGGGTTAATGCTAAGGGATCTAATGGATAAAGTAGACAGCGTGCAAGAACAGATGGGCCATGTAAGCGGAGACAGAAACCCTGAGAAAAACCAAAAAGGAAATGGTGGCAAACAACAGCACTAACAAAAATGAAGACTGATTTTGATGGGCTTATCAGTTAGCCTGGATAGGGCTGAACAAAGAATCTCTGAGCTTGAGACTATGTCAGTAGAAACCTCCAGAACTGAAAACGAAAGAGAACAAAGAACAAATACAACAGAATATCCAAGAACCATGGGACAACTATAAAAGGTGTAACATACAATGGGAATACTGCTATGGGAGTCCTAGGAAACTAATAAGATCTGCTGAGAGCCCAAACAATGTTGTATACTATAGTATTGGTCACCATTTGTTGAGTGTGTGTGCACTTTAACCTACCAAGGAAGAGTGTACCGCTGTGCCCTTTTCACAGATAAAGATGCTGAGACCCAGGCTGGTTATGCATCCTTGCCAAACCCCTGTTCTAGGAAGAGAAGTTCCAGAACTAACTGATCTGAGGCTATGTGCAGCTGCTGTGCTCTGCTGCTCACATCTGTAGGCTCTGAAGAGTCATAAGATGCTCACTCTAGCTTTGCTGAAGCCCCATGTCCAGACTGGCCACACAGACTCACAGGACTGGACATGTGTCTCTGATTTCAAATCCAGGAACCTGGCTCTACAGCCCAACCTCAGTGCCAGGGGCTGCCTCAGCTAATGCTGTGCCTGCTGTCCTGTCCTGGGACTCCCAACAGCTGCAGGGGTGCCTCCCACTGCCTCCCCATCCTCTGTGCCTTTTTACCACCCGGCTCCAAACTGCTTGAAACCATCACTCAACTACCAGCCTCTCCCCACCACTGTCCGGAACATGTTTGCTGCTGCCAGTGGTTGAATTGCACAGAAGTGAAGAGAAAAAATGGTTTCAGACTCTGAAGCCACTACTGGAGGTGGAGGTGTTCAGATTAACTCTGCAGTCCTTTGGAACAGCTGTTTCTTGGCTGTTCCACTCTAACATGGAAATACTCTCAAGGCTATTCACAGTATCACCTCCACCTTCCTAGAGAAAGATGCTGCAGAAATAAGTCAGGCAAATTGTCTCTGTGCATCCTTATACACAGTAGGTGTTCAAGAAATGTTGGCTGGATTGATCTGAAAATAAGTATGCACAAACGACAGCCATGAGCTGTTCCCTTCCATCTGCTGGAAGGCTGGCATTGAAACCTTCCTCCTCCTGGTAGTCTTTTGCCAGAGAACCAGGCACGCTTGCCCAGGGAGCTGCCTCTTGCAGGCAAGGCCCTGGAGACTCCTGATACGAAGCAATCTCAGAAGGCTTATCACAGAGTGTCAGGTGAAAAGGACAAGATACAGCTGCACTTGCAGTATGATCTCAGCCACGTGAAAAATATATGCATAGAAAATGCCTAGAAGGGATGCAAAGAAAAAAAGAGTTTATACAAATAGATCCATAAATGCAGGTGGATACATTTTTTTTTTTCTGGAAAGAATTACAGAAAATGTTAACGGTGGTTACTATGGGGGAAAGAGGTAGGGGAGGGGTTGAGGGGAAGGTGACTTTCACTTTGCCCCCTTTTGTGGTCTGTTTTCTAAATTTATGTGTGTGTGTGACTTTTATTCATACTTCAAATGTTAGCAGGGTTATTTGGGTAGCACAATTTTGACCCTTTTGTTTGCTTTCTTTATCTTTACCTCTCCAGAGTAAAAATCATTTTTAGTAATCAATTCATTTTTATTCATGTTGTCAAACAAATGAAATAGAAAATTAAGCAAAAAAGAAAAAGACTGAAAACAATATGGCAGATTTTAATGATGGCTATCTCCAGTTAGGTAGATTATTGGATTATGATTTTATTTCTTCTTTATATTTGATCTTCTTGCGGCCAAAACCTAGACAAGTAATTGTAAAGGGAAAATAAAATGCCCAGGCAGCAGCAAGCAAAACCATGAATTAGTGACTTTATTTGGGGAGAGGGCACCCAACTGTCACCTCCCCCACCTGTCATGCTTGTTCTGTCTTCAGTTGCAAATTCTCTTTTGGATCTGGATTCCTAATTCGTGAACGCTCCCTTTTGCACAGATCAGGGCTAATGTGCTGTGTCAGTAATAGTTTTTGTTGACTGAGAAAACACAAATTCAAAGAAAAATCTTAATAGTGAATTGTGTCCCCTGGAAGAAGACACTGGACGGACTATCAGGACCGATATGGTTAAGACCACTGCTATGGTTTGGCTGTGTCGCCACCCACATCTCATCTTGAATCGTAGTTCCCATAATCCCCACGTGTCGTGGGAGGAACCAGGTGGAGATAATTGACTCATGGGAGCAGTTTCCCCCTTCCTGTTCTCATGATAGTGAGTTCTCACAAGATCTGACGGTTTTATATGAGGTTTCCCCCTTCACTTGGCCCTTGTTCTTCTTCTCCCTCCCGCGACGTGAAGAAGGTGGTGTTTGCTTCCTCCTCCACCGTGATTGTAAGTTTCCTGAGGCTTCTCCAGCCGTGCTGAACTATGAGTCAATTAAACCTCTTTCCTTCATAAATTACCCAGTCTCAGGTATGTCCTTAGAGCAGCATGAGAATGGGCTACTGCAACCACAGACTCTGTGAGCAAACTCCCTGGAGTCCTAGGTTTACTAGCTGTGTGACTTTGGGCAAATGACTTAACTCCTCTGTGCTTCATGTCCTCATCTGTAAAATGGGTATAGTCAGGGTTCCTAACAGATAGGGTCATTTGTGAGGCTTCTATGAAGGACAATGGGTGGTACATACGAAGTGCCTACCAAAGGATGGCTGTGATTCTTCTTGCAGGGTGGATGCCTTTCCCGGCAGCTTATCTCAGCACCACAGCCTGGGTGCCTGCATCCCCTGTGCCTTGCATACAGAAGCCAATGCCAGGCTGTATCAATTCTGGGGCCTAAGAGAGAAACAGGATGTCCCATGTGACTTCAGCTGCTTTGGAGTGGGGTCTCCCAGGAATCTTTGTGATATGGTTTGGCTATGTCCCCACCCAAATCTCATCTTGAATTGTAATTTCCACAATTCCCACGTGTCATGGGAGGATCCTGGTGGGAGGCGATTGAATTATGGGAAGAGGGAGTCTTTCCTGCACTGTTCTCGTCATAGTGAATGAGTCTTGCAAGAACTGATGGTTTTTAAAATGGGTGTTTCCCTGTGCAAGCTCTTTTTGCCTGCAGCCATCCACGTAAGATGTGACTTGCTCCTCCTTGCCTTCCATCATGATTGTGAGGCCTCCCCAGCCATGTGGAACTGTAAGTCCAATAAACCTTTTTCTTTCGTAAATTGCCCAGTTTCGGGTGTGTCTTTATCAGCAGTGTGAAAACGGACTAATACACTTTGGGTGCTAGGAATAGCTGAGGGATGTTGAATACGTTTCCTCCAGCCCAGAGGTGAGGGGCAGGTGGAGTAGGGGAGAGGCAACTGACACAGGCTGAACATCTGTATCCGGGCTGGCCCAGGTGGGCTCTGACAAGGCTAAGGATGGCAAGTGGGCAAGCAGAGAGGAGGGGCTGGGAAACTGGCCCTCACCTGGCCCTGATGGGAGGGGAAGAAGAGGGTGGTTGGCTCTGGGAAGAAGAGGGTGGTTGGCTCTGGAGTGAGGGGGCCCTTATATTATCTCTGACAGGAACTCTCTACAGGCTTTGCAGAAGGGCAAATTTTGAATTTAGAGAATTCACAATAATAGGAACTTTCAAAACCCATTCCTGGTTAGCCCGTTCCTGGTGCAGCCAAGATCCTGTGGATCAGGGAATGCTGTGGATGCTCATTTAGCATCATAGACAGAGGGAAGCCTAACTGTGAGCTTCTGGGGCAGTGTCTGTGGCCCCAGTTTACGTGTAGGGTGCCAGGAGCAAGTGCAACACACAGGTTTCTGACCTGAGACACCCAGGGGTGTGCAGAGGTGGTGATGGGCATACGGTTATAAATAGGCACTGGTATAAGTTTCCCTTGCCTGTCATAATCACGTATCACAGTCAGAGTGGTTCAGGAAACAAATGAATTTGCTCACAGCTCTGGAGGCTGAAGTCCAAGATCTAGGCATTGGGAGGGTTGGTTTCTTCCAAGGCCTCTTTCCTTGGCTTGTAGATGTCTGATTTCTCGTGTCTTCACGTTGTCTTCCCTCTGTGTGTGTCTGCCCAGATCTCCTCTCCTTATAAGGACATCTGTCATCTTGGATTAAGGGCCACCCTAAAGACCCCATTTTAACTTAATTACCCCTTTAAAGACCCTGCTTTCAAATGCAGCCACACTCTGGAGGTACTGGGGGTTAGGGTTTCAACATATGAATTTTAGGAGGAACACAATGTAGCCCCCAACAGCATATATAATATTAAGGGTTTTTTGTTTGTTTGTTTGTTTCTTGTTTTTGAGACAGAGTCTTGCTCTATCACCCAGGCTGGATTGCAGTGGTGCAGTCTCAGCTCACTGCAACCTCCCACCTCCTGGGTTCAAGTGATTCTCCTGCCTCAGCCTCCCGAGTAGCTGGGATTACAGGCACCCGCCACCATGCCCAGCTAACTTTTGCATTTTTAGTGGAGATGAGGTTTCACCATGTTGGCCAGGCTGGTCTTGAAGTCCTGACCTCAGGAGATCTGCCCATATCCGCCTCCCAAAGTGCTGGGATTACAAGTGTGAGCCACTGTGCCTGGCCGGTATTTTTTTAAACCAGAAATTACCTTCGATATGTCTGCACACATAGAATAAGCTGTCCGTTTGCTTTGCTTTGTCCGGGTGCAGTTGTCCTCTGATGACTCAAGTGCCAGTGACATCCACCCTGTCCTGGGGACCTGCTACCATCCAAGTTCTGTCCCGGGTGTGGGGATGAGTCCCCAACAAGATCCATGCCTTCAGGGAGCTCAGGGAGAGGAGGGGCAGGGGACACAGGAGTGTGGACAACAGCCACCATGACCCCACACTGCTTCCCAACCAGAGAGGAAGAAGTGCTGAATTGGTATTGGGAAAACGGAGCTGATGCTGACGCCCGGGAGCAGGCGGAGATTGGGAAAGTGGCCTGGTGTTCCTCCAGCTGCAGAGGCAGAAGCGCTTTCCTGAAAGAGGAGCCACCCTCGGCCAAGGCAGGAAAATGTGACGAAAACCCAGCGTGTTGGTTGGATCTGGTTTTGTCTGGCAAACGTTGGGGCCCTGTGGGAGATGAGGAGCGAGGGGACACAGAGCACCCGAGGGAAGGGTCTTGCCATCCAGCCTGCAATTAGTTTACCCTGCACAGGAGCGGAGCTGGTGAAGGATGTCAGTCGGGAGCAACACAATCAGACTCCATTTTCTTAGGATAACTCTGATATAAAAATGCATAACTAATTGCTAATAAATAATTTATCAACATTTTTCAAAGCTTGGAGTCTGGGTGGGGGCTGGGTATAAGTCACAGGCTCATTGACCGTGAAGCGAGGAGACCCAGCCCAGCAGGGGTTTCTGTCTGCAGAGTCATCTCATCACCACGTGTTCTGAAATGAATGTCTCCTTCTCTGAACTTCAGTGTCCTTCACTGAGGAGTGGGCCTGAACACTGATCACTACCATCCATGCCAGCCCTAAAACTGTTAGCTTAGCATAAGAAACTGCACACACATCAAGGGGTTCAGGGGAGTAGGGGGAGAGAGGAGAGCTCAGAGAGGCAACACCGTATTTACTTATAAATACAGGTTTCAGCCAGGTGCAGCGGCTCACGCCTGTAATCCCGGCACTTTGGGAGACCAAGCTGGAAGCATCACTTGAGCTCAGGAATTTGGAACGAGCCTGGGCAATGTGGTAAAAGCTCCATCTCTACAAAAAATACAAAAATTAGCCAGCCAGGCCTGGTGGCATGATCCTGTAGTCCCAGCTACTCGGGAGGCTGTGGCGGGAGGATCCCTTCAGTCCAGGAGTTTGAGGTGGCAGTGAGCTATGATTGCACCACTGCACTCAGCCTGAGTAACGGAGTAAGACTCTGTTTCAATCGGTCAATCAATCATCAACAGGTTTCCATGTGAATCCTCTCCACAGTCCTGATCATAAGATGTTATGATCTCATTTTACAGATGGGACAACAGAGAGTGAGGTTAGGGGACTTGCCCAGAGTTACACAGCTAGCAAGCAGCAGAAGTGGGATTCGAACCCGCATCCTCCCATCAACCCATGCTCTGTCCCTACTGAGTTAACAAGTCACATCTCTGGTTAGTTGCTGGCCAGTCCTAGCCCTCTCCCATCTCTGCTCTCTCTTTGCATCCAGCTGTCCCTTGAGCACTGAGTGCCGGTCACCCTAAAATAACTGACACCTTTTCCCTCTCTCTTGGGTACAGTTGAGTCTGGGTTGTTATTGCTTTGGATTCTCAGGGGCACAGAGGTTAGCTCCACTGGAAATCATGAGTAAGGTGGCAACAGAGTAAAGCTCACAGTGATGAACAGATAATGGCCCAATTGAAAAATCGCCTCATCTCAGATCATTAGCTACCTTCCCTCAATAATGCGATTCAGCGGCCACAGTGGGTTTTCCTCTGTTGTTGGTTTGTTGGAATCTGTTTCCAAAAAGTACAAAAATGTGGTGAGCTCCTCACACTGGCTGGCGAGTGCCCAGCTGCCAAGGTGGATATTTGTGTTGGGGGGAAAATCATCCTGGTATTGAAAAACAGGACAGAGCTCTCCAGAAGGATCTGGACACTGATTTTTAGTTACTAGCTAAGTGTTTGGGGAAATCCACCTGTCGTAGGTGGGGTATTCTGAGAAGCAGATTCTGAAATAGAGCTCTGTGTGCAGAGAGGATTCGTGTCTGTGGGGGCAAAGGATCAGCATCTGGCAAAGCGAGAAAATGAACTCTGCTGAGGTCGCAACAAAGACCTCAGCGGATCCCACATAAGCGTTGAAGCCCGGATCACTTTTGTAGGAGCCTGACTGGTAAATTAAGGGGCAGGGGCATATGGACTGCGTGTGTCTCTCCAAAATTTATATATTGAAGCCCTAACCCTCAGTGCGATTGTACTTGGAGATAGGGCCTTTTCAGAATAAATGAAGGTGAAATGAGACCCTCTGATCCTATTGTCCTGTGGCCTTACAAGAGGAGGAGACACCAGAGCTTGCTCGTGTACTCTTGCTCTGCCCTCGACCCCCTGTGTCCACAGATAAAAAGCCACGAGAGGACATAGTGAAAAGGCGGCTGTCCGAAGCCAGGAAGACAGCCCTCGCCGGGAACCAACTCTGTCAATACCTTGATCTTGGACTTCTAGCCCCCAGAATTCTAAGAACATAACTTTTCTCTTGCTTAAGCCCCCTATTCTGTGGTTGGTTCTTTGTTATGGCCATTCTTTGTTAATACAGGGGACACGTGACCACCTCTGCTCCCATTTCCTCAAGATGCAATATTGGTTTTGATTTTTCTTCTTTTTTAGTTAACTCTGTTGGGACAGAATTTGCATACAATAAATTTCACCCATTTTAAGTGTACATTTGATGAGTTTTGACAAATGTAAACAGTAGTGTAATCACCATCATAATCATACTATAGAACATTTCCATCACCTTGAAAAGTTTTCTCCTGCTCTTATGGCATCAATTCTCTCTCCCTCATCCCCTGCCTCCGCCATCCAGGCTCCCCCTGACCTGCTTTCTCTCACTATAGTTTTGCCTTTTCTGGAATTTTATATAAATGGAATCATGTAATATGGAGTCTTCTGTATCTATCTTTTTTCACCTACCATAATGCTTTAAAGATTCATCCATGTCATTGCATGTATCAGCAGGTCATTCCTTTTTATTGATGAGTAGCACAGCATTATATGGATATGCCAAACATTTATTCATTGAGTTGATGGACATTTGGGTTTGCCCTGATTTGAATGTGTCCCCAAATTTCTTGTGTTGGAAAGTTAATCCCCAAATTGATATGCTGATGGCATTTGGAGGCAGGGCCTGTGGGAGGTAATCAGGATTAGATAAAGTCCTCAGGGTGGAACCCTCATTATGAGACTGGTGGCTTTATGAAAAAAAAAAAAAAAACGGAAAAGAGTTGGGAGTTGGCACCCTCTTGTCCTCTCATCACATGATGCCCTGTGCCACATGATGCCACAGCAAGAAGGCCCTTACCAGATGCTGGCGCCATACTCTTGGACTTGTCAGGTTCCACAACTGTAAGAAATACAATTTTTTTTGTTATATAAATTACCTAGTCTCAGGTGTTCAACTGTAGCAACAGAAAATGGAGTAAGACATGGTTGTTTTCAGTTTGGGAATTTTATGAATAAAGCTGCCATGAATATAGCAACATACAAGATTTTGTATGGATGTATGTTTCATTTCTCTTGGCTAAATACCTAGGGGTGGGATTGCGGGGTCGTATAAGTGTAGTTTAGTTATATTAGAAACTGCCAAACTGTTTCCCAAAATGGCCATGCCTTTTCAGATTTCCACCAACTATGTATAGAGTTCTGGTTGCGCCGTGTGTTCACCAACAGTTGGCATTGCCAGGCTTTTTGATGCTAACCATTCTAGCAGGAGCGTAATGATTTCTCATTGTGATTTTAATTTGCATTTCATTAATGATTGATGATGTCGTGCATGTCTTCAAGTGCTAATTTGCCATCTATACATATTCTTTGGTGAAGCATTCCAAATTGTTCACCCATTTAAAAAATCCAAATTGTTCACCCATTTTAAAAAGTTGAATTGTTTATATCATTGAGTTGTCTAATACATGTATACAAGCTTTTTATTTTAATCTAAGCATTGCCTTTTCATTTTCTTAACAGTTTATTTTGAAGAGCAAAAGTTTTTAATTTGATAAAGTCCAATTTGATAATCTTTTTTATAGTTTCTGGCTTTTTGTTTACTTGTTTTGTTCTAGGAAATATTTCCCTGACATCTTCCATCTTTCCTTCTGGATACTTTAGAGTTTTAGCATGTATATTATTGTCTATAATTCGTTTTAAGTCAATTTTGTATATGATGTTTAAAAATTGAGGTTTTTATTTTCCCATGTGAATATTTAATTTTTTCAGCACCATTTGTTGATAAGGCTATCCTTTCTCCTATTGAATTACTGGTACTATTATTAAAAACCAATTGGAACAGAAAAAAAAAAAAAACCAATTGGCCCTGTATGTGTGGGCTCTGTTACATTGATCTACATGTCTATCTCTATGCCAATATCACACTGTCTTCATTACTGTAGCTTTATAATAAATCTTAAAACCACATAGTGTAAGGTTTCCAACTTTATTCTTTTCAAAATTATTTTGGCTGCTCTAACTACTTATCATTTCCATATAAATTTTAGAATCAACCTGTCAGTTTCTATTTTTAGAAAAACTTGCTGACATTTTGATGTGATTACATTGTATATATAAATCAATTTGGGGAGGATGGGGAGTTTTATAGTACTGCTGCTTTGGATTCATTAACATGGTCTACTTCACTTATTTAGGTACTTTAATATTTTTCTCAGTAAAGTTTTGTAGGTTTCAATATATAGGTATTGTAATATTTTGTTAAATTATTCCTAAGTGTTTTACTCTTAGAAGTTCTTGTAAACAGTATTGTTTCTTAATATAAATACATAATTTTCTGTTGTAAATATGTAGAAATACAACAGTTTTTTTATATTGACATTGTATCCTGTGACCTCACTCACTTACTAGTTCCAGTATCCTTTTCTGTACGTTTCTTAGCATTGTCTACATAGACAATCACATCATCTGGGAAATAAAATTTAATTTTGTCTTTCTAATTGATGTACTATTTATATCTTTTAATTATTTTATTGCCCAGGCTCTGACTTCCAGCAAAATATTAAATAAAAGATAAAAGCGGACATTCTTTCCTTGTTCTTGATCATAGAGAGAGGCATTCAATCTTATGCCATTAAGTATGATGTTAGCTGCAGGATTTTTGTAGATGCCTTTTATCAAGTTGAGGAAATTCTCTTCTATTCCTAGTAACTGAATTGGGTTTTTTTTTTTTGTAATCATAAATGGTTTTGAATTTTGTCAAGTGTTTTCTTTACTAGATATAGAGATCTTCATATTTACATAGTCCTCTTGAGTGAGCTTTGGTAATTTGTTTCTCTTAAGGAATCAGTACATTTCATCCAAGTTGTTAAATTAGCCTTTAAAGGTCTGTAGGATCTGTAGTGATGTCCCTCTTTTATTCTTGATGTTAGTAACCTGTGCTTCTCTCATTTATTTTCTTAATTAGTCTGGCTATAAGTTAGTCAATTTCATTGATCTTTTCTAGGAATCAGCTTTTGGTTTTAGTAATTTCTTGGGTATTTGTTTAAGTTTTATTTCATTGATTTTTGCACTCACCCTTACTGTTGCCTTTCTTCTGCTTATCTTGGGTCTAATTTGCTCTTTCTCTAGCTTTTTAAGGAGAAATTTTAGGTCATTGATCTTAGGTTTTTCTTCTTTTCTAATATAATTATGTAATGCATACATTTCTCATTAAGCACTCCTCAGCTGCATCCCACAAATTTTGATATATTGCATTTTCTGTATCATTCAGTTCAATGCTTTTTCTAATTTTTCTTGTGACCTACATGTTATCTAGAAATCTAATTTAAGTCTTGTTTAATTTCAAATTTGGGGTATTTCCAGATGTCTTTTTGTTATTGATTTTTTTAATTTAATTTTGTTATCAGAGAACATACTTCATATTACTTCAATTCTATTAAATTTGTTAAGGTTTGTATTATTATCAAGAATATGATCAATCCTGGTAAATATTACATATACACTTCAAAGACTATGTATTCTGTTGCTGTTGCTTTTACAAATATCGATAAGGTCAAGTTGGTTACTAGTGTTGTTTAAATCGATACATGATTATTTTCTATCTACTTGTTCCTTTTTTTGAGTATTGAAATATCTGCTGTGATTACAGATTTATATATTTCTTCTCTCTATTCTATTTGTTTTTGCTTTTTGTATTTTATGTATGTTGGACCATTTGACAGGTACGTAAATCTTTAAGATTACATTGTTTTCTTGATGAATTTACTTCTTTATAATTATGGAATTCTACTCTTTATTCCTAGTAATATTTCTTGGTCTGAAGTCCACTTTGACATATTAATATAGCCACTCTAATTTTCTTTTGATTAGTGTGTGTATGATATTTCTTTTTCCATCCTTTTACTTTTTAACCTTTCTATAGCTTTCTTATTTTAGTAGGCATCATGTAGATAGTTGATACTTGGAAATTACTATTTTATCCAATCTGACAATACTTGCATTTTAACTATAATGTTAGAATATTAACATTTAATGCAATAATTTATACAGATCTACCATAGTAGTATTTGTTTTCTATTTGTCCCATCTGGGGTTTTTGTCCTTATTCTTTCTTTTCTTTTGAATTTATAGAGTAATTTTTATAATTCTGATTTATATCCTATCTACTATTGTACTATATGCTTTTGTGATTAGTTTTTTTAGTGGTTGCTCCATAGTTTACAATGTACATCTTAACTTATCACAATCTACTTCCAAAGAATGTTATAACATTTCATGTATAGTGTAAAGACCTTAAAACAGTATATTCTCATCCCCTACCTTCTATTTTTTGTGCTATTGTTGCCATATATTTTCTTCATATACCTCTCAACGCATAATTATCATTTTTGCTTTAACTAGTCAATTATCTTTTCATGAGATTTTTTAAAATTAAAAGATATCTTTTATACCTTTCTACATATTTACCACTTCTGATGCTCTTTATTTCTTTATGTAGAGTCAAATATTATTTTTCTGGCTGAAGAAATTTCTTTAACAGGTCTTGTGGTACATGCCCACTAGCAATAAATTATCTCATTTTTTTCTCTGTCTAAAAAGGTCTGTATTTCATCTTTTTTTAAAATTTATTTGATATTTTCTGCTGGCTATATAATTCCAGGTGACTCTGTTTTATTTCTTCCAGCACTTTAAATATGTCAATCCATTGTCTTCTGGCTCTCATGGTTTGCAATAAGAAGTCTTCTGACATTCTTGTTTTTATTCTTGTCTCTGACACTCCGATGTTAGACTACCTGATATTCTCCCACAGGTCACTGAAACTCTTCCTTCCTTTAACCATTTGTTTTAGTCCATTTGGGCTGCTATAAGAGAATATCACAAACTGGTTAATTTACAAAGGACAGATATTTATATATCCCTGTTCTGAAGGTCTGGAGACCCAAGATCAAATCACTGGCATTTGGTGCTTGGTAAGGGCTGCATTCTCTGGAAGGCAGGAATGTTGTGTCCTCACACTACAGAAGAGCAGAAAAGAAAGCTAGTTGAACACTGCATGAAGCCTCTTGTATAAGTACCTTAATCCCATTCACAAGGAAGAAGCCTAATTACCTCTTAAATGTCCCTTGTCTTAATATGCTCACATTAGCAACACCTGAATTTTGGAGGTGGCACAGTCAAGCCATAGCAGTGTTCTTTTTTTCTTTCTGAGCTTCCCGTTTTTTGTTTTTTGTTTGTTTGTTTGCTTGCTTTTTTTGTTTGTTTGTTTGTTTTGGTTTGGTTTGGTTTGGTTTGGTTTTTTTTTGAGACAGAGTCTTGCTTTGTCTCCCAGGCTGGAGTGCAGTGGTGCAATCTCGGCTCACTGCAACCTCCACCTCCTGGGTTAAAGTGATTCTCCTGCCTCAGCCTCCCAAGTAGCTGGGATTACAGGTGTGCACCACCACACCCAGGTAATTTTTTTCTTTTTTGTATTTTTAGTAGAGATGGGGTTTCACCTTGTTGGTCAGGCTGGTCTTGAACTCCTGACCTCGTGATCCACCTTGTCTTGGCCTCACAACCGAGCTTCCTTTTTTTAGATAGTTTCTATTGCTATGTCTTCTGGTGCTCTAATTTTTCTTCTCCATGTGCAATCACACCCAATTTATTGTGTTGCAGTGTGTTTTCCATTTCTAGCAGTTTTATTTGGGTCTTTTTAATAGCTCTCATTTTTCTCCTCATAATGTTTATGCCTTTATTTAGCTTCCTGTGTGTGTTTTGCTTCCCATGGTTTTGCTTTCCACAGTTTCAGTTACCCGTGGCTAACTGTAGTCTGAAAATAGGTGAATTTAGTACAATAAGATATTTTGAGAGACAGAAAGAGACCACAATCACATAACTTTTATTATAGCATACTGTTATATGTTCTATTTTACTATTATTTATTATTGTTAATCTGTTACTGAGCCTGATTTATACATTAAACAGTATTATATACATGTATGTATAGGAAAAATATAGTATATATAAGGTTCAGGACTATTTGCAGTTTCAGGCATCTACTGGGGGCTTTGGAACATATGCTCCATGGATAAGGGAGAACCACTGTATATAGTGTCAGTGTGTGTGTGTGTGCGTACACGTGTGTGTGTTGAGAGAGGGATCCTTGTCTATTAATTCCACATTTTAAAATTTTTAGATCTATTTCTATTTATTGATTTTTTTTTTCCTGGTTGTGCCTCTTACTTTCCTATTTCTTAGCATGCTTGGTAATTGTTAAATAAAATGTTAGATATGGTGAATTTTACATTGTTGAACTCTGGATTTCCTTGCATCCCTTTAAATGTTTTCAGATTTTGTTCTAGCATGCAATTAAGTTCATTGTTTGGGCCTTTTGAGGCTCATTTTTAAGCTTTGTTCAAGGGGATCCAGAATGGCTTTTAGACTAACACTAAGTTAGCCCTGATACAAAGGCAACATTCCTCTGTGGACTCCACTTAATCCCTGGCATTATGAGGTTTCTTCACTTTGCCTACTGGGAACATGAGCAAAATCCCAGCCTTTTGTGAGGCCCATGAAATGTTTGGGTACTTCTTCCTCTTTGTTCTTTCCACAGCTTTGTGGATTTTCACCACATGCATGTGTGCGTGCACACACAGGTGCGTGCACACACACACACACAGGTCAGTACTCAGCCAATGAGTTGTGGGGACCATTCTGCAAATTTCCAAATCAATCTCTCTCTCTGTCTCTCTGAGTTTGTGTGTGTGTGTCTGTGTGTGTGCATGCGTGTGTGTCTGTGTGTGTTTGTGTGTGTGCATGCATGTATGTGTCTCTGTGTGTGCGTGCACATGCATGCATGTGTCTGTGTGTGTCTGTGTGTGTGCATGCATATGTATGTTTCTGTGTGTGTTTGTGTGTGCATGCATGTGTGTGTGTCTGTGTGTGTGCACGCACATGCATATGTCTGTGCCTGTGTGTGTTTGTGTGTGCACATGCATGCGTGTGTCTGTGTGTGTTTGTGTGTGTGCACATATGCGTGTGTGTGTCTGTGTGTGTGTTTGTGTGTGTGCACATATGCGTGTGTGTGTCTGTGTGTGTGTGTTCATGCATATGTGTGTGTCTGTGTATGTGTGCACGTGTGTGTGTTTCTGTGTGTCTGTGTGTGTATTTGTGTGTGTGCACATGTGTGTGTGTGTCTCTGTGTGTGTGTGTCTGTGTGTGTGTGCACACACACATGCTGCTGCATCTCTTCTAGACCTGCCCTGAAAATTTCTGCCGCCTCAGTTTCCCTGAATAAGAATCCCTTTTTCTTCCATTTAGTGGAATATTGAGCTCTGTTGGGTTCTCCTCCCTACCCAGGGGCCTGGAATCTGCCTCCAGGAAATAAGCTGGGAGAATCTTGAGGCTCACCCCATGTTTTTCTTTTCTTTTAGAGATCAGGGTCCTGTGATACCTGTGACTCAATGTCTGAAAGCAATTATTTTATGTATTTTATTTTTCAGTTGCTATGGTGGGAGGGTCATTCTTCTAGCAGTTAATGCTTCATGGGAAATCTACTGGATTCACCCTCTATCTCGGTCAGAGGTGGGGAGGGGTCTAGTTTGGAGGCTTCTACTTGGTCTGTGCCTCTACAATAGCTCTTACCCTACCGGCCTAGAAACAACATGGCAGTTCTGCCCACTACCAAGTATGTCCAGCCATACATCCAGGGACCAGAGAGATGACCTCTGGGTGGATCCATGGGACCTAGAAGCCTAACTTGAGCTGGATCTGGCCAGGACTCCCCCGATGGTGTGACTCCCTCTTTTAGTCAGTTTGGGATGCTCTAACACAGGGGTGTCTCATCTTGTGGTTTCCCTGGGATACATTGGAAGAAAAAAAAAGTCTTGGGCCACACATAAAATACACTAACACTACTGATAGCTGATGAGCTGAAATAAAATAAATCACCAAAAAATCTCATAAGGCTTTAAGAAAGCCCAGGAATTTGTGTTGAGCTGCATTCAAAGCCATCCTGGGCTGCATCCTGGGACAATGCCAACTTGTCCCCGGTTCCCTTGCTCCACGAGTCTCCCTAGATCTGCCCTCTCCTGTAACACACTGTACATAGCAATTAATATGTTTTTCATTTCTTCTGTCTCCCTGCTGCTGGTACATAAACTCTGAGGATCTCTGTTTTGTTCACTGACATCCCTCAAGCACCTCTAGCAGTGTCTGGCACTTAGTAGGTATGCAAGATTCTTAGATGTTGAGTGAACCTCCCCCTCTCAGCCAAAACTCTTAAGCCTTGGCTCCTGCTGGGTTTGGCTGCTGCTCAGAAACTGAGCCATGGGCTACAGGTCAGACAAACTTGCTCTAACAAATACATCATAGGCCGGTGGCTTAGACACAAGCATTTGTTTATCACAGTTCTGGAGGCTGGAAGTCCAAGATCAGGGTGCCAGCAGATCTGGTGTCTGGTGAGGGCCTCTTTCTGGTTTGTAGATGGTCAGTCATCTTCTTGTTTTATCTTCACACAGCAGAGAGAGGAAGCAACCTATCTCATGCCTCTTCTTATAAGGACACTAATCTAAGCATGACAGCTCCACCCCCATGACCTAATGACCCAGAGGCCCTCCTTCGATGCCATCACACTGGAAACTAGGCTTTGACATTTGGATTTTCCGGGACACAAATGTTCAGTGCACAGCCCTATGCCATCTCTCTTAACAGAAGCTATAATAATGTATTGTCGTTATTATGATTATTAGTTAATTGAATGGGCATTTTTGTGCCAGGCATCAAGTTTTACCTGCAAATTCTCTCTTTCATTCCTTACAATGCTCTCGAACAGGTACCGTCATATTCTATATCTTGTAGGCACAGAAGTTGAGACTCATAAGAATGAAGTTAACCCGCCCAAGGTCAAGGATCTGAACTCCGGCTTTCTGATTCTAACTTGACCATTCAGTTCCCAGCATGACAGCAACTCAGAGGGCAGAATAGTGCAGAGAGTGCGGGGAAATGCTGCACAGGTGAGTGGGATGTGGATCAAAGGGCAATGGGGGTGCCCTGTCCAGTTCAGTGCCTTTAGGCCACTGCAAAGGTAGTGGCTTACTCCAGCACCTGCTCAGGACAGACCTGTGAAGATCTTCTAAGATTTTCAATCAGCATTTAAAATATTAAAACTAATGCATCGACTTCTGTTTCAAAGAACCTCAGTTTGGTGACCCCCAGACTAATAAAGCTATTTATCCTGGAAACTGGCACAAGCTCCAGCGAGACTGTGTCCTGGAAAGCAGCACATGAGCCCTGTGCCAGGTGGTGGGGTGCAATGGACACAAAGGTCATGTGTACCCACTGTGTCCAGGTCTCAATCTAGAATCTAGATCCACACTGGGAGGTACAGGCTGAACTGGTCTGGGCATTGACCCAGGTTGGCTAAGAACAGCAAAACCAGAGAGAAAGACTAAAACCTGGATAGAAAATAGATTTAATTTCTCATGCCAGTTCTGAATGATTGCCTGAGGCTTCCTGGAATCTTTTATTGACAAAGACTGGAAGGGTGTGGAAGAGTCCAGTAAATCAGAATGTTGTGATGGATTAGTTATGTCTGCTATGGTCAGGGAGGTGGAGAGTGGCTGCCTGAAGCTCATGATTTGCTGACCCTGGTCTAAGCTACTGTGCAGGAGAGGGGCAGATAGTCCTAGCCAGAGCAGTGGTGAGGACTCTCAAAGCTGAGTTATAAGGAGAACCAGGAAATGGGGCCCGACACAAGAGGGTTTAGAACGTGTTAGAAGGAGGATCACTCAGATGAAGGCAAGTGGACTGGTACAGTCCCCGAATGGCAGGTCTTTCCAGGTCTTTAGTGAACCACTATTTTAAATGCTAACTTGTCTCCAATTCCCTTGCTCCACGAGTCTCCCTAGATCTGCCATCTCCTGTAACACACTGTATGTAACATTTAATATGTTTTTCATTTCTTCTGTCTCCCTGCTGCTGGTACATAAACTCTGAGGATCTCTGTTTTGTTCATGACATCCCTCAAGCACCTCTAGCAGTGTCTGGCACTTAGTAGGTATGCAAGATTCTTAAATGTTGGGTGAACCTCCCCCTCTCAGCCAAATCTCTTAAGCCTTGGCTCCTGCCCGGGGCTGGCTGCTGCTCAGAAACTGTGATTGGCAGGTACATATGTCTTTGATTAATACGAATGGGGAAACACATTCACACTTACTTAATACATTCAGTTGTGTTGGCAATATATTTCAAAATATGGAGCCCATCGGGGGAGGCAGTGGGGGTAAGGATGATAATGAAGGAGTCCTTCCCTGGGAGTCCTGGCTCAGGAGGAGGGGAAGGGCCAGCTCCAAGCTGGAGGCACTCACTAACTGTTCTCCACGGGGACCCTCCCTCCTCACATCCTGGTCTGTAACACGGGGATGCCAGCATCTGCCCTGTGTACCTCAAAGAGGTGTAAGGTTTCAAAGAGGTAATCTATGCTAAAAGATGCTTCGTGAAACGGTGCACGTTTGCCCTCCTTTTGTTCTTGTTGTTATGATGATGATGTGTCACTAAGTGGATGGGCGTTTTTGTACCAGGCATTGTGTGGGGAGTTTTACAGGCGTTCTCTCTTTTATTCCTCAAGGCCCCATGGAATAGGTACCGCTACATTCTATATCGTGTGGGTACAGAAATTGAGACTCGTAAGAATGAAGTTCACCTGCCCAAGGTCAAGGATCTGAACTCAGGCTTTGTGATTCGCACTTTACTGAGCAGGACAGAAAGAGAAGATGCCTGGTTTGCAAACCAGGAAGAGGGTCCTCACCATACACCAGATACTGACTGTCCCCAACTGCAAATCCAGCCTGTTAGCCACTAGGGAAAGAATGACGTCAGGGGAAGGCTGGACCGATGTGCAGGGGAAGGTAAACCCTCCCATCAGTGAATCAGGTCACCCTGGGCAAGGCGGATGATGGTAGTGCAAATACAGTTAGCCCTTGAGCAGCATGGGTTTGCATGGTGAGAGTCCAGGTAAGTGCCGATTTTTTCCAATAAAGCTTACACTGAGTGATTGCCTGAGGTTTCCTGGAATCTTTTATTGAGAAAGACTGGGAGGGTGTGGAAGGGTCCAGTAAACCAGAACGCTGTGATGAATTAGTAATGTCTGCTATGGTCACAGAGATGGAGAGTGGCTGCCTGAAGCTCATGATTTGCTGACCCTGGTCTAAGCTACTGTGCAGGAGAGGGGCAGACAGTCCTGGCCAGAGCAGTGGAAATATAGTTTCCACTTCCACCTTCTTTGACTCTTCCACCTCCACCACCCCTAAGACAGCAAGACCACCCTCTCCTTCTCCTCCTCCTCAGCCTCCTCATCATGAAGATAACAAGGATAAAGACCTTTATGGTGATCCGCTTCTGCTAAATGAATGCTAAATATACATTCTCTTTCTTATCATTTTCTTAATAACACTTCCTTTTCTTTGGCTCATTTATTATAAGAATACAGTATATAACACATATACAAAATATGTGTTCATCAACTATTTATGTTATTGGTAAGGCCTTGATCAATAGTAGGCTATTAGTAAATTTTTGTGGGCATCAAAAAAAAATGACACGGGGACTTTGGCATCACCAGGCCTGAATTCAAATGCCACGCTGCCACTCAACAGCTCTGTGCCTTTGGCCACGTGGCCATGGGGTTCGTTTTGTTTCCTTCTCTGTTGGGCAAAACGGCAGTAGTAGTTGTGAGGATAAATGATAAATGCAGCCCCCAGCCCAGGACTAGGCCCCCAGTAGGTGTTCCGGAATGCTAGCTTCCATGTCCCCTGGGCAAATTCCCATAGAATTCAGGAAGCGCTATTGGCTCTCTGAGGAGCTCGTGGCCTGTCACCCTGGGTCCCGCCTCTGTTGGCCAGCAGCCCCCGTTTCCTGGGGCTCTAGGTGCTGTTTGAATTTTGCAAGCGTAACAATCGACCACTCCCGTCTGCAAAGGGAGTATGGCAGAGGCTGGTTGGGGGGATTTAATTTGGACATAGCTCTGTTCCAATTTGTCAAACATGGCAGCTGCTGCCTTTGGCACGTGCAGTCCCAGCTGCTGGTCACTTGCCAAGAAAGCAGTGCCCTGGGCAGAAGGCAGCTTTGTGCTCCTGTCTCCAGAGAGCTGTGCAGTGACTGAACAAGGGGCTTCTTTCTCCCTTTGGAAAGGTACGCAGCAGCCCCCCAAGAATTCATGCCCTGTATTTATCAACAAGGGGCCTTCCTCAGTGACTGGCATGCCACTGGCTCAGCTCTCCAGCTCCGATGTTGGCTCTGGAGTGGCTGGTCTTGGCGTCACTGTCTGGGTGCTGTGAGTCAGTTGGTTTGCAGGCTGCGGAACACCCTTCAGTGCTGGGGAGCCCCGATGCCACCTGGAAGGGGTGCCCAGGATGCCTGGGAAGCTGGTTCATCCCCTGTGTGTGAGCGGCCAGTTTGGCGAATTGGAGACCGGGGGGCTTGAGCCACCGTGACTGGCCAGGGTCATCACAGCCACATTGTTGCAGATCTGGGATCTGAGCCCTGCAGTGTGATCCCAGCCCTGTGCTGTCACCACGACACCACCTGCCTCCTTGTCCCCCCCGGTTAGGATTCCTGTTCCTCGTGAGCCAAATGTTTTCACAGCCACTCTGCCCTCTCCCGCCTCCTTTCTTGACCTTTGTTGCAATAAATGGCCATGACTGAGAAAAGGTCAGAGCATTCCAGAGGGAAGGGAGCCTGCCCAGCTAAGGCACCATGCCACACAGGCCTGACCGACTGGGGTGCCTGGACTCTGGGGTGCCTGATGTAGAGCCCAGCCTGAGTCAGGAGGATGGAGTTACAAGGCAGCTACGTTGCAAGAGGAATGGTCCTGTCCACCCTACAGCCTTTTCTTTCCTTCCAGAGTTTGGGCTCTCACCAGCTGGCCTGGCCTAACCACCCTGGGTTCCCAAGGGCTTACTGGGGCCCTCGTCCTAGTCAAGGTCGCCGTCACCTCTCGCCTGCCTAGCCAGGGCCTGCCTGCTCATGACTTCTCCTTTGCATCTGCTGCCTGAAGCCAGCTGGCTGAAACCCTGGCTGCCAGCCTATGATCCATTCTGCCCTTTGCTTTGGTCTGGAGTGCCTGTTGTGCTTGCTTTCTCTGTTTTATTAGCCTGGAGAAGAAAGGGGGTTATCCTGGGACCATGGGTGGGGTGCAGGGTTGGCCAAGGGTTTCTTCAAGGTGGGATGGAGACAGGAGCATGTTTGTAGGAAGAGGAGGACAGGAGGGTGTGAGAGAGGCAGCAAGGGCATTATCAAGATCTGGAGGGGAAAAGGTTTGATGAAGAGTTTCTCGAAGAGGCAGCTGGTGGCATGGGAGCCCTGTGGAAACTGCAATGAAAAGAACGAAGGGACCCTGCCCATCGCTGCTACTGAGAGCCATGAGGGGCAGAGGCTGCCCCTGGGGCCTTTCTCAGCTGAGAAAGAGGAAATCCCTGATTCTCACCCCCTCCCCTGTCCCCGTGGGGGCATCTCACCCCTAATCCTAATGACCTGCTGCAGCCTGGCTCAGTAATTCAGGGGCTCCTCAGTTCCCCTGGGTGCACACCATTGTGTGTGCCAGCCAGGTGTGGGCACCTGTCCAGCGTCTCTCTGCCCCTGAAAGTCAGCACAAATGCTGTGGTCAAAATGGGAGCTGAGCTTGGGGTGGGGACAGAAAGGGAACTTTGCAAGCTGAGCAGGGCACGTGGTGGCGGGCTTGGGGGCCTCCCAGGACAAGGTGAACCCTTCAGTGGTAAGTGGTGTCACCAGGGGGTCTCTGGGTAGCCTCTTGCTGCTGAGGAGACTGTGAGGAGGGAGACTTGCCCCTGCAGAGCCTCCCAGCATCGGACAAACAGCTCTCCAGAGCTCTGGGGAGGCTCCCACACAGCAGTGGCCAGCGTGTCCTCAGCAGACCTCAGTTCCCGTAAAACCAGCAGGTGGGACTGAGGGCACCTGGACCCCTTCGGAGTCTGAACCGCCACGACCCTGTGGCCTGCCGCCTCTCCTGACTTACCCTCCTGTTTCTAGAATGTCCTCTGTGCCTCCAAAGGCAACACCAGGTGCCGAGAGCCACATGTTGCCCTTAGAACCGCAGATGGAGGTGCAGGGGCCACGTGTCCCTGACTTGGCTTCGCATCTCAGAAATGCTCGTGCTAAGGTGCAGAAATGGAACGTGAGGCACTGGGGGTCTGTGAGGCTCTTGATGCAGATACAGAAAGCTCCTCCAACTGAAGTAGGAGAGAGAGGTTTGAAGGAGGGCTATGGAGAGGGGAGCAGTCCTCCCAAGATGAGGAAGTGTGGGGAGCAGTCCTGCAGCCGTGGCCTCACGCTCACTGGCTTCCTCGGCAACTCCGTGAATGACTTTGCCTCATTCCTGACCCGTCTTGAGTCACTTCCTCAGGGGTCAGTGCCCCAGGAGATCATCAGATTGGCTGAGCTCAGGACACGTCCGCCCCTCTGGAGGTCCTAGGGCAAGGAACGAAGTGCTGGTCTCTTTGTCTTCTGTGGTGGGAAGGACACCCAGCATCACGCTCCTCTAAGCACCATGCCAATCCGAGGGGAGATACCCCGAGAAGAAAGCAGGGTCTCCTTGCAGGCATGAGGTGCCTTCGTGACCGTCTAGCTCCATGACCACTTAGTGAGCATCCGTGAAAGGCTTGAGCAGGCAAAGAGATGCATGCATGAAGACCCCAGTGGAATGCAGAGCTCTGGGTGGGGAGGGGGTGCTCGTGGAGAATGCCCAGCCCCAAGCAGAATGGATGGGGCAGGCCCTCCCAGAGCAGCATTCCAGCTGCTTCTGCAGACCATGTGTCCTATTTAGACAGTTAGACAGTGGTCCCCACAGTAAGTGCTAATCTCTGCCTCACAAAACTTCTCCAAGGGAATCAGCTTAGCTGAATGTCCAGAGACACTGCTCCCATGAGGTCAGTCAGAGCATGTTTGTGTGGCTTTCTTTGATCCATCTGGATTGGGAAACTTCTGGGGAAAAGGAAAAGATCCTCTCCAAAAATCTCCATCTCATTGTCAGTCCTTATTTTAGTCAAGAAGGCTCAGTTTCACATATTTATATTTTGGGGAGCTGTGGTTTTTCCTCTTAAAAATTGAGCTGTTCCATTGCCTCTTTGCATAGTCAGACACTCAGGGAGGCGGCAGATGCCCCAAAAGCCCAGAGCAGAGACCATTTCTCACCCCCCCATTGTCCTTGTGGGGATACCTCACCCCCAATCCCAACAACTTCCTGCAGCCTGGCTCAGCAATTCTGGCGCGGCTCAGCTCTCCCTCTGTGCACAGAGGTGTGTGTGCAGGTGGAGAGCGGGCACCGGCCCAGCTTCACTCTGTACCTCAAAGTCAGCACAAACGCTGCAGTCAAAAGTGGAGCTCAGGCCCTGGTGGGGACAAAGAGAAACCTGCAAGCTGAGTGGGGCAGGTCTGGGGGCTTGGAGGCACAACCTTCTATGGCTCATCCCAAGGGGGCTGAAAGCCAAGAGGGGCTTGGCCCTGCACAGGGACCTTCCTCAAAGCCAGGCCCATCTTCCATGCCCTACACCCCCCAATCACCAATTGATTGCTAGTTCTTCAGGCTGGGCTGGAGGGGCCTCAAGCCCCTCTTTGCATTTTCCCTGGCTGATTCCCACTCAGGAGCAGGGTCTCTGCATCTCAGTGTCCTCCTCCTTCCTCTAGATCCTAGACTGGAATCTCCTTGGCCATGGGGGAATCGGGCTCTAAGTAGTCTGGGGGAAGTACAGTCCCGCCGCCCCACCCCGTCCCACTTCCCCGGCCCTTCTCCCTGCCCTTTCCGTTGATATTGCCTGTGTTGATTTGCATGCCATTTTGCTTGTGGTCTCCATAGCAACAACTACCAAATGGCCTATGGATAATAGAGAGACTCTCAGGGTGGGAGGGGGAGCCTGATGAGGCATTTGACTTTAAAAAATGGGAACAGTGATTCTGCCGCAGGCCTGGCACAGGGTGGTTACCCCTTTTCTGCCCATCATCACTCAAGCCCCTCAGTCTCCCTCACCCAAGGGTCTGCCTCCACTTTGGTTGGGGGAGGGCAGGGAGGCTGCAAACTGCAAGAACAATAGAAAGGCTCAAGGGAAGCTGAGGGGTGAGAGAGGGACAGGAGCATGGATGGCAGCCAGGAGCCTCTGGAACTATCTCCATCTCATGGTAAAAATCTCCAGCCAGAGTCTTCTCCATTGTCCAGCTTCATTTCATGTCTCACCACTTCCTTCCACGCTTCCCAGAATCTCTTTCACACACACACACACACACACAAAGAAGCATTGCTTCATGTCTTGGGGCCTGGCTTCTAGGTCCAATGTCCTGGGAAATAAGTCTCTAATTGCTTCCATGTGTCCCGCCCTGAGCTGTTTACAACACTCATTCATAGCCCTGGACCTCGAGCCCTGGTAAGGCTGCAGGGTCAGCACTGGGATGATTCCCATTTAAAGATGACCAAACTGATACGAAGGGCAGAGGGAGGGACCCAGGCCTCCTCCAGCCCCCAGTGTCTTCCACAGTGAGCTGGAAACCTGTTCTCTAGTTTAAATATTTTACATTTTATCTGGACTAGACTTTCCCCATTTTATTTATTTTCAAAGCATTTTCCCAGACAGTGTCTCTTGTCTATTCCCACGGCTCTATGAGTTCAGGAGATCGACCCTGGATGGGGCTCCTGCCCCCGCCTCGGTCTCTGCAATCCTTGGCAGCGACAACCTGAGAGCATGGTGAGAGTGTGGTAGGGAGAATGTACCATAAAAAACAGAAGACAGAAACCAAACGCGTTGCCTGGGGAGCAGGAATAAACCCCGATCGTTCCCTCAACAGATGAAACATCTGAAGCCCAGAGAGCTTCGGCAATTTTCCTGAGCGTGTCTGGGCACACACACACACACACACACACACAGAGCTGCCATTAGCAACTGATGTCACAAAAGGACAGGCCCCACCTGAGGATAATCTTTCTACTCACCACTGTCCCCCGTAGGAAGGATTCTCCAGGCTTCTCACAGTCAGGCTGGTTGTTAAAATGTTTAAATTCACAGGGTGGGAGAAGGCCTGGTCAAGTTTTAGGGTGCAGGCAGAGTGGGCGTACCCAGCAAGGATGGTGCACAGCGTGCTGGGTGAAGCCCAGCTGGGCTTAGGTTAGGGGAGGGGAAGGCCAGACCCAGCCCTCTGCCTGTTTTGTAAACTGTATCATCGGAGCACAGCCATGCCCGTTTCTTTGTGTACAGTGCACTGCTGCTCGCAAGCTGCAACAGCAATGTGGCTCACAAAACCTAAAAGATTTACTATCTGTCCCTTTAAGACAAAGTTTGCTGACCCCTCGTTTAAGGGATTAATCCTAAGAATGTTCTCAGGTCCCTTTTTTTTTTTTTCCCATGCAAGAGGGTCATATGGTCATCCAACCACTATCTGTCAATCACTATTGTAGGGGAACCGTTTATTTAAGGACGGTTGATTGAACCCCTGCTATGTGCTAAGCACCCAAATAACCCAAAACACACATAGAAGGAACATGATGTCCTTCCAGGGGCTCACAAAATCCCAAGTGATGGGAGCCAAAAACGCAGGCACAGGGTACAACACGGACGATAGTGGCTGACCCAGCGTAGGCTGGGGCTGCAGCGGTAAAGGTGGAGAAAGGCTGGAGAAGTTAGGAAATGTTTTCTGCTGAAGGTGACAACTTATTAAGTTTTAAGGAACCACTAGCTCACGTCTGAGAAGGATCTGAAGACATAGGATTTGGAAAGGACATGAGCGCATTCAATTTTGGGTGTGTGGAGTTGGGGTGCTGATGACATACCCAGGTGGAGATGAATCAAGGAGACAGAATTTCAGGAGACGGAGAGTCTGGGCTGGAGATGTAGAGTTAGGGGGATATGGTTGGTGTGGTAGAGATGCTGCCTTCTTGGTGATAAAAGCCTTAACCAACAGGTAGAAGTAAATTTCTTTTCCTGCGAGCGATTCTCACAGCTTGCCTTGTTGCTCTAAAGATACGATGGCACTTTGTATTTCAATATGTACGTACTTGGTGTCTCTCTCCATTGAGCTGTAAACACAGAGACTTTGGCCATGGCGGAGTAAGCGCTTACTATTCCCCCCTAAACAACTAAAAATAGACCGACTGTATACAACAATTTTCAGACATCAGACCGCAGGTGTCACGGAAGTACGATCTCTGACAGAAGAAAAACAAGACCCACAAGTGTCCCAGCTGACAACCCGGAGGGAGTTTCCAGGCCACCGTACAGCTAAGTGGAAACCACACAGTGTTCAGTGGCTTCACTGAATTAAGGAGATAGGGTTTAGGGTGTGGGAAGGGCCAAGGCAGCTAACATTTGTAGGGCAGAGCCCTAGGGAGGAGAGAGCTGTGCCCAGAAACAGAGGACTCTGGAGATCTGCAGAGGGCTCACTTAAGGCCTTTGGCTAAATATTGATCAGTGCATGCATGTGAGAAAGTTACTAAAGCTGGGGGAAAGGAAAGTAGCAGGTAGAAGAACCCCAGGAGCTCACAAAGGCTGGAGAGTGTCTTACACCCCCAGCAGCCAATAGAAAGACGTCCTAATCCAAGAAATATCAAGCAGAGTCCTCAGAAAGGCATTGCTTCAGAAGAGGGACTACATTAGCCCTAGACTAAAGGTTGTTCTAGGCCGGGCGCGGTGGCTCACGCCTGTAATCCCAGCACTTTGGGAGGCCGAGATGGGCGGATCACGAGGTCAGGAGATCGAGACCATCCTGGCTAACACGGTGAAACCCCATCTCTACTAAAAATACAAAAAACTAGCCAGGCGACGTGGCGGGTGCCTGTAGTCCCAGCTACTCGGGAGGCTGAGGCAGGAGAATGGCGTGAACCCGGGAGGCGGAGCTTGCAGTGAGCTGAGATCCAGCCACTGCACTCCAGCCCGGGCGACAGAGTGAGACTCCGTCTCAAAAAAAAAAAAAAAAGGTTGTTCTAAATCTGTGAAGCAAAGCTTAAAAGTAATCCTTGAAGAAAAATCAGATTGTGTCCAATTAACCATGAACTAGAAAAAGAGTACGAATATGTTTAAAGGAATAATCACAGGAATTAACAATGTCTGGCATCCAATCAAAAATTAGCAGACATGCAAAGAAGCAGGAACTAGGCTCTATAGCCAGAAGAAAAGCAGTTCATAGAAACAGAACCAGAAAATGACACAGATCCTAAGTTTAGTAGACAAGGGCCTTAAAGCAGCTATTATAAAAATAATGTATATGTTCAAGAAAGTAGAGGGTGCACTCCAGCCTGGGCAACAGTGTGAGACTCCATCTCAGAAAAAAAAAAAGAAAGTAGAGGTAAACATAAACATGATGAGAGAAATAGAAGATGTGTATTTTTTAAATCTAAATAAAACTTTTAAAGTAAAAAGAAAATTCAGATGAAAAATACTGTGGATGGGATCAACAACAGATTAGACACAGAAGAAGAAAGAATAGTTAAAATGAAGACATAGAAATAGGAACAATTCAAAAGGAACTTTAGAGAGAAAAATAACTGAAAAATAAATAAAACATTAGTGAGCTGCAGGACAACATCAAACAATGTAATGCATGTATAATTAGCATCCCAAAAGGAGCAGAGAGAGAGAAAAGCACAGAAGAAATAGTGAAAGTTAATGACAAAAAATATTTAATGTTTGATGAAATCAGTATACCACAGATCTAAGAAAATCAATGAAGCTCAAGCTGAGGAAACATGAGAAGTCTGCTGTCATTGTTATATTTTTCCTGTGTATTTAGTGTGTTTATCACCTTATCATTGAGTTATGAGAGTTCTTTGTACATTCTGAGCACAAATCATTTATCAGAGATATGGTTTTCAAATGTTTCCCTCTGGTCTGTGTTTGTCTTTTCACAGTGAGGGGCAAAATTTTTAATTTTGTTAAAATATGACCAATCAACTTTTTCCTTTTGTAGTTTGTGCTTTAGGTGTCCTATCTTTGCCTAAGCCGAGGTTACTAAGATTTTTTTCCTATGTTTTCTTCTAAAATTTGTATATCTTTAGCACTTATGTTTAGATTTAAAAATCCATTTGAAGTCTTTGTATATAAGGTGAGTTAGGAATTGTGGCTTTTAAAAAAATATGGTTATCCAGTTGATTCAGAACTATTTGGTGAAAAGACTATATTGAATTTATTTGGTATGTATGTATTAATAGAAGTAAAATATGTGCAATAGCACAAATGCTAGGAGAGGGAGAAATGAAAAGACATTGATTTAGGGTTCTTAAACCCTACATACTCTATCATGTATTTTCACGTAAAGTCTGCAGATAGAGTCTCACCTACTAACCACAGACCCGCTTCTCTCCCTAGTGAGTCATTTGGGATTCTTAAATCATACACAAAGCAGCATAACATTATTTGATGGTAGACTTTGATTAAAAGGCAGGTAATATAAACTTAAAAGCCACGATTTTTTTAATGGGGTATAGTTAATAAGGCAACAAAGAAGGTTACATGGAATCATAAAAAATACCAAATCTGCCAAAACAAGGCAGAAATGAAAGGAAAAGAAAACAAAGAACAGATGGGACAAATATAAAACAAATAGCAAGATTTAAACCCAACCATAGTGATAGTCACATTAAACTCGAATAACCTAAACACCTCAGTTAAAAGGCAGAGATTGTTCTGCGGGGGGTGGGAGTAGAGAAACACTAGATCATTCAATCCCTGGTAACCAAAATTCAACAAGAGAGGGGGTAAGGTCAAGATACAGCGTTTAGGAAATTGTGTCATACTGGTGGGACATCCACATCAAATCTCACCCTAAATCCCCTGGTGGGATACCCACGTCAAATCCAGTCCTGAATCCCTTGGCAGCAGAGAGATAGCAAGCTAAAGAACCACCTCCACCTTCCCACCGTCTTTTCACTGGAAGGCATGGAAGAGAAACCTTGTCTTCAGATTCCCAGATGACTCACTGGGGAGAGAAGGGAGTCTGTGGTCAGTAGGTGAGACTCTATCTGCAGACTTTACATGAAAATACATGACAGAGGTTAAGTTGGAGAGAGAGGAAAGTTAAATTGGGAATTCAAAGTTGGTCTTTCTGCAGCTCAAGCCATGACATGAACCCAAACAATGTTCATAACGATTCTCTCAGTAACCATATCAGAAGAATGGCTACAGCACCCAGCAAAGCAGATCCTTGAAACAGTTCTTTTTTAAATCTAGTACTCAAATGAAAGGTAGATGAACTCAGATTTTTGTAGCAGTCCGTCTTGAACTCCAGGTTGGTCAAATAGCTTTTCTCTGAGCTTCCCCAGCTTTCTCTGTTCTGCTCCACACCCAACACCACATATACCACCTTGAGGTGATTTTGACATCATCCACGTGCACATCTGAGCTCCATGCTCCATGACACGGGGGATGGTCTTACTCAAAGGAGCAACCCCAGGGCTTTGACCAGAGCCTGACATACACATGGCAGAGGCTCAATAAATATCCCTTGACTGACTGACACTCTCAGTGTAGGATTTGTGTTTGTTTCTCTTCCTGAGGCTCAATGAGAACAATGCATGTGGATTTAGGCTGCAGCCAAAACAATGGAAGTAGAACGTTAGGGTGATCATTGCAGCGACAAGATGTTTTGTCTTTGTTTTTTGTTTCGTTTCATTTTTGAAGCACGAGGCCAGTTGCTGAAGACAACAGCAGCCCTGATCAACAGAACATTCTGCAATGATGGCAGCACCCTACTCGCACCATCCAGGGTGGCAACCACCAGCCACTCGTGGCTGCTGAGTGCTTGAGATGGCAAATGAGGAACTGAATTTTACATTTGATTTCATTTCATCTCATTTAGGTTTAAACAGCTGCGTGTGACTAGAGGTTTCTGCACTGGATGGCACAGCCCTGGAGGGTGTCCCCATCCTTGGTGAGCTCCTACAGGTGGGGCCTGATGAATGCGGGGGGAAAGGACAGACACCCCCATCTGTTGAACTGGCAAGTGTGGGTTGGGGAGGAGTGAACTGACCTCCAAACAGCTGGCTTTGTTCTAGGCAGAGTACCATTTCCCCATCTCCCACCACCTCCCCAGGCCCTGGCACGTGGCACTGCGTTGGACACTTGGCACATAGGACCCCTCTGCTTGCCAACTCCCCCGCCTGCCTTCCTCCCTCCTTAATTAACTCCGCAGCAGCAACTTTGCTTCCCTTTGCCAAGATCAGAAGAGGGTCCTGGCATGTGCCAGCAGGGCTGAGAGCACAGGAACAGACCCGCAAGGCCTGGCTTCACCCCCTCGCTGGGCTCCGGGAGCTTCCCCAGCCCACCAGAAAGCCTCGGGTCCCCAGCAGGTCACTGGCTGGCTGAGTGACAGTCCCTGGGCTTTGCCTGTGAGTGAAGCTGGGAGTTGAGTAATTGCTGGCTGGGTTCTGACTCCTCCCAGGATTCAGCTGGGGGCTAAAAGATGTCTCCATCCTGGGAAACCTGGCAGTCAGCCCAGGGGGCGGGGCTGAGCAGCAGTGGGAGAAGGAGGCCCCTGGGCAGCTCCGTGCCTGTCTCCCCACTCTGCTTTCCCGTCTCTGATAGGCACCAGCGCTCCCTGCAGAGAGAAGCTCCAGCTTGGGAGAAGCCTGTGTTCCTCTCTAGTAACCAGGGTGCTCCTGCCTGCCCTGCCTGCCCTGCTAAACTTCCCGCTGCCCCTCCATCCTAGGTCCTGCCACAGAGGCATCTGGTCGTCAGCACAGACCAGGCCCACCTGAGGGGGTTGGCAGACGTGCAGATTTCCAGGCCCAAACCCAGCTATTGCAACCCCACGATCCAGAACACAACTGGGGACTCTGCATGTTTAACCACCCCCCAAAGCAATCCTGGGACTGGCCGCCCTGTAGCTCCCAGCTAGGCAGGGGCCAGGTTGCAAGGGGCCCTGCCTCAGCTCCTGCACCGCAGAGGTACAGACTGGTCAACAGAAGCCCAAGGGTCGAAAAGGGACCTCCCCATGCCTGCTGGTTAGAAGATAAAGGAGAGGAGACCAGGGATTCCCAGTCTCTCTTTAGCTCACAGCCAGGGCAAGGAGTCCCTAGGTAGAAGGAGGAGTCTCACAGTCCCTCCCCTGCCCCTAAGCCTCTGCAGAAGTGAGGCGCCTGCCCTGAGGAGGAGGATCTACCCAGCAAGGGCCATGCCAGTATCTAACAGCCCAGCCTCCCTTCCTGCAGTGCAGGGCAAGCCTGTCTGCTCTTGCTTCCCCCTCAGGGATGATGTAGAAAAGCCCTCTGACCCTGGCCTCTCCGGTCCTGCAGGTGGTCGGGAAGCCCTGCCCATCTCTGTCCCAGTCCCTGGTTGGACCCGGAGGCCCTGCTCAATGGGCAGGTGCTGTGTGGAGGACAAGGAACCTCTTCACACAGAGGGCACTCCAGCCTAACAGGCCCAGCCTGCCCTGGGCGAGCAGCCTCCCTCCCTCTCCGCCCTCTGCTCTCCCCTTAAATGGCCCCTGATGGGTGTCTGCAAACTGGAGCTGAGTAAAAATAAACACTAGGGAGTGCCTGGCACAGGGAAGGCTCTCTAATATTTGTGAAAAAGCGAGGGAGGGGAGGTCAAGGGAGGGAGGGAGAGAGGAGGACGGATTGGGGGAGAAGAGAAGGGGAGGAGAAGGATGAGAAGAGGAGAAGGGGAATGGAGGGGAGGAGAGAAAGGGAGAGCAGTGGGGAGTGGTGGGAGGAAAAGGAGGGAGGGACAGAGGAAAAGAAGGGAGGGAGGGATCATTTTTACAAAGCCGATGGGAGAGCAGAAAGAGCGCTGAACTGGAAATGAGAGGACCTGAATTTAGTTCTTTCCCTCTCCTGAACTAACAGCGAACCCTCTCTCTCCAGACCCTGTAGGGGACCCTCTCTCTCCAGGCCTCTGTTTGCTCATCTGTAAAGCAAGGGGTGGGCCAGTCACCCCGGCATGAGCTTTGACATTTTAGGATCCCAGCCTTCCCACTGCGGCTATAGAAGCAGCTCCTCTCCAGAATGGCATTTATGGTGTCTGGACTCCCGCCCCGGCTTCCTAACGGGGCAGGGAGCTCGCCTGCTCCTGAAGCATCCGCCTCCCAGCCTCGCGCAGGTGAGGCTCATCAATAACGATGGGAGAGGATGTCAGGCTGCGTCTGAAGCCACCAGGGGCCCAGCAGGCTGCCACGTGCTTTGTCATAAACTATGTTGTCACCTGGGGAAGAATCATCACCGATGAAATATTTCAGGAGACAGAAACAAGGGATGCATTGATTTTTTCCACGAGGTCAGACAACTTCTGGGAAGGCTCTGGGAAGTCAGTTGTTGCAGCATCTCTCCCTAAGCATCCGTTTGACCCGGGATGTCAGTGACCTCTGACCCAGGTGGGCTCTTCTTCCTGATCACAGGCTGTTCTTTTCAGAGGCCAGCACCATCACTGGGCTTTCTCAGACCCTGGGGATCGAGGCTGACTTGGATCCAGGGAAAATTTGCTCTCTGGCTTCACCTGATCTGGCTCTAAGGAAGGTCTGCACAGGTAGCTCCAGGAGTGGCTCTGCTGACGGCCAAGTCTGCCGTTTGTTAAGCTTACAACACACACCAGAGTGACCTGCCTGTTTCCCTGGCCACCACCCAGCTCAAAGCTGAAGACAGAATGTTCAAAAATACAGTGTATTAATAGAAAATCTGAGGCGTAGTGAGGCCAACAGATCAGGAGACAATTGCCATTAAAAAGGTAGTTTGTGGCCATGAGCGGTGGCTCACTCCTGTAATCCCAGCACTTTGGGAGGCCGAGGTGGGCAGATCACATGAGGTCAGGAGTTTTAGACCAGCCTGGCCAGCATGATGGAACCACCCTATCTCTACCAAAAATATTAAAAATAGCTGAGCATGGTGGCGGGAGCCTGTAATCCAAGCTACTCAGAAGGCTGAGGCAGGAGAATCACTGGAACCTGGAAGGTGGAGGCTGCAGTGAGCTGAGATCACACCACGGCACTCCAGCCTGGGCAACAGAGGAAGACCCCATATCAAAAAAAAGGTAGTTTGTACTCACAGTTCCCAAGAGATGGGGAGCATCACGCCATGCCATGTGGGCCACACCCGGGGAGCCCCAGAGGCAGCAAGGGGCAGAACACAGTCAAGCAGTTCGCACGGGAAGGAACAGGCAAGGCAGGGCACACAGGTTTAGTTTGAATAATTTCGGCAGGCTCTGGGACGTAGGAGCTGTCTGCAGTTGTCTGGTACCTGGCCCTGGGGTGATGCGGGCAGGTGGATAGGGGCCCAGGGTGTGGTTGGGAGATGTGGGTTCTGGAGTGGGTGATTTGTATTTGAAAAGCACACTCCCAGGGCAATTGTTTGCTGTCTCTAGGAACTATCTAATCCTGGGAGGGCCTCTCTCCAGTGTCAGCAAAGCCCCTGATGTCAAAGCATCACAATATAGAGAATAAAAGACACAGCCCGTACGCAGAGCTGAAGTGGCTCTCTGTTATTTGTAGATGGAAATTGGAATCTCTACAGTATGACAGACACTTGAGCAGAAATTCTAAGCTTTTATGGGTTGCCACAGGTCCCTTTCAGGAGGACGGTGAAGGCTATAGTCATGAGCTGTCTAAGGCGGAGGTCACGAGCTGCAGGTGGCTCTTAATAAGTGCTTGACATACAACTTGTCCTAACTGAGATGTGCTGTACGTGTCAAATCCAAACTGGATTTTGAAGATTCAGAATGAATAAAAGATTGAAAAAAAATCTCATCCACGATTTTTACATGAATTACATGTTGAAATGATAATATGTTGGATATATTGGGCTCAATAAAATATATTGTTAAATTTAAGTTTGCTTGTGTCTTTTTACTGTATCTGCTAGAAAAATGTCCTCTGTTAAAATGACCTCAGTGGCTCACATTCTCTCTCTATTAGACAAAAGGGCTGTCAACTTCCCTAGAGGAATGGATCCAGGCACACACGATGCAGGCAGAATATAGTATCGAGGGGTGTGATTCCAGGATCTGAGGGTCCACCAACCCCAAGTTGATTTCACTCTCTCTTTCCAGAATTATAGGGTGAAAAGAACCCTGGAGAAGGATCCCTGGCCCCAGACACATAACTATCGGTGAGAACCCACAGCATTGAAAAGTAAGTCTTTCCCAAAGCTTCAGGTTTTGAGCCAGCCTGCTGTAAAACTCTGCTTAAAAAAAAAAATCAGTAGACAATAAAGAAGAAAATCAAACTTTTTAGCCTTGATTAAGTGGTTCGATGGAGAGAAGAGTGGTAGTGTGGTTTCCTTGTTGGCTGATAATTGATTCTTTTCCTGGTCTGAGCCTTCATATGGCTTAGGAGCTTGCCCAAGCCAGCACTGGTGTGGGGCAGGCAGGGAAGGGCTGGGACTGGGCATTGCTTCCCCAGTCCTGGACTTAACTTCTCAGGACAGATGATGGCTTGTGCATGTCATGAGTTCTCCATGGAGAGAGGCTCTGTGTCCTTTCCCAGAAGCCCAAGCTCTGGCTTTCACTCCCTGTGAGCCAGAAGCAATCCTCATGGCTTTATACAGTTCCTCTGTTTCTGAAATGGAATTCCCCCTCTCCTCACTTGGTCTGCACTGGTCCCAGGGAAAACTTGCTCAGTGCTCTTCCTCCACCCACCCTTCACATAGTGGCAGTGGCTCAGTTTAGGGGTTAAGCCCAGAGATTTTGAGGCTGTCAGGTCTGAGAGCTGCCCTTGTCTGTCAGAGGCCAGCTGCAGGACTTGGAGCCAGTTACTTCCTCTCTGTCTCTCAGCTTCAGCCTACGCTTGGCAAAAGGACAATGACAACACCTCTATGGTATAATAAAGAGTATGTCTTTGTCCCTGGTTCCTGGCACAGAAAACCCTTGGAATTTCCTGAATGATAGGAGTGTCTTGATTGTGTTAATGGTGTGACTCCTGGCACATCCCAAAAGGACTTCAGGATGGGGGCTGACCACTAAAGACCAATCATGTGATAAGAGGAACTTTTGGTCCACCCAAAGTCTGGACTGGAGATCATGGCTGAAGATTGAGTTCAGTCATGTGGCCAATGATTTAATCAGTCATGGCTATGTAATGAAATCCCAATGAAAAATTTGGATCTGGTGCAGTGGCTAATGCCTATAATCCCAGTGCTATGGGAAGATGAGGTGGGAGGATCACTTGAGCCCAGGAGTTCAAGACTAGTCTGGATATCATAGTGAGACCTCCTCTCTACTAAAATTAAAAAAAAAAAAAAATTTTAAATTAACCACGTATGGTGGTGCCCACCTGTAGTCCCAGCTACTCAAGAGGCTGAAGCAGGAGGATCTCTTTAGTCTGGGAGATCGAGGCTGCAGTGAGCCATGATCACACCACTGCACTTTAACCAGGGCAACAGAGTGAGACCTTGTATCAAAAAGAACAATGACTACGACAAAACTCTGGACACTGAAATCTCTTGGGGATATCAATTCCTTATCAGATACATGATTTGCAAATATTTTCTCCCATTCTGTGGGTTGCCTTTTTACTCTGTTGATAGTGTCTTTTGACTCACAAAAGGTTTTAATTTTTATGAGTCCAGTTTGTCTATTTTTTTCTTTGTTGCTTGTGCCTTTGGTGTTATATCTAAGAAATCATCACCAAATCCAAAGTCATGAAGCTGTGTCTTTGTTTTCTTTTAAGAGTTTTATGGTTTTAGCTCCTACATTCAGGTCTCTAATCCATTTTGGATAAATTTTTGCATATGGTGTTAGGTCAAGGTCCAAATTCATTCTTGTATAGGTGGGGATTCCGTTTTTGCAGCACCGTTTGTTGAAAAGACTTTCTTTTCCCCATTGAATGGTCTTGGCCCCCTTGTCAAGAATAATAGAACCATATATGCGAGGGTTTATTTCTGGGTTATTTATTCTACTTTTTTGGTCTATATGCCTGCCTTTATGCCGGTGCCACACTCTTTGGATTTCTGTAGTTTTGTGGTGAGTTTTAAAGCTCAGTGGGGCCTCCTGGTTGAACACATGGATTTGCTGGGAAAGTGATGCATCCTGATTCCACAGGAGAGGGCATGGAAGTTGCAAGTCTAGGATGCTCCAAGACCTTGTTCTATGTGTGTCCTTTAAGATAAAGCTGTAATCATGAGTGTAGCACACGCCCGTGTTCTGCTAGTCATTCTAGTGAATTGTTGAACCTGAGAGTATCATGACAACCCTTGAATTTATACCTAGCTGGTCAGAAATGTGGGTATCCTGGGGACCTCGGCTGGTGTCTGAGGCAGGGCAGTCTTGTGAAGGCCTGAGCTCTTGCTTTCTGGGGTGTGACACTAACTTGGAGTGGTTAGTGTCCGAACTTAATGGAGTCCACCCAGTTGGGATAGAAGCAGAATGCCTTCATAATGTTGTTATAAGGATTAAATGAACTAATCATTTTAAAAACTCTAGTGCCCCACAAACATCAAAAACTCCGCTGACAGTAGGTAGCACTCTCATATTTGATTTTTAAAATAATTGTCTTTTTCTGCTTCTGCCAATGGAAGATAACACTAAAGCCTGTCCCAGCCTAACTGGCCTTGAAAGAGCCATGTCACCTCTCTGGGCCTCTTTTCTTCACCTGTAAAACGAAGAGACCAGACAAGATAACTTCCCATGCAGCCTCAGTCTCCAAAAGTTAATTTTATATACCAGATTGTACCTAAAATATGCTTTTAATCTTGAAAATGTAATATTCTATGGTACTCCAGGCTTCCTCATTAATAAAGAATTCTAGTTCAAGAAAGATTCATTTCCATGGGAAATCATAATTGAATGGCAGTGGGCTCCCCGCCTCCGAAACTGACGTTGATGCTCAAAAGGCAGGGGGCACCAAAGCACAGCGCCCCCAGGTGAGTGCTCCCAAAATTGCAGGCAAAGCACCTTGAAAATCAAATGCCAAGGAGGCAGCTTCATCCTCAAGAGTGAAAGTGTCTGTTCTCAAAACTCAAGATAGCTAGGGGCCGAGTAAGTAGGATTTGGGCAGGACTATTCAATATTCATGGAGCCCAGCCTAACTTTGAAAGGCTGTGCAAACTGTCCAAGACCGAATTGGGCTCTGGCGAGTGTATTCAATGTCTTCCATTGCTTCCTGATCCTCTTAAGTCCTTAACTGTGTGCTCTTTAGATAACAGGAAGCTGGCTTTCACCTACGAAATGCCATCTCTCGAGGTCTTTCCAAGCCTCCCTCCTCACCCTGTCACCCACAGATGCCTTCTCTTTGCAGCCGGCTCTCCACCACAGACCTTGTTCTTTCTCACCTGGCTTCTGAGGACCTAATGCTTTGAAATGTTCTTGGTTTCCCATCCAGGTCCATGCCTTGTGCAGGGTCCATGTCCTCAGCCCTGAGACCCTGCCCTAGGCCCACCCCTCGCTCCAGGAGGGGAGGCTTATGATCAGAGAAACGGAGTCTCCCAGTCTCCCTCCATCCCTGATGGCATTGTAGAGACATCTACAACAGTCGTTGTAGTACAGTGTAGTGGAACAGTGGTTGTTTCTACTTGTGACTAGCCTGGCTCCCTCTAAAGCAGCAGTCCCCAGCCTTTTTGGCACCAGGGACTGGGTTTTTGGAAGACAACTTTTCCACAGATGGGACAGGGTGGAGGAGTGTAGGATAGTTTTGAGATGAAACTGTTCCAGCTCAGATCATCAGGCATTTAGATTCTCATGAGGAGGACGCAACCTGGATCCCTCACATGCACAGTTCACAATGGGGATCATGCTCCTATGAGAATCTAATGTTCGGCTGGGCATGGTGGCTCACGCCTGTAATCCCAGCACTTTGGGATGCCAAGGCGGGTGGATCACGAGATCAGAAATTGAGACCATCCTGGCTAACACGGTGAAACCCCATCTCTACTAAAAATACAAAAAGTTAGCCGGGCATGTTGGCAGGCACCTGTAGTCCCAGCTACTCGGGGGGCTGAGGCAGGAGAATGGCGTGAACCCGGGAGGCGGAGCTTTCAGTGAGCCGAGATCGTGCCACTGCACTCTAGCCTGGGTGACGGAGTGAGACTCTGTCTCAAAAAAAAAAAAAAAAAAAAAAAAGAGAATCTAATGCTCAGGTGGCTCCTAACGCCACAGACCAGTGCGTGTCCATGGCCCAGGGTTGGGGACCCCTGCTCTAATGGATATGGATTCTGTCAGAACCACACAGCATTTGTGCCAGAAGAATCTGAGGCATCTCCTGAAGCAACCCCTCACATGACCAACGAGGAAAGGACCCAAGGTCTGCAGAGGGGAATAGCCCTGCCCAGGGTTGCATCTTTCACAGGGGCAGTGTGAGTTCAGGAAGTCCCCAAGACCATCCTTAGGTCCAAAAATTTGCTAGAGGGACTCACAAGACTCGAAACAGGCATTATGGCCAGGCACGGTGGCTCACACCTGTAATCCCAGCACCTGGGGAAGCGGAGGCAGTCAGATCATGAGGTCAGGAGATCAAGACCATACTGGCTAACATGGTGAAATCCTGTATCTACAAAAAAAGAAAAAAAAATTACAAAAAAATTAGCCGGGCGTGGTAGTGGGCGTCTGTAGTCCTAGCTACTCAGGAGGCTGAGGCAGGAGAATGGTGTAACCCGGGAGGCGGAGCTTGCAGTGAGCAGAGATCCTGCCACTGCACTCCAGCCTGGGGGACAGAGCAAGACTCCATCTCTAAAAAATAAATAAATAAATAAATAAAACAAAAGAAACAGGCATTGTACTGATTATACTGCCATCAGTACAGTTTATGACAGTGAGCGAAAACGGATTAAAATCAGCCAGTGGGAGAGACGCACGGGGCAGAGTTGTCCTGGAGAGACAGGCATGGGCTTCAACTGTCCTCTCCCAATGAAATTGTGTGGATGGCACTTGCTTCTCCAGCAAGGATGAGTGACAACACACACGGGGTACTGCCAACAGGAAAGTTCACCCAAACCTTGATGTCCAGAGTTTTACTGGGCCTCACTCAGGTAGACACGACTGACCACCCATGTGCCAATACCATGTAGCCAAGGCCCCTATACTGAAGTATAAACTAACTGGTTGCTCTAAGACCCCAGAGAAACAAAGACACTCATACCGAGGACATTCCAAGGGCTTAGCTTTTCCCTCCCAACAGCCAGGAGCAAAGAGCCAAACCTTTCTTTGGGGGAGATTAATCCTTTACCACATAGAAGGGACCCTATAGTGCTCCTTTGAAAATCCCCTCCATACCAGCTAGAGTGCTAGGCACACACCAGATATTTAATAATAAATGCTTAGTGCATTGAAGGCATGACTTGTCAGCTCTTATTTTTTTATGGACTCATCGAATATGATTCTTTTAACTTTCCTCCCTGACTAGCACGTTCACATCTTCAGCAGCACACTGCCAAGAAACAGGAATAAAAGAAAAAGGTCCCTGAGTAGCCAAAATTGGTGTCATACAGTCATATCCTTATCAACCAGAAACTTGGGTCTCACCCACAGTCTACTCACTTTTATCTACTTACTTAAACAATTTGAGTACAAATAATTTGATTTTACAACCCACAGTGCATTATAAACAACAAATTACAGGGGGAGTGGCAGCAGGTACAAAAGACAGAGCATAGCAGATATATCAGTAGCAGGAAGAATTGAGAGCAGGCTGGGTGTGATGGCTCACACCTGTAATTCAGGCATTTTGGGAGGCTGAGGCAGGAGGATCGCTTGAGCCTAGGAGGTCAAAACCAGCCTGAGCAATAAAGCAAGACCCCGTCTCTACAAAAATAAATAAGTTAGCCAAGTATGGTGGCGTGTGCCTGTCATCGCAGTTACTTAAGAAACTGAGGTGGGAGGACCACCTGAGCTCAGGAATTCAAGGCTGCAGTGGGCTGTGATCACACTACTGCACTCCAGCCTAGGTGACAGAGTGAGACCCTGTCCAAAAAAGAAGACGAAGAATTGGGGACAGACAAGAGGAAGGAGGGAGCAGAAAAAATATGAAAGACACTCCAGAAACCAAACACTGGGGCCATTTTGCAGAAGGGCAGATGGGTCTCCAGGTTATAGCTGCCATGGGCTCAGCTGCAGTAGGACACGGCGTGGTGATGAGTAGCCGGAGACATCATTCCTGAAACATCAAGGGAAAGTTAAGTGTGGTTTATCATCTAAGAGGGCAGAAGGCAAGCCATGCATTTTAGAAAGACATGGGTAAACTTGCGGTCGGTGGAAAATTCTCCAGCCTGGAGTATCATCCCCTTTCCCACGGTGCTGATTAAGAGCATTCATGCGTGTGTCCTATTCTCTTAGAGACTTCTGCCCCCTTCCTTCTACCTGACACTTAACCGAGACTGAACACAAAACCTACTAAAAACTTGATTCTCAAGCGCTACATCCACTTCTGCCTCTAAGGGCCCTGATCCCCAGGTGAGCCAGTCTCGGGCTGTTCCCTGGATGGTAGTTGTGGACTACAGATGGCCTTCAGGACATCTCTGAAGTTCGTGAGGGTAGAGGGTGGGGTGATTTAAAAAGACAGCCCTGGAGGTCGGGATTCACAGGGTCACAGTCAGGAGGAAACTGGAAGGGCCCTCATGGGGTCCCTAGGGCCTCCCTGTCTCAGCCAGCAGGGAGACGATGGGTCTGGTTCCTTGTTTATTAAGCTCCAGGGACAAGTGAAACTGCCTCCCAGGAGGACCCAGGCAAAAATATCTCACTTCACTTTGAAACTCTGGGACTTGGTTTCTCTGGACCAGACTCAGAGCTCTCGAGGCTGACCTGGGCCTGAACCTGGACAGGGCTTGGCTGTAGGAAAGCATTCTGATGCAACAGGCACCCGAGGGAGCCAGCAAGGCTGTCTTCCCATCTCTGCTGGCCTCATCCCTCATTTCACGTCTTCCTGGTTCTCATTACCAGCAATGCTTTCCTCCCTTGCTACCCTCTTCTAAGCAGCCTCTGCTCCTCTCAGGCCTGGGTCCAATGTGGCTGTGCAGATGCCCAAGCCTTCCCTGCCCACCATGGCCCTGGCCTCACCACTCACTGCTCTCCTGGCTCCTGCTTGTCCCCACAGCCTCCATGCCACACCCCGGCATGCTGGACCGCTCTTTAATCTCTGCCCTGTGTGTCCTCAGACAACCTCTCTCACTGGCAAACACCCAACCACCTTCCCATTCAGTCTTCATCTTGTTTGGACCATAGAACACTGTGAGGTTTTGACCAACACCATGGGCCACATACACAGCATCTAGGGAGGCTCTGACCTCCCCAGAGTCCAGCCACCAAGCCTCTGGAGGCCGATAGACACAACTCCAGGCCACAGCTCAGAGGTCTCTGCTACAGGAGAGCCTCTTTGGCCCATTCCCCCGTCAGCCAACTTTTACTGAGGGGTTGCCATGTGCCATGCCCAGGGCTGGGCACCACTAAGATAATTAATCGAGAAGTGCCCCTCCTGCTCCTGGAGCTCTTGGCTCGTGCCTTTATCATGGTGCCTGTTACCTGCATTGCACTTTCTCTGCTTCATGAACAGATCCTCAAGTACACAACGAAGTCTTCCGGGCAGACACAATCGTGAATCAGTGTTTTCATACCCAGCACAGCTAGCACTCAATCAGTGTTTGTTGAATGAAGGAAGGAATGCACAGTCACAGAAAATGTTAAATCAACATGATGTTTGCAAGGCTGGCTGATTGGAAGGACATGATCACCAAAGGCCCTGTCTACACTTGGCCTGATCGCCCAGGGGCCAACAGTTCTTATTAAGAATCACGAAGTTCTGGCTCTTGCATAGCCTTTGTTTCTCATTTACATGCTGTATTAGTCTGTTCTCATGCTGCTAATAGAGACATACATACCTGAGACAGGGTAATTTATAAAGGAAAGAGGTTTAGTTGACTCACAGTTCCACATGCCTGGAGAGGCCTCATCGTCATAGTGGAAGGCGAAGGAGGGGCAACGTCACGTCTTACGTGGCAGCAGGCAAGAGAGTGTGTGCAGGGAGAATGTGTGCATGAAACCATCAGATCTCATGAGACTTATTCACTATCGGGAGAACAGCATGGGAAAAAATCTGCCCTCATGATTCAATTACCTGCCACTAGGTCCCTTCCAGGATACACGGGGATTATGGGAGCTACAATTCAAGATGAGGTTTGGGTGAGGACACAGCCAACCCACATCATATGCTTTACACAGAAATGCTCCTTATTGTGTTTATTCTGGTTCACTTGATTGTTTTATTGCATAGTGTGTATATAATCTGTATGTGACAGTGTGGCCAGAGAAATTAGGCATTCTCTCACCTTTGAACCTGATTATAATAACACCCTTGGAGTGAAACACCACAGTTTTGCAAAACGATCATATCCACATGACCTCATCCTAACCTCATAATAACTTTGTGAAATGAATGGGTATCGGCTCTTATCTCCAATGTTAAGACCAAGAACAGGTAGCTCCCAAAGGTTAAAAGACTTGCCCAAGGTCTCACAGTTACTACCCAGCCCTCCCTGCTACCCCTCCTAAGGATCGATCCTGTTCCTCCCCTGGATCCCTGGTAGCTCACTGTCCCTTGCCCACAAAGCCCCTTACCCTTTTCCTCTGCCTTTGCCCTCCCGCCTTGGAGAGCTCACTGGTCACTCCAGTCTCCTGCCCCCAAGATGACACCTTAAGAGAGTCAATTCTGCTCATCTCTTTCCAACTCCACGGGCTCAGTGACATCACACTAGTGGCATGAGATCAGCTTTGGCGGGAGTATTTACACCGTGGTAACTGGCCAAGTCCTAGCATCCATCCCAGGCCCGCTATCCTGTTCCCTTGACTCTGCCTCCTGACTCCAACTGGTCAGGTCAGAACACTGGAAGCTTTGGGTCTCTCTGAGAGGACTGCACCCTTTCCCCGAGCACTGTGGAGGAAGAGCTGCTGTGCTTTGCCGGGAAGGGTGGGTCCTGCCTGCCAAGACAGAAGGAGCCTCCCTGGGAGGGGGCGGGAGTCAGCAGCCAGGAGTTGAGCTGTGATGAGCCCTGGAGCTCATTTTCTCCTGCTTGAGCCTCCTCCAGAGCCCCCTTATAAATGCCAGTCAAACCTTATGATTTTCATCTTTCATTATTCAGTGAGGAGAAGGCAGATTAAAAATACATGATGGCATTTTCCAGGTCGGATCACCAAGCATGGTGAGGGTGTTTATCAAGGGTCCTTGTTCCTGCTGCGGCACCTGGGATGTAAAGCCCAGCTCCCCTCCCTCTTAGCCCCCTGGGCCTGCCCCAGCCCAGAGCCCCCTCCGCCTCCCCATGCCTCATTCAGGCATCGGCTGTCTGGGAAGTGTAAGACCGTCTCCTGCCAGAAGAGGCAAGGCCTTTGTGCTTTATTGAAAGAGACAGGATTTATTTTCATTTTCCTTTGCCTTCTGTGCTTTGAGGTTCCCTAAAGCCGGGGGATTCAGGAATGAGCAAAGAAATCAGATCCCCCGTGAGAGTGGCTCTCTGGCGTGTGGGCGCTGAGAGGATTAGCTGTGAATCCACTCCTGCTTTGAAAACTGCTTCCTCATTAGGCCTTATTGATCCTCAGGTAGGACAGTTTGCAGCTCCCCTCTCATTTTAGGAAAATTTCTAGAAACCTCACCCTTTCTTTGTATAGGGCTTTGGTGTGGGGGATGCTTCAGGACAACCTAAGCCGTGCTGGCTCTGTCCCCATTGTGGGCCCCATCTCTCTCTGCAGACCTCCCTGACTGGCAGATCCATCAGTTTTTCCCCTGAAGCCACCAGGAAGTAGAACAAAGGCCCCTTATGCACAAGGCAGGGGTGCCTGGGAAGGATGTGGGGTCTTCTGGGGCAAGGGTTGCAGGGCTGTGTATCCCCCCTCTACCCAGCAGCATGCTAGAGCCAGCTTGTGCCAACTGACAAGAGCCCATTCTTTCCAACGCTGTGTTTATCAACATCACTTTGGCAGCTTGCAGTTGGCATCGTGTGGGTATTTACACCATGGACATCGGCAAGCGTGACCATCAGGGTTTTTATTTTTCTGGAGGGCCAGTTGTTCAGCATTTACCACCTCCCTCCTGTGTGTTGCTTCCTTCCCTCCCCAGGGCTAACCCGTCTGCCAGGCAATTCTGCAGGGAACTGCTGGGACTCAGAAAGCAATACCCTAATTGAAGGCCTCTGAAGCAAAAGTTTTTCTCCGACCCTTTCCTGTCCACTCTCTCTCAACCTCATTTTCCCCTGAGGCTAGCCATAGAAACTGCAACCCCTCTTCTCCAAGGGAGTCATTGAAACCAGAACCTCTTTTCCCCAAAGCCAGCCATAAAACCTAAAATATATTACTTTAAGCTTCCCTCCACCTTTCTGTGTAAGAACTGGCCATAAATAAATGATCTGTCCTACCTTGTTTGACTGTAGGCCATAAGACCCCCATGCCAGAGAGGGTCCGGCTCCTCACCCAGAAGGAAGGAACACTGCACAGACAGGCCAAGAAGAATCGAAGCAGACAGGCCTTACTGGGCTTCCCCACTCGGTCCACTAGCATCAGCTCAAACTGTGTGTGTCCGTCCTGTGCCTACACGGCTGTTTATATTTTGTTGAACACAAAACGGACAATTTCCCCTGTATCTTTGGGTCTTCATTTGGAAGGCTCCTGTGTACACATGAACAAATTTTGCATGACTTTTCTTCAATGAATCTGCCTTTTGTAAGTTTTCAGCAAAACTTCAGAGGGCAAAGGGAACACGGACCCTACAGAACCAACTAAGCAAGGACTACGGAGGATGAGTTGGAACCAGGAAAAGCCAGTGGGCACATCTGCCTTTCCACATAACAGAACGGGGGCCTTGCGTGGGCTTCTCCATCATCTATCCCAGCTGACGTGAATGGAGGCTCCTGAGCCAGGCTCAGTCAGAGCCCCCCACTCCATGCTGAGGCCCCTGTGGGGTGAGAAGGGGCACAGGGGAGCGGTCCACAGGGAGACGCCCGTCTCCTCCCCACCCCAGGCTTTGGTTCAGTCTCCCTTCTGAGGGTTGTCTCTGTGCCTGGGGTTTGGGGGAGTGAGTAGTGGGGATCCTGCTTACTCTGGCTCAATGGCAGTGCATGTGGGCATGTGGGGAGGGGAGGGGAGTGTGGCGGCAGAAATGCTGCTCCCTACCAGACGTGGTGGCTCACGCTTGTAATCCCAACACTTTGGGAGGCCAAGGCAGGTGAATCATTTAAGGTCAGGAGTTCAAGACATGGTGAAACCCTGTCTCTACTAAAAATGCAAAAACTAGCTGGGCGTGGAGGCACACACTTTTAGTCCCAGCTACCCGGGAGACTGAGGCAGGAGAATCGCTTGAGCCCAGGAGGCAGAGGTTGCTATGAGCTGAGATCATGCCACTGCACTCCAACCTGGGCCACAGAGTGTTTTTTTTTTCCATCTCAAAAAAAGAAGAAGAAGGAGAAGGAGAAGAAGAAGAAAGAAATGCCACTCCCCCAGCCGCGAGGCTGGGCACAGCCAGCTCCTGTTCACAATCCCAGAGGCAGACGCCTCAACACCCCTGCCTCAGCTAGCTCCAGAACTGAGCCCCCAACCTCCTTGCTGAAGTCTCCCCAAAGCCTTGTGTTTCCAGCCTGGGCTCTCTCTTGGGGGCCTGCTCCCCAGGAAAGGGCTGCCACCAGTTTGAAGGAGCATTCACCAGGCTTTCTCTAACCTCAGCTTATCGTTAGAGGAACAAACTCCTCTGCTGTTAAAATTGGCTCCAAGAAGTCGTTAGCATGAATCCCAGGGGAGAGTTCCAGGCCATCTGGGGCTCTTCCTCAAGGACAATGACCCCAGGTGCCAGGGAGTGCACCAGTGTGGAAAGGAGCAGCCTGGCCGATGAGAGCCTGGCCCTGGGGCTGGGCCACCCGAGGGGAAGGACTCCAGCCCCAACTGCCCCTCAGGACCTGCCTCTGCTGGCCCTGCAGGCGATGGGCCCCTCTGTTTCACTGTAGGTCTCACCTGGGGTGTGGGTGGGGCCGGGTTACGGAATTTCACTCCAACTTGGTCTTGCCCACTCTGAGCAGCCCAGGAAAGCTCTGGCAGAGAGCAGGGCACACCCAGAAACTGAACCAGACAACTAGGACCCCAGCCCAAGAAGGAAAAGGTGATGTCTGATGTCTGGCTTTTTGTCTTCTCTGGCCACCCTGACCCAGGGGATTGTCCCAGAGCAGTACATCAGTTGCCACTTCCTGGACGCAACCCAATGCTGGCCCATCTGACAGACCCTCCCTGGTTCATTCCAATTAAATGGAGGCTTTAGCCTGGCTCCCAGAAGGAAACAGCTCTGGCAAAGCAATGAAGTCCCCAGCCATCTTTGCCTAACCCCCTTTCAAATTAAAAGGGGCTCTAAAGTCCAATTATGGCAGGGAACGTGTTGCCTCTTTAAACTGGAGAATCTGACTCCGCTCAAGGGATATCTGTGCTTGCCTCCAGCCTCCCCTGAGCTAAAAAATTATATGCTTTCTCTCTCTGCTAAATTACAACATCCTCAGATTGGTGCTGGGCCTGGAGGGAGTCCCTGCCGGAAAACCCAGGTGTCGACCCTCTTTGCAAACTCTGAGCCAGTAATTGGTTTGGAAATACTGAGTGAATAGCTCAAAAGGCTTCAGGGGGATTAATGTGAAATAATGCATCCCCTGATGGCATGGAGGGCACTTACCTGGGCATAGATGGTGGCAGGCACAGCCAGCTCCTGTTCATTCCTGTGAATTTCAGCCCATGGTGGAGAAGCATCATTAGACTTCCACTGGAAAAGGAGCTTCTGCAGCCCAAATCGGCCCACAGAGCCAAAGAATGTTGCAGGCACCTTCTCAGCCACAGCCCCTTCCTTCCCTCACGGGGACGTCTCACCTGCATTCTCCTCACTTGAGCATCCTTGCAGTCCAGGGAAGAACAAAATTTGGCTCAAGGCAAATCACTTATTAACCATTCTGAGCCTCAGTTTGCTCCTCTGTAAAATGGGAAGAATGATTCTAGTGACTCATGATGAGGATGAGATGCAGGTGAGAAGTGTTGGGCTATGAGGCCGGCCGTGAAGGGTGCTGGGCACACAGTGGTGAGTCATTATTAGGACAGGGCTTAGCTCTGCGCCAGGCACGTCGCAGGTTGTCAGTAAATACCTGTCAGGCACTGGATACCTGGGGGACTGGATACCCAGGTAGTGACAGGGTAAGAGTAGGAGGAGGTCAGGCAGCCTTCACCAGCTGGGCCAGCTATCCCTGCAATGCCACCCTCAGCAAAGACTCCTGCAGAGGCAGTAACAAGCCCATCTGCCTTAGGCTGGAGCAACCTGGGACCTCCTTCTCCCTCCAGGCGACACTGAGCCCTGGTTTCAGAGCAATGGGAGTGAGGGGGCAAGGTTGCTAGCTCAGCAGATGCACTCAGAAGATCACTCTGCAGATACCAGGGAACACAGAACTGGAACCAGTGATGTCTCCCACAGGGACGCCCTGGAAAGGAGTTATGTGCCCAGAAGACCGAAGTCAGGTACATTCGGGTGAACCTTCCCACTGTCTCTTCCAATTACAATGACTTTCTCTTTTTTATTAGTTATGTTTAACAAATT
>NW_012110918.1:13871170-13879513 GCF_000951035.1 Colobus angolensis palliatus
TGAGCCACCGCGCCCGGCCAGTTTAATAAATTCTAACAATGAAAACTGTTTATTGTAGAAATTTTTTAGAGCATAAAAAGTAATAAGAAGAAAAGTTTCCATACACTGAGAACTCAGAGATACCTGTTGAACATTTCCTATGCATTTCCTTCCAGTCTTTTTTCTATGCTCCAGTTTTAAAAAAATAGAACTATCCAGTGTATAGCAGTAGCCTGCACATCTGGAGTCACATAAGAGTCACTCAGAGGCCTTTGAAAACATAAATATTATTTCCCCTCTTCCTATCCCTCTCCCACCCTATGTTGAGATTCTGACTCTTTAAGTCTGAGATACAGACTGAAAAATTATCTTTTTAAATGACCTTTGTAAAGTCCCCTAAATGAATATTATGTGCAGCCAAATTTTGAAAACAATGTACAATATTGTACCTTGCTTTTGAACTTGATATCACAAGACGGCTTTCAAAGCGCTGTTCTTAAGGTCCTCACATTTGTTGTTTCTGTTCCTTTTCAACTGTAAAAAAATAATTAGGACCTATTTGTATGTGGCTCTCTGTCAGACTGTAAGCTTTTTTTTTTTCTTTTTTTTTTGAGATGGAGTTTTGCTCTTGTCCTCAGGCTGGAGTGCAATGGTGCAATCTTGGCTCACTGCAACATCTGCCTCCTGGGTTCAAGTGATTCTCCTGTCTCAGCCTCCCTAGCAGTTAAAATTATAGGCACGCACCAGCATGCCCATCTAATTTTTACATTTTTAGTAGAGACGGGGTTTCACCATGTTGGCCAGGCTGGTCTCGAACTCCTGACCTCAAGTGATCCACCCACCTCAGCCTCCCAAAGTGCTGGGATTACAGACGTGAGCCACCACGCCCGGCCCAGACTGTAAGCTTTGCAGAGTTCTGATGTGCTCTGGACATGGTAACAAAGTGGTTCCATCCCCACAGTCGCTTTGGGTGGCCACTCCTCAGCTTCCAATCACATGCCTTCATTCTTTCATTTGCTCATTCACTCATTCATGTAGTGGGTACTTCCTGTTACTGTCCCCAGAGCCCTGGAAGCAGCTGCCTTTTTATTTTTCCTGAGACGGAGTCTCCCTCTGTTGCCCAGGCTGGAGTATAATGGTGTGATCTCGGCTCACTGCAAGCTCCGCCTCCCGGGTTCAAGCAATTCTCCCACCTCAACCTCTCTAGTAGCTGGGACTACAGGCACCTGCCACCACGCCCAGCTAAATTTTTTGTATTTTTAGTAGAGACGGGGTTTCACCATATTGGTCAGGCTGGTCTTGAACTCCTGACCTCAGGTGATCTGCCTGCCTTGGCCTCCCAAAGTGCTGGGATTACAGGCGTGAGCCACCACGCCCGGCCTTTTAACATTAAGCAACTTGATCACGGTATGCTACAGAATCATAACGACGCCTCAATTCATGAACATTCTGTGAAGAAAACTTCTCAATGAAATTAATAATGTTGTCACCATTAAAAATATCTTCCTACATCACACAGACAGTGACTCTGATGCATAACCAGGTGGATAGAAGCATGAAGGTGACCAAACTGCCGTCTGCCGATTTCCTCAAGGATTTTGGTTTTTATGAATGTCCTGAGCTGGGAGATGGCCAGTATGGACACTATGCAGTTCCGTGTTCGACAATTTTATGCCATCTTGGGCTTAAACTGTCTCGGCTGGGAGGAAGGCTGGGGCAGGCAGAGGAGGAGCAACGTGGGACTCCCTGGCAGCAGGAATGTTCTGCTTTCTTGACTCGGCGTCGTGACCATGGGCTTGAGGGCCAGAAAGACCTGAGTTTAAATCCCTCCTCTGAGATGTACTATGGGGCCGTGGGTAAGGAATGTAACTGCAGGAACTGTTTTCTCATTTGTGCAGTGGAGATTTTGATGCTCACTGTAGTGACTATGAGGCTTAAGACACGGGGGCGTAAAAACATTTGTGCACTACTTATGCGCAGTCCGTGTTCACGACGGTTTCCTGTCTTCATCTTCTCCAAAAAGATATCAACTCTCTGCATCCTGGCATTCAATACTATTTGGGAAGCTTTTTGTGTGTGTGTGAGACATTATCTCATTCTGTCACCCAGGCTGGAGTGCAGTGGTGTGATCACAGCTCACTGCTGTCTCTGTCTCCTGGGCTCAGTCGATCCTCCTGCCTCAGCCTCCTGAGTGGCTGGAATTACAGGTGTGTAATTCCCACGCCTGTAATATCCAGCTAATTTTTTAAATTTTTTGTAGAGACAGGATCCCACTATGTTGCCCAGGATGGTCTCGAACTCCTGGGCTCAAGTGATCTTCCTGCCCCACCCTCCCCAAGTGCTGGAATTAGAGGCATGAGCCACCACACCTGGCCTGGGAAGCTCTTATTTTGGGGTCATAGATGGTCTTTCCTGAAACACTCACTTGGATGGTTCCCAAATACTCTGGTGCAGACAGAAACAGCCGGCCATAGGAGATCCCACGGGCTCCAGAATCCCTCCCTCTCATACACCCCGTTGAGGAGGTGTGGGGGTGGCTAGAGAACCCATCTGTTGAGTGACCCAGGTGATTCTGATGCGTAACCAGGTGAGGGGATGCCTCCCTCCACTAGCAGCATCCTAACGATAAAGCAGGTCCTTGATAGCACATCGCAGAAGCCTGGGGCGCTTCAGCAGGGGCTGTCTCCCAGACACGCAAACCCACTGTGTTTAGATCCTCCGGGTCTTTAACTTCTCTCCAGCTGAACGCTCTGATGCCTACTGGCCTCAAGCTTCCCACGACGGGAGGCTGCGGTGCCTGCTTCACCCCACCTCTCTCCAGGTCCTGCCTCCCACCCCTAGCCCTGAAGCCATTAGCTCTGGCCTGGCACCTGCAGACCCTGACTCATGGAAAGGCAATGTAGTGCAGTGGCTAGGGGCATGTGTGTGAGACCCAGACTTGAGCTGTCTTATAAAGTAGCCGCCAGTCGTTTGAGTTACTTTATAACTCAAATCCAAATTCATCAGTTAAAAACCCAGTGCCTCAGTCTCACTAGTGAGAAGGAGAAACAACGGCAGCCCTGGCCTCTGGAAGCTGACCTGGGCCTCACTTGGGAGTCCTGTTCTCCTGTTCAGTCCCCACTCAGACGAGGCCTCTCTGAAACCACAATGAAATGAGACAGAGCGAGGACGCACGTGATTTTGCCCTTGCCCTTTGACGGCATCGAATCTGGAGTGAGCTCCTGACTCCTCAGACCCTCCTCAAAGTCAGCCAAAGACCACATCCTAGAATAGGTCCTCTCTGACACCCCCTTCCTGTGACCCCCTGTAGTTCCACATGGTACGTATTCTCCCTCACTGCAGCCAATAATAACCCAGCTTGTTCAGCCGCAAGTGCATTCCTGGGAGGACGGGCATGACTGGGAGGACATTGACTAGCAACACTTCAAGGGCTCAGTGGTCACATGTGGCCAGGGGCTACCACACTGGACAGCACACCCAGAACCATTCCGCCACTGTAGAAAGTTCTGTTGAGCAGCACTGGTCTACACTATCTGACTCCAAATCCTGACTGCAGTTAAGCAGCTGTGTGAACATGGACACCTCCTGTAACCATTCTGAGCTTTGGTTTCCTCGTCTGTAAGATGGGAGTTGTCATGAGGATTAAATGAGGCAACACATGTTAAGCCCCTAACCTTATGCCTACTGAGGTAGTTTTTAAATATATTCTTACCTTCTTTGATTATCCTCCCTTTAAGAGGTGGAATTTAATTTTTCTCTTCTTGAAAGTGGGCTGAACTTAGTGACTCCTTTCTAATTAATGAAATATTGCAGATGTAATGATGCCACTTGCAAAACCAGGTCTTAAAAAAACGGGTGTCTTCTTCCTTGAGTTCTTCTTCATGTGCTCGGGGGAAGTCGGCTGCCATGTTGTGAGGACGCTCAAGCAGCCCTGTGGGGAGGGCCACATGGTGATGAACAAAGACCCCCAACTGACAGCAAAGTGAGGGAGCCACTGTGGATGCGGATTCTTCTGCCCCTGTTCAACCTGTAGAGACGGTGGCACTGGCTGACAGCTGGACTGCAACCTCACAAAAGACTGAGCCACAACCACCCAGTAAAGCCTTGCTCAGATTCCCAAGACCTCAGAAACGTTATGAAATAACCAATGCTTCTTATTTTAAGCCACTAAGTTTTGGGGTAATTTGTTACACAGCAATAGGTAACTAATATACATGGCGTATGGGTGGTACTTAGTTCACGTGAGCCATGCTAGCCAATGGTCCGTGGAGCTGGCCTACAGGGAAGGAATCCAGATCAGCTCACATAGGCAGCGGGTCTGCCAAGTTGTTCTCCATATTACAAATGGAGAACTGACCTCCGGTCTTTGATATCAATCTGTGAGTGTGGTCAGTGGGGTCACTCCAGAGATGAGCCACTGGACTCAAAGCCACAGCCAGGAAATGAGTGGGAGCTGACACGCTGGGGTTCTGGGTGTCCATGGCCTAGGACAGCTCTCAGGTACAGCCGACCAGGGAGCACCTTGTGAGCCAGAGAGGGCCTTTCCAGCAGAAACTACGGGTCGCCTGGCATCCACACTGTAGCCCTGAGCCACAGAACCCAGGCTGCCCAGGGACCCACAGGTGAATTCCCACTTTTCCAGGAGAGGAACTATGAGATTGGAAAGGCAGAGGGAAGCCCAGCACACCCCAGCCTTGGCACCAGCCCTTCCTTAGTTCAGCCCTCCCCTGTCCCCACCAGAGCCACAGGCTGCATCACCAAGGTGAACTCTTCTTGCTTCCTGGGAATACCACAGTGTCCCCCTGGGAACATGCAATGTCCCTGGCATGAAGGACAGTCAGAGACAGCATGCACCACCACACCACTCACAGACTCCCATCCCCAGATCCCCCTCCCTGCACAAATGGGCTAGAACCCCAGAGAGAAGAAGGGGGCAACCCAAAGCAACACAGCAACCCGGGACCACACGGCCCTTCAGCCTGTGACTCAGGAACATGGTGAATTCATCCCAGAACTGAATGTGCACATCCCTGGTTCTCTCTCCAAGTCCCACAGCCAGGGAAGGGAGGGTGACCCTGCCAGCAAGCACTTAACAAGTTGACCTGAAATGCCCCATCCTTAGTTCCCCAGACCTCAGGGCCCCCAGAGGGAGTGAGGCGGGGACACCCGGAACCCTCACAAGGAAATTGGTTGAATGTTGAACTCCGCACTCGAATGAAGAGGCATGTCACCCCTTCATCCCCCTTGATGGCACAGTCTAGAGTCCGTTACCATACTCCACCGGGGCCTCTCCATCCGGTACCTAATGGCTATAAAGAACACAGGACCCCCTCTTTTTTGAATAAGTGGAAGTAAGCCGTCTACACTAGGTTAACAATATGTATTTATGATATAAAATTGCCAGCAGCTTCTACATTTTCACACATGTTTGTCAATGAAAAGTAACCCAGGGTCAGGTTATTATGTAAATATCTGCTGTGGAGGGGTGGAGGTGAAACCCCCCATAATGAAGTGTCTCCATGCAGCTCTCAGGAGTGCTAATGAAAATTGGATCTGGTCATTTGCCTGGCACTCAGGCCTCGCTTTACCAAACAGAGGGACAGGAAGGACATTTGAGCTCAAATGAGTCACTTCTCCCTTCATTTCCGTGTGACCCCAGTGAATTCCAATTCTCCCACCTCCTCCCTCCCCATGCCACCATGCTCAGCTGTTCCCGAGCCCACAGAGGCGAGAGGCGAGGCTCATTGGCTGTAGAAGCTTCTGGCTGTTTATAGTTCGCAGGAATCACAAAAAACCACCTCGTTTCCAGGCCCTCCCTGCCTTGCTGCCTCTGGCTCAGAAACCATCAACCTGCGCCTCCCCGAGAAAATAAGATGAGTGAAGGATAGAGTAGTATCCTGGAGTCCCACTCACGGTGGGAGGCGTTAACCACATGGTGAGGGACAGAGGTTCTGCAGTTGACCCAAGGAGGGGCAGCCAGCTTCTTGGCATCTGCAAACAGGAGTAGTGCACTGGACCAGGCTGCAGATGAGGCCAGGAGAGGCTGAGCAGCAGAGACCACCCTGTCAGGAAGGCAGGCCAGCAGCACACATGGGGTTCCCAGCACCTCGCTGCAGGCTGTAGGGAAGAGTCTACCTTGTATTTTTCCAGTGCCCAAGCTGAAGGCTCCAGCCAATGCCATCGAAGGCAGGAGACAGCTGGTCCCAGCAGGCTCAGTCTTCCTGACGGTGGAAGGTCTGCCTGCCCTCCCTCCCATCGTCTGTGCAAAGCTCATTTAGGGCTCTGAGTAATGGAGTGTTGCCACTGGCGTGTCTCTACAAACCAGATACTACATCTCCCAAGACTTCCCTGGGTAAATAAAAGCTAAATATAAATAATGTGCCTGTGTCACACTCCAGCTCTGCCTTTGACTAGAAGGAACGTGCTTAAATGGTTGATTAAAAATAAATAAAATTAGGCTCTTCTAGTTCCTCCCAACATAAGGGCAGAGATTCTCCCACTGAGCCACTGAGATAAAGCCGCCCAGCCTGCAGCAGGAGCTCCTGGGGTCCCGGCCGTGCATGGGTTATGGCTGGTTTTATGGCCTCTGTATGATTTACACCCACTTGCAGGCATGTAGCAGACAGATACATTTTTAAGCAGTAATTGTCATGTATATGGGTCCTTCGGTGTCTGGAGAAATGTCTCTCCAGAGGAAGGCTGGTGTTCCGTCTCTCCCATCAGGAGCAGAATGGTGTGGAGCAGGTGACTGGGGATGAATTGCTGGGGCTCCCCCTGGGGACCAGGGGAGCCAGTGAGCCCAGCCTGGCCTTCCTTTGCCCTTCTTGGAAATGCTGACAAACACAAATGCTGGAAACTGCTGCGTCACCCCCTTCCCAGAAGGCACCCCCGACAACAGGAAGACCTCACCCCCCAACATACTCCTTTCTCTCAGGCTCTGGGTTTGGGTAGGGAAGGGCAGGGCTGGCACCTCACCTTTTCATGCTGCCCTCAGTGCTGGGGTTCCATCGCTCAGGTGGCTGAACCCACCAACAGGATGGAGGCAACCAAAGGAAGCAGCTTGGTCCTTTTTTTTTTTTTTTTTTTTTGAGATGGAGTTTCACTCTTTTTGCCCAGGCTAGAGTGCAGTGGTGTGATCTCAGCTCACTGCAACCTCCACCTCCTGGGTTCAAGTGATTCTCCTGCCTCAGCCTCCCCAGTAGCTGGGATTACAGGTGCCCACCACCACGCCCAGTTGATTTTTGTATTTTTAGTAGAGACGGGGTTTTGCCATGTTGGCCAGGCTGGTCTCAAACTCCTGACCTCAGGTGCTCCGCCCGCCTCAGCCTCCCAAAGTGCTGGGATTACAAGCGTGAACTACTGTGCCTGGTCACAGCTTGGGTTCTTATAGACGATAATACTGTGATGATACAGGGATCCTGATGACACCCATGGCTGACATCACAGCCAACTCACTGTACCCGGTCCTTGCCATGCATGGCCATGTGTGACCTTCACAAGCGCTCCAAAAGCAGCCTCTGTGGGTGCATCTGCTTCAAGCATGCTTTGGAGAGGTGGAGGACTTGCCTGGAGCCCCACGGCCAGTGACCGGAGATGGGCATTCGGACCCACTTCTGTCTCACATCAAGCCTGTGCTTAAATCCAACCAAACGGAAGCTCCAAGAAAGGAGGAACCCCTCCCATGTGGCAGGTTTGCTGTGCATTCAGCAGACACTCAATAAATGCTCACTGACAGAGATGTTTACTATGCATTCTATGTGTAGGTTTTATCAGTTTATAGCTTGCTTTCCACTTCTAGATGACGTAATGAATTATCTATTGTTTCCTTTCAACTTTGTGGCTGTTGGTCTTGGCTCTCTTGCCTCTTGTTCCTGAGAAGAGAAGGTCTGGCTTCTCCCCTATAAGAAGCTGTGTGAGCTCGGACAGGTCATTTCTCCATGCTAGGTCTCAGTGAGTAGGACAAAGGGATGGAGTTATTCTAAGTGAAAGAGGTCAGCCACAAAAGGCCACATATTGCATGATTCCATTTATATGAAATGTCCAGAATGGGTGAATCCATAGACAGAAAGCAGATTGGTGGCTGCCAGGGCCTAGGGATGGGGCATGGGGCATGGGGAGTGACTGCCAATGGGTATGTGGTTTCCATGTGGGGCAATGGAATTGATCTGGAACTAGACAGAGGTGTGGTTGCATGACACTGTGTCTGTGTTTAATAACACCGACTGTCACAACACTGTGACTGTGTTCAACAACACTGTGACTGTCACACCACTGTGATGATGTTCAATAACACTGTGACTGTCACAACAGCATGACTGCATTCAACAACATTGTGACTGTCACAACACTGTGACTATGTTCAAC
>NW_012110918.1:13880448-13936043 GCF_000951035.1 Colobus angolensis palliatus
GACTGTCACAACATTGTGACTGTGTTCAACTACACAGTGACTGTCACAGGACCGTGATGGTGTTCAACAACATTGTGACTGTCACAACACTGTGACTGTGTTCAACACTGACTGTCACAGCACCATGAGAGTGGTCAGTAACACTGTGAGACTGTCACAGCACTGTGACTGCATTCAACAACACTGTGACTGTCACAGCACCATAACTGCATTCAATAACACTGTGACTGTCACAACACCATGACTGCGTTCAACAGCACTGTGACTGTCACAACACTGTGACTGTGTTCCACAACACTGTGACCATCACAACACCGTGACAGTGTTCCACAACACTGTGACCATCACAACATGACTGCATTCCACAACACTGTGACCATCACAACACCGTGACAGTGTTCCACAACACTGACCGTCACAACAACATGACTGCATTCCACAACACCGTGACCATCACAACACCATGACTTCGTTCTACAACACTGTGACTGTCACAACACCATGATTGCATTCAACAGCACCATGACTGCATTCCACAACACTGTGACTGTGTTCAACAACACTGTGACTGTCACAACACTGTGACAGTGTTCAATGCCACCAAATTGTTGACTTTTAAAATGGTTCATTTTATGTTATGTAAATTTTACCTTCATATAAGAAAAAAAGGGATGAGACAGTCCCTCGAACCCCTTCCAGGTGTCGAATTTTGTGGATTATCATCTCCTGTGATCCCATCACTGTACCTCTACCTCGGCCAGACGTCTGGAGACACCTAGACACCCAAATGGTCCCTAGTATTGGAACAACTCACCACAGTGCCTCAATTAATGGAGAAGAGGGGCTCCTCTGTGGCCAGAACCTCAAGGTAAACCCCACACAGGAGGAACACGTGTTCCAGAATGCCACAGAAGAGTGGGCAGTGATGTAGGGGCATTGTGAAATGGCTGCATGGAGAGTGCAGGATCCACCAAGAAGCCGGCGGCGCCCATGGAGGAGACGGCCCTGGGTCAGGGCTGGGGAGCCTAGCGGGGAGGTGGGGTGCTGTCTGGGGGTGGGGTAGGGACCGGGGAGCCCCAAGCAGGGGGCGGGAATCAAGGTGGAGACCACAGAGGATATTTAAACTGGTTAAAAACCCTGACAAATCTGCACATCCCCAATATCCTGTTTCTTCCTATCACGCCCCAGGGTGCCATATGGAAAAGCATGACATTTTCCTTAAAAGGTTAGGGCTCCATCCCTAAGCATCCCTAATTCCTCTCAATTACCCATCCGTGTATTAGGACACGCTTCCTGGATCTACATTTGTATAGTGTAATGTGTCCAGAGACGTTTCCTGGGGAACCCGTGGTAATTTTTTGCTGAGACCTGTAGAGGTGAGGCACGTGTCCCTCACAAGCTCCCATCTCCCTCGACAGCTGTTCCATGGGCGTGTGGGTGAGGACACCCTGCTTCCTCCCAACCTTCCTTCCAGATGCGTCTAGAGCCAGGACGCAGTCAGCAGACCCCTACACAGGCCAGGGCCCTGGAGCCCTCCGGACCAGGACAGAGCCCTGTGTGGGCCTGGGGGTGATTATGGAGCTGCCTTTGGGCCAGGAGTACAAGCACACAGAGCCCTGCTTTAGGGCCCAGCCTCGATCTGGGCCTTATGCGTCTCTCTACCCAGTTCTCTTTATTCTCCCTTCATTTTTAGAAATGAGGACACCAGCCTGGCTTCTGCTCCACTAAGAGGAATGAGAACAGAGTTTTTGTCCTGCTTGGACAGGAGTCTAAAAAAGCGAGTCCCCTGTGAGCAAACCCCCAAGGGAAGGTGACTCGCCCCGCCCACACCAGCCCCCCACGCAGCCTCAGAGGCAGCTGCACCGTGGTTTCTGTTGGTATGGGAGAAAACATTGATAATCCTTTTCTTCCGCAATGAGAGCAACCCATGTAATGTGGAGAAATTAGAAGTTACAGAAAACATGAAGAAAATATAAATCCCAGCCGGGTGCGGTGGCTCTTATCTGTAATCCCAGCACTTTGGGAGGCCAAGGCAGGTGGATCACCTGAGGTCAGGAGTTTGGGACTAGCCTGGTCAACATGGTGAAACCCTGTCTGTACTAAAAATACAAAAATTAGCCAGGCAGGGTGTCACACACCTGTAGTCCCAGCTACTTGGGAGGCTGAGGCAGGAGAATCGCTTGAACTTGGGAGGTGGAGTTTGTAGGGAGCCGAGATCGCACTGCTGCACTCCAGCCTGAGTGACAGAGCGAGACTCCATCTCAAAAAAAAAAAAAAAAAAAGTAAATCCCTCTTATCCCACCCAGAAGTGTGTCCCTTAACACTTTGGGAAACATCTTTACAGAAAAATGCAGGGCCAGCTTCATGCACGTGGACGTGGGCAAAGCTGGGCTCGGCGCTCAGAGCAGCCCCGAGCTGGGTTTAATGTTCTGCTATCACCATCTTGAAATTTTCCATTTTATTTTATTTTATTTTTTTAGAAATAGGGTCTCACTATGTTGCCCAGGCTGGACTCCTCAAACTCCTGGACTCAAGCCTCGGCCTCCTGAGTAGCTGGAGCTGGGACTACAGGGAAGAATCACTGTGCTCTGCTCCTACAATTCTTAACCACTTTTGAACAAGGGAACCTACATTTTCATTTTGCTCTTGGCCCCCAAAAATTATGTAGCTAGTCCTGGATACGAGTTTTTAACGTCAAAATTGAGATGATATGGTGTTTGTACTATTTTAACAAGTTTATTTAAGACAAACCCCTTCAAGTAACATATAAATGGTTTTCAAAAAATCGAGTGGTATAAGAAGTCCCTGAGACTGTAAGCACCTAGTGCCTGGGGGCTGCCCCTTGTGGCTCCTGGCTCAGCATCTGGCACACGGCAGGGGAAATGGACGAACAAGTGAATGAACAGATCCTGGAGTGCTGGAGGGGCCTGTGAGATTAGCTAAGCCCCATGGTTTTCAAACTCTGTTCCAAAAACCCATGCCGGGAGGGGATGGGGGCAGGGCAGGAGCTGGGGGTGCTGGAGGGGTTGTGGGAAGAGAAGGTGTCAATCTCCCCCACTGCAATCAGAGGAGCTTTGTTTTTATCTATTCTATATAGCGGAGTCTCGAGCAAGATTCGATTGGGTAAAAGATTCCACTGCAAAGGAACAACCACAGCAATCCGGCCCATCATTTGCTTTTGTAAATAAAGATTTTTTGGAACAAAGCCACACCCATTCATGTACAGATTGTCTCTAGCTGATTTGCTGTGAAGTGGTAGAGGTGAGGTTGCCACAGAGATTTCCTGGCTGAAGTATTTATCATCTTACTTCACAGAAAAAGCTTGCCGATCCCTGATCTAGTCAAATTCTTCCATTTTATAGGCAAGTAAACTGAGGCCTAGAGACGTGGTCAAGGTCGTAAGTTAAGACAACGGGGAACAGGGAATAAAACTCCAGTCCAGGGAATTCTTGCGCATGGAGAATTGCAACAGCCACCCGCTACCCCACAGCTCGCCTCCAGGAAACAGCAAACCAGAAGACCTAGTTGCTACCTTTTCCAAAAATGTCTACAGAGGGAGAATGTTGGGGTATGGCTCCAAGTGCCTGCTTCTCTCTGCAATTCTTTAACTTCGGCTCATTGCCTCCTCTCTGCTGACCATGGACGGGACAGAGTGCCGTCTTCCATGGCTTTGAGGACAGTACAGAAAAGAAAGTGGAGACAGACACAGTAATTTGTAAACAGTCGGCCAGCCACCTCCCTCTCCCCACCCTCTTCTCTTTTACGTGTAAGTATCCCCAGTCTCTTGGGCTTGGAAATTGGATCTGCCAGGAGCCCTGCGGTAAGCCCAGGTGAGCAGGGCTCAGGCACCATCAATAATGAGCAGAGAACAGATTTGCTGATGATGGAGAGACCTTCAGAGGAAGGAAACAAGCACAGCCACCAGGAGCCCACGCATGCCCCGAGATACTGATGAGCAGACTAAGTGGAGTGGACACGTCATTAACACCAGCCCAGCAAAATAATTACATGCAAAGGGAGCCCGTCAGCAAAAAGAAAAACAGATAAGAGCCTTGCAGTAATCGAATGGTGTGAGAAGTCCCCGAGACTGTAAGCACCCAGTGCCTGGGGGCTGCCCCTCGCGGCTCCTGGCTCGGCATCTGGCACACGGCAGGGGAAATGGTCAAACAAGTGAATGAAGAATAGATCCTAGAGTGCTGGAGGGGCCTGTGAGATTAGCTAAGCTCCATGGTTTTCAAACTCTGTTCAAATAACCCATGCCGGGAGGAGCTGGGGGTGCTGGAGGAGTTGTGGGGAGAGAAGGTGCCACCAGAGAAGTGTGCGTTTAAGGAGAGGTGTGGATTTCCGAAGTCTGCAGGTGTCTGTGCACACAGACCTGGGCAGACCCAAGAGAAACGGCAGGATGTGCTGAGGATTTTACCCCAGTGAGCGAGCACATAGCCCCACTTGGGGAAAGAGAATGCTTGCTGTTCATTCCAAAGGACCATCCTGAGCCTGAAACCCTGACCTCCTCTGAGTTTGTCCTAGACAATGATGCCCTCGCGAGGCCCAATAGTATCAGAGAAAGACTATGGGCTTGAGGGTGGACAGACCTGTGTGGTTTTGGACCAGTCACTAAACCTCTCTGAGCATCTGTGTTCTTATCCGTAGGATGTATTTACCTCAAAGCACTGTGTGAGCAAGTAATTGTCTTGGGCATTGGCTGAAAGGAGTGAAAAGCTTCAGCTCAGGTTGAAAGGGGGAATCTCCATCCAGCAATACTCATTATATAACCTTTTTTATAACCTGCTCTGAGGGAACTCATCTTCTCATTGTCCATCCATTGCTGAAGTCTGCTTTCTTCTATTGCCAGTTCAGTCTGCCGCCTACAGGGACATTTTCTGCATCAAAGACGAGACACACCTGGCCCTCTCAGTGTCACGCCCAGAGAAGCAGGAAGGACGCCCTTCTGTGTCCCCACTTACTTCCTCACCTAGAGTCTGCAGTGGGCCTGGGGGAGGGTCCCTCCCTCTCTCTCGTGCTGTTGCCCTCTCCAGAAATGCCTTTCCCTCCTTCTCTCTCTGGCCAAAAACATAAGAATCCAGCATATGTGCCACCTGCTCTGGTGAAGCCTTCTCCACGGTCCATCATCCCAAAAGGTGGACAGGATTCCTCAGCCTCCTCCCACTTGCTGCAGGCTGGCCGTATGCATTAAAGTGATGGGAGCAAGAATGCAATCTCTGTGAGGGCAAAGACTATTGTCCACTCATCATTATTAGCCCAGCACCCAGCACAGCCCTAACACATGACCAATACTCAGTAAATATTTGTGGCATGCATGCATGCATGGATGGATGAATGTACAGATGGGCAGATGGAGGGATGGATGGATGTGCAGATGTGAACTTAGATGGATGGGTGCATGGATGGATGAGTAGATGGGAAGTTGGGTGGATGGATGGATGGATGGATGGATGGGTGGGTGGATGGATGGATGGATGGATGGATGAATGGATGGATGGATGGATGGAAGGACGGACGGATGGATGCATGGATAGATGGATGGATGGATGGATGTGCAAATGGGAAATTAGATGGATGGATGGATAGAAAGATGGATAGATGGGTGGGTGGGTGGATACATGAGTGGCTGGATGGGTGGATGACAGCACCCACTAGAGACAGCTAATTCCTGGCTTTGTCAGCCCAGTGTCAGCAAATGGGAGCCGATAATTCCAGCCCAAGGAGGCCCTGAGAACATGTGGGGACCTCTCCCTCCGCAGCATCTCTGTTTCCATGCAGTGTTTCCTGCTTCAGCCCTGGAGACCGTGGAAATTGACTTGACAACAGCCCAGAGGGAGCTTCTGTCTTTAGGCTGCAGCTTTCAGAATCATTCTCCCATCATCAGAGCCTGCAAATAAAACAGTAACTATGCCTGGCAACCTCAGAGGATCAAAGGCAGCAAGAGAAAAGCACAATCAAATTACCCTGGATGGCAGCAGCTCCAAGAAGAAACATGTCTCAAGAAACTGAAAGCAGAAAGCCTGGAGCAGGGCTCCCCATCCCTTCTCTCCCACCAGTTGCTCAAGGTTTAGAGCAAAGGTTGCAAAGTGCCGGGTAAGGAAGGAGAAGCCAGCCCACAAACAGTTTTGTTTGGCCTATATCATGCTTTTTAATTTTAAAATTTGGATTCTAACATTTAAAAATCAAGCTTTCACATAAAAATCTGCATGTCTGGCTCCTCTAGAGAAATTGGGTACTCTGCAGCCTCCCTCTTCCATGTGGCAGCAGTCCTCAGACTGAGCAGTCGCTGCCCTGCTGCACGGAGGCATTCTCCAGGTGAGCCCAGGCCCACCCACCTGTGCCTGCCAGGCCCCTGAAGGTGGGTGAGTGTGCCACACTTCTGTTCGTGGAGAATCCTGACTCCCCCGAAGTGCACTCGAATGTCCTTGGTTAGGAGCACTCTTCCCGGTCTTCCACAGGATGGAGCCAACATGATTGTCTCTCTTTCGTCCCTCTCATTCATCTGTATTTCCCAGGATCCCCCAGGCCAGTCCATTATCTCTTGGACTCATCTGTCTAGAGGAGAGAGGCCAGTGGGGGCAACTGAGGCTCATCCCTGGCTGGTTCTCCGCTTTCAAAATCTACTGTTGTTGAGTCAAGGGTTATATGGGGCCAAGTTGTGCCTCTCTCAAGTTTAAGGAACAAAACGGAAACGTAACAAGGGCTTCACCCAGCCACTACCTACTCCAGAAGAAGGATCAGGATCCCCTGTTGTTCCCCCAACATGGGCACTGTATTAGTCAGGGTTTTCCAGAGAAGCAGAACCCATAGGATAGATGGATAGATAGATAAATAGATAGATAGATAGATAGATAGATAGATAGATAGATAGATAGATAGATAGATAGACAGATAGATAGACTGACTTCTTATGGAAATTGGCTCATGCAATTATGGAGGCCGAGAGTTCTATGATCTGCCATCTGCGAGCCCGAGAACCAAGAAAGCTGGCGGTGTGACTTAGTCCAGGTCCAAAGGCCCAAGACCCAGCAGTGGCGCTGGTGTAAGTCCTGGAGTCCAAAGGCTCAAGAACCAAAAGTGCCGATGTCCAAGGACAGGGAACAAATTGATGTCCCAGCTCAGGGACAGAGAGAGAATCCACCCTTCCATTTCCTTTTTGTTCCATCCAGGCCAGCAGCAGATTGGATGATGCCCATCCACATTACTGGGGGCCGAACTGTTTCCTCCAGCCCAGTGGCCACCCTCACAGACACACCTGGAAAGCACGCTTTCCCTGCAGGGCACTCCTCAGCTGGGCCAAACAGACACATAAAATGAACCATCGCCGCTGCCTTCCCTGCAACTCAAGCTGGAGATCCCCCACCTCTGGGTTCTATTCTTGGACCGCTGGTTGCTTGGAGGAGGGAGATAGAGAGAGAAGAGAGAAAATAGCAGGCTCCGTACCTGTTTACACTTGGATAATGCAGTGGGCTGTGTGTGGAGAGAGGAGTGCCAGCCAGGGCTGTTTGTTCTAGGAATGGTTAATCCCTGTTCAAATTTATATCCTGAATCTTTAATGCAACTATGTCAATGAAGAGTCAGCGGCATTGCTCTGCACCACTGGGTCTGACTTGCAGAGTACTTAACTCAAGCGTGAGGAGTTCCGAAGGTCCTCAAACACACTGGGATCCCACCCTCTTCCCATACACATTCACACTTCCAGGAACCCTGGAGGGCTGGCCCGGGGGAGAGAGACAGATCAGAGCAATGCAGGGCCGGATCTTTTAAGTGGTGATGCTGACTGGCATCTGCCTCCTGTTCACTGTGTAGAGAAATCACACTACCCAGCTCCGTGTGAGGACCTTGCTTTGTTTCAGTTTGCAAGTATTAATTTAAAAAATAAGTTCTGGTGTTGGCCAGGAGTTGAGTAATCTCAAGAAGCCAACTGAGAGCAGTATAGACTGTAACCAGCTACATACTAACTGAAGAGGGGTGTGGCAGCCTGAGCTCTGGGCAGAGGCGGGAAAGCCAGAAGCCGGCAGCCAAGGGCTCCTGGGCGGGACTCTCCCCTCTAACTGGAGAGGAGGCTCCACAGGTCCCCACAGTGTGCTCTGGTGAAGGTTCCATGGACAGGTCTCCAGTGAAATGGCCCTGATTTGGAGTGCCAATTCCCAGGTGTAAACGCTGTGCCCTTGGGGCTCATTTCCAGCTGTTGAGGTGAGTTCACACTGCAGGACGTCTGCACACACCACCAAACCAGCAAGCTTTTATGCTCCTCTGAAATTTTATTCTCTTTTCTGCTGAGCTGCAAGCAGGAGAAACAGAAAACTTGCAAGGAAAAGCAGGGTCCTTCACCAGAGGAACAAGAAACAAACAGCAAAAACCTCTGCCTGCAAGTGAAAGGGCTAGAGGGCTGGCCAGAGGCCACCCGCAGGGACAAAACCACCTGGGAGCCCCTGACATCCCCCCGACAAGTCCAGGCTGGCCCCAGCCAGGGGCAGCAGGGCTGGTGCTGGGCAGGGTCACAACTCAGATGGGAGTGGGCCCATGGCACAGGGAGCCACTCCTAAGGGAAGATCCCGAAGCTGGTGTCTTGACAGAACAACAGTGGGAGCTGTTTCCTTATCTGTAAAATGGGGTGACAGCACATTCCCTTCAGAAGGCTGTCATGAGAATTAAATGAGCAGGTGCCTTGAAGTGCCTGGCAGGACCCCTGACGCATAGTATGAGCTCATTCAACAGGGATCCAGTGATACAGATGGCAGCGGTGTGCGGTAGGAAGGCCAGCTTAGGAGTAACTAGAACTGGACGGGACCTGTCTATCCCATGGGCCTGGGGAGGGGAGGCACACACCACAGCTGTGGGCATCTGCTCGGTAGCTGAAGAGTTGATCTCCAGCAAGGGCAGGCAGGAAATCAGGGGATCTTTGCGAAGCTGGGAGCATGGCCTGAGCCTTGGAGGATAGGAGAACTGAGACCCGCAAACCCACAGCAGCGGATGGGAAGGGATCTCTAGAACAACAAAACGCGGAGAGGGATGCACTGGACTCTCTCTCATTCGCTGATTCTCCACAGGGTGCTCTGAGGCAGTGACAGCTGGACTTCATGAAGTCTTGACCATTTACCAGGCCAGTGTTTCTCAGACGAATTCCCTGGAATACAGCAGCCTTTAGGTTAATAGGTGTCACCAAAACAGGTTCCACGACTAAAGCCAGCCTGCCTCCTGCCACAGCTTCCCTGAGCGCACCCCAGCCCTTCTGAGCCTCCGCCGAGTGACTGGGGCTGCCTAATTAACGGGTGCTAGTGAACAAATGGCCTTCTCAGATCTCACTCTTACATTTTAAGCGGGGTCTCAGTGGCCTTGCCCAAAGGAATAAAGAATTGGCAATTTCAGGGAGGCTGAATCTCTGTGGCAGGGACCTATTGAAGGTGGAGTCTCTCCAGTCTCTTCAAATTAGAACACCCTAGTGAGTGGTCATGTCACCCACGCCGAAGATGTGTTCCCTCTCTCTCTCCCTCCCCCGTCTTCCTCTTTTTCACTCCCTCTCTTTCTCTTTCTCCCCTCTTCTTTCTCATCCTTACCTCTCTCCTTCTCTCCCTTCTCCTCCTCTTCTTTCCTTTCCCCAGGTCCTGGAACTGAGGAATCCCTAGAGCTGAGCAGTCCCCGACTGACAGCTGACTTGGTGATGTGGGCGGAGACTGCAGCAGGAGGGGCTGGATGAGGCGCTGGGGGCAATGGGCCTGCTTGGGTGCACTGGGTTGGATGATGCCCAGGTTGGCAGGATCACCCGTGAACCTGGATGGGTGGATCCCTGGGCGCCCACTTCTCTGAGGGAGGGCTGGACGCCTTCTCCTTCGTGGGATCAGGGCAGTGGTCTTCCCAGCCCCAGGGTTCTCAGGCCCACGGTGGCCTCTCCCAGTCTGATTCTCACCTCGCCTGCTCACTGTGGGCCCCAGGCAGAGGCCCAGGGAGAATTTCTTCTCACCTCTGACAGACCCCGAAGGACTCAGGACGCCCCCACTGCATCCTCTGGTGGCACAGGGAGGGACGGCTTCCCCCAGTCCTCCCCGCGGCTGCAGCCAAGCCTCCAGAGCCTGCCCCAGTCTGCCAGGCTGCGTCCCCTGAGATCAGCCTTCAGCAAGCACGGGGCGGCTCAGCCCAGGCACCTCGTCAGCATGACTCAATGCTAGATGATGGGATGAAATGGGCCTTCCCAAGGCCCAGCTGGAGGTGATGAGCTTCAGCAAGGAATTTGTTTTGCCTCAAACTGGGATGTTTAACCCCAGGACAGGAAAAAAAGGAAAGAAATCCCTGCTCACTGCCTTCCCTGGTGATTTCGTTCTGCGTGTGGAGGGGCTGAGCTGCTGGGTTGTTTGCAGGGACAGTTGGATGGAGCCAGATTCCGTGGTGGGAAATGGCATCTCTTGTAGTCACTTAAGACAGAGTGAGCCTTTAGCAAGGCAGAGGCTGGGGTCTTCCCCTGTCCAGACGCTCCGGGCATCTGGCGCCTCTGATGTCAGGAAGGGAGCCCGGCCTACCACAGCGAGACCCAAACCTCCGTCACGCTCCCTGTGGAGATAGTGAGTGCAAGTCGGTTCAGGCTGGGACAAGGGAAGGCGGGACGACGTCCTGGTGAGATGCAAGCTGAGCCCTGGCTGCACCCCTTAGCAGCTGCATGACTGGCAGTAGGTTCCCCGACCTCCCCAGCCTGGGGTTCCTCATTGCAAAACAGGGTCCCAGACTCCAGGTCTGTTACAGGGGCTTCTCTCGGCACAGAGCCTGGCACATGCCGGGTGCTTGTGGGGGCCTCAAATGGAGTCAAGAGATGGAGAAAGACAGCTGGACTCTGGGGCAAAGCCAAGGTCCAGGGGTCAGGAGTTTCTTCTGAGGCTAAAGGGGACCCTAACAGGGCACAGGGAGACAGAGACGTCTGCTGAACTGGGGACAGGACTGGGTGCCCTCTCAGGGGTCTGGGGAGACAGACAGCCTCGGCCTCAGGGCTGACACGGCACAACGCAGCCTTCACCTCCCTGGACCCACCCCAAGTGCTGGCCCTCATATCTGAGGCTCTTTCTTCTTTGCACCTGGTCTGTCACGCAGGGTGCCTGAGGGCTGGCACAGGTAACCCCAAGGAGACCCTGGGGTCTGGCGATGTGGGTCCTGGTCCCACCTCTGCCTCTTCCTTGCAGTGGAATCTTGGGCACAAGACGCCCCCAAAATGGAATGGGACTAGGAGCGAGAATGGGGTGGGACGGGCAGCTTCCAGGGGAGCTCCAGCCTGGGCAGCCCCACCCAACATACCCCAATCCCCAGGATTCAGGGTCTTTCCTCCTTGCAAACATCATTCTCCTCCCAGGCTCACAGGCTCATTATAGCCTAATCCCAACCCAGCCTCGGGCCTCAAGGGCAAAGGGAGGGCAGACAGGCTCCTGCTCAAGTCCTGGCTCCTGTGTGACCTCAGGCAAGTCACTTAACCGCTCTTAGCCTCCATGTCCTACCTCAAGGAAAAGGAATGATGAGCTCTACCTTCCAAGGCTGCTGTGGCGATGAAATGTCACATGTCATGTAGTTTTAAATAAGGTCATGTGTATAAAATGTGCGGGTGCTAGGAGCCAGCCAGCACAGGCTGGTTCCTTTCCTGTCCCTGGACCTAACTCTGATCCCAGACTGCTGAGTTCCTGGAGAACGTTATTCCCTGGGCTGCAGGCCACCTGCCCATCCCAGGCCTGTCCAAGGTCCCTCAGGGCTTTGTTCTACCAGGTGACCCAAGGCATTCCCTTTCTTGCCCCCATCTCCGTGTTCCCAGGCTCTCCAGATGAGGCCGCTGTCTGCCCTCAACCCGCCCACAGCAGCCCGGCCCCTCCTAGCCCGCCTTTGCAGGGCTGGGTCGCCACTGTGTCTGAGCCTGCTGGAATCTCAGATCCCTCTCCCCTTATCCCATGTGACCCAGGCTCCTCCCACCCATGGAATCTCCTCATGTCTCTCCCTGTGTCTGTCCTCACCCCCTGCCTTGTGGAGGGTGGGAGGCTGGAGTCCTGCCCAGTGCTTCAGACTTCTCGTCCTGGAAGGCAGCCCTCTGACTGGGCCCTGCCACCTGGGGCCACATCGGATTTTTCTTCATCTCCAGGGGCCACCCTGCCCCCCTCACTTCCCTTTTCCTCTTCCCACCAGGATGCCATGATCCCCCTGTCCAACTCAGAGTCTGGGCTGTCCCCAGCCAGTCCCAGCTACTGGTTCCCAGTCTCCACTGTCCCCACCCACTCTCCAGTAAAGGCCAACTCTGCGCTTCTCCTCGCTCCTTGGTCTTGCCCTTCAGGCCCTCTTCTGGCCAAGATTCTCCCAGCCTCCACCCCTCACCTGGGTGAACGGCACCTCTGGCCTCACGGTTTGGGTGTCAGATTCTGGAGTCAGGTGCACAGACCTCAAAGCTTGCCTCTGGGCCACTGATGTGCTGAGTGACCTTGGGCGGGTCCACCCTCCCTTGCAGACCTTCAGTTTCCAGATCTGGTAAAGCAGCAGTGATTATGCATTTGAGCCGAACAATGAGAGTTTGAATTGCAAGAGTTCCCTTATACTGGGATTTTCTGCCTCTGCCACCCCTGAGACAGCAAGACCAACTCCTCCTCCTCCTCTTCCTCCTCCTTGTCCTCCTCCGCCTCCTCAATATGAAGACAAGGAGGATGAAGACCTTTATGATGATCCACTTCCATTTAATGAGTAGTAAATATACTTTCTCTTCCTTATGATTTTCTTTTCTTTTTTTTTTTTTTGAGATGAAGTCTCACTCTGTCATCCAGGCTGGAGTGCAGTGGCGCTATCTCGTAATCTCCTCCTCCCGGTTCAAGCGATTCTCCTGCCTCAGTCTCCCAGGTAGCTGGGACTACAGGCACAAGCCACCACGCCCAGCTAATTTTTGTATTTTTAGTAGAGATGGGCTTTCACCATGTTGGCCAGGCTGGTCTCGAACTCCTGACCTCAGGTGATCTCCCCCGCCTCAGCCTCCCAAAGTGCTAGAATTACAGGCATGAGCCACCGCACCCGGCCTCCTTATGATTTTCTTAATATGATTTTCTTTTCTCTAGCTTATTTTATTGTAAGATTACAGCATATTATACATATAACATCCAAAATATGTGTATTAATTCTTGGTGCTATCAGTAAGCCTTCTGGTCAACAGGAGGCTCTTGGCACTTAGAGTTTTGAGGAGTCAAAAGTTATACATGTAGGGTCACACTCCAATCCCCACATCGTCCAAGAGTCAACTGCACAACCTCACAGAGCTGTCGTGGGACTGAACAGGACAACGTATGTCCAGGGCCTTGCACACAGTGAGTTTAATCCGCTGAGGTTGGACATGATAACCCCCAGGGTGGCAGACACAGCCCCCAAAATCCCGATACACAAATCTGTGTTTGGGGCCCTGCCACCTTTCTTCCGAGACACCAGCTGTTGGGCATCCTCTGCTTCTGACGGGCCCCGTCACACTCTGGTTTGTCGAATGCCAGCTTTTGCTGACTCTCCCGCTCGGGGACGGGGGACATTACACTTGGGCAGTCAGAGCAGAGAAGGGGGTTGGAAAGGGCACGTGGCATTTGGGCCGTGGAGGAGGAAATGGGGCATTGGTGGGTGGGATGGCAGGGCTGCCAGCATCCGATCCAGGAGGTTGGGAGGAGGCTGCTGTGTGAATACATGCTCGGCCTCTCACACTGGCTGCTGCCGCGTTAGCCGCTTGTGCTTCAGGGAACAGCGCATCTGTGATGGATGAGACTTTAATTAAAGTAATGAGACATTTATAATAGTGGTTATCTCCAAAATTAGGCCTTTTAGCAATTATTCCTGGAGAATATTCCTCCGGTAGATAGCTCCCTTTTTAGAACAACTGTCGGGGGTGGTCTGTATCTGAGAGATTTTCCCAGCAGGCCCTGGGCTGTGACAGGTCAACGATGAGTTTTCCCTGGAAAACAGGACACGGCTTCTGCTTCAGGTTTCTCTCCAGAGGAGCAAAGATTCGATGACCCTGGGCTGGGCACCTAGCCAGGTCATAGGACACTTCTAGTGCCCTCAGAGAGGTTGCCTTTGGGCTCAGAACCTGAAGATCTGAGTTCATGTCCTGACTTTACAACCCTTCCTGTTTCTGAGACTATTCGCCAAGTGGGATGTGATGGGTGATATTGTCAGCTTGACTGGACCGACGGATGCAAAGAATTAGTCCTGGGTGTGTCTGGGAGGGTGTTGCCAAAAGAGATTAACATTGGAGTCAGTGGGCTGGGAAAGGCAGACCCACCCTCAATCAGCTTCCAGCGAATATAAAGCAGCAGGAAAACGTGAGAAGGTGCGACCAGCCTAGCCTCCCAGCCTACATCTCTCTCCCGTGCTGGATGCTTCCTGTCCTTGAACATCAGACTCCAAGTTCTTCAGTTTTGAGACTCAGACTGGTTCCCCTTGCTCCTCAAACTTGCAGACAGCCCATTGTGGGACCTTGTGATTGTGAATATTCAATAAACTCCCTTTTACATATATCTACCTATCCTATTAGCTCTGTCCCTCCAGAGAACCCTGACTAATACACGGGATGAAAAGCACATGGGCTGGGAGGCACCAAAGCCGCAAGGTCTGTCAAAGTACTTTATAAGGTCTCAGGCATCAGGCCCCAATATGTGGCCATCATGTGTTCATAAGAGCAGATTCCAGAATAGTCGTCTTTAAAGTCCAAGACAGTCCCTTCCCTGGGGTAGGGCTTTGCCCCCAGAAGTACCGATTGTCTGGGTTTCCAAAACTGTTCATGGCCATTTATTTAAAAAAAAAAAAAAAATTAATTGACAAACAAGCTCATAAGCCCAGCAGACTGTGAAGGCCCCAGGAACTCAGGGCAGAAGTTAGCAATGTGGGTTCTGTCCTCATCGGCCAGAAAGGTGTGGTGTGGCCATTTCACTTCACTCACTGGGCCTTGGATTTCCTTACCAGAAACATGATGGTCATAGTCACTGGCCAGTTGACTGCCCAGAGGTGGCACAAGGACGCAATGCAATTGGCCTGAGAGAACTGCGCCATGAGCCTGAACCAGCTCATCATTCAACCCCACAAATCTCAGGACAAAGTCAGGGCTCCGCAGCATCCGTCCCCGGCTCCTCCCTCCCTAACTGCAGAAACCAAAGGGACATGCGCATGCCTCAAGTTCACACAGCAACGTGGAACACCCAGGCTTCTTGTTCTCTGAGGCTTTTCCACCCATCCAAACCTTTGCTGTAATTATCACCACTGCAACTTTTAACTAAAACTGATTAAAAGTTTACCACATGCCAGACACTATTTTAAGCCTTTCTCCTGCATCATCACATCAAATCCTCATAGTAACCCTGTGAGAGTTGTTACTGTTGTTGTTCCTATTTAACAGACACAGAGGAGTTGAGAGATTTCCCTGAGGTCACACAGCGACGTGGACCCAGGTGTACGTCCCTTGCAAAGCTCGCGCTCTAACCATGACACCACACTGCCTCTGGCCTTGATGACTTGCAGACGCTCTGACGGTTTGGTCCCAGCTCCTGGTTGGAGGGAGATGCCTAATAAATGGGGGTCACTGCTGATTTGGGCTCTCTGGGTCTGCCCTCACTTCCCTGCCACTCACCCTCACCCCACCACCAGCCTCTCTGCTGTTTGCCTCTGCACTGCACAGCCAGTTCACCCTAGAATCTGCCCCTTCCTCTTCCAGGGTTCCAGGGCTTCCCAGAAGTCAGGCTTCTGTTCCTGCAGGAAGGGTGCAAACAGGCCAGTTCCTGCTGTGGGGGGGAGTGGGTGCCACAGCCCCTCAGATCACTCATCTATTCGATCCTACTGTGTGCCAGGTGCTGCTCTAGGTGCAGACGAACAAACCAGGTGGGGCCTGCCCTTGGGGAGCCCGAGGCTGATGTGCCCAAAGAGTGCCCAGTGCCCTGCAGCCTGAGACAGACGCTGGCTGCATGAGGCTGCCCAACACTGCACCCCAGGAGACATGACAGCAGGAGAGCCAGCAGTTGGGTGCCCGCCTGCCCATCCAGCAGCAACAGCCACTGGGAAAGGGTGAGGCCCTGGGGAGAGAGAAGACGAGGGAGCCGGGCAAGCAGCAGGCAGGGGAATCACAGAGCAGCTGTGCCCAGGAGCCGTGGCGTGGGGGCCATGACCAGGCAGCTGTGACTGCTCCCCTTGTGTCTGTCTCTGTGGCGCTGGCTGGAATGGCACTGGACCCCAAGAAGCCACCTAAGCCAGTGGGCATGGCCTCCTTAGGCAGCCTGGGTGACGAAATGGACCAGCCCCCTGGGTGTGGGCATCACTCTTGCTCTGCCAGGAAGAGGCAGAAGGACCAATGGCAGCAGCAGGGTGGATTCTTGCCCGGCAACAGCTGCCAAGACTCTGGGTGCCGGAAGCAGCCCCTCCCTGCCTCCTTTCAGTGCCCTGGCTTTGCAATGCAGGGATTCGCCAGCCTGAGCTCTGCCAGCCTGGGTTCAGCAAATCCCGCAAGAAGAGCCAGCTCCCCGGGGGATTGCCAGCGGACCAGTGAGATACCTCCTTACCAGTGCCCACAGCGGGAGGGGTGTGAAATCGGCCCAGCTCCCTGAGAGCTGTTAGGGGCCACCCCAACTGCCCGTGGGTATTTGGCTGAAATTCAGCTCCTCTGGGAGAAAAATCTGAAACAGAGAAGGAGCCTTTAATCTGTCCGCAGACCCTTCGAGGGAGAGAGGAAGGATTCCTTTGGAAGGGGGCAGGGTTGCTGGAAAACAAGGCTGTGGTTTAAGAGGAGGGCAGTTAGGGTGGCCCCTTCCTGGGGGTCCGGGCTCGGGGTCCTGCCTACAGATGAGGGGGATCCTCCTCAGGCCAGGTCTTGAGAGGAGCCCCATAGATAGTTCCTGCCATGTGGAGTCAGCGGCTGTGGCTCGGGGGAAACAGGGAGGCCACCGCCTGCTTTCCCGGGCACCGTGTGGCTGACCCACTGCAGTTGGAGGTCTTGGATCTCAGGGAGCTTGCCCCGATTTCCCACCCCTCCCCCTTAAGGGAGCCATGGGCCGCCGGGCCCCGTGCTGCCCACCTGCACTGGTGGATCTTCAGCTGATGAGAGGATGTGAGGTCTGGAGTGAGGCCGGCGTGGCTTCGCCAGGAGCCTTCCTCTGCTCGCTCCTCTCCCCTAGCCCGGGGACAGATGCCCAAGTTCCAGGCACAGTGATGCTCACTCTCTGGCATGGAGCCAAGGCAGAACTTGCAGCAGCCTGGGAAGGTGGAGCCTGGGTCCACAGATCTGGATGAAGAACTTTCCTCCCGGAAGGCGAAGGCGGGCACCACTGCTTGCCCCGGGCGGTGGGGGTGCTGAGGCCTTGGCGCCACGCCTCTGTGGGGTGAGGGTCCTCTTGATCCAGAGCCCAGCGTGTGCATTCCAGAACCTGATCTTCTCACTCCACCAGGGACGCTCATATTCTGGGGGATTGATTTGCTCCAACAAGTGATGGATTTAAAACACAGGAGGAAGCCAATTCATTCCTTCACCCTGGGCCTGCAGACTGTCCGGGCTGTGCTGGGGCCGTTCTGTACATCCCTAATGAAGCCAGCCCTGCACCCCTCTGTTAATGTGCTTTTCAAACCAAACAGTGGAATGCATTGGTCATCACAGGGTTTGATCTGATGTGAAAAGTGTTATAAAGCCATTCCAGTTAAACTGCCTCTGGCCGTGCATTTCCGCAAAGCTGCTACTGAGACGAATACAATTGCATGAGGACAGCATATCCTGAACTCGCTGCTTCTTGGGGACCCTAGAGGCCCCAGAGGGGATCCCACCACATGGCTTGGGTCAAACACACACTGGCAGGATACCCTGGGCCACAGGAGGCAGCCCCCACCCACGCTTCTCTTCCCAATCTCCACATAGCCACTCCCCTGTGTCTGCCTTTGTCCCCAGACTGCCCAATCCCCAGTGTCCCCATTGGTGGGTCAGCATTTACAGGGCACCATCCTTGTCCCCACGATACAACCCTCACCCTGCGGGAGGAGGGTGCCGGTGGCCCGGATTTCACAGAGGGCTTGGTGGGTTTCCAATCTTCGTCCGTGAGTCTCGAGTCCCTGAAGACAAGACCCCCACTTCTGAGTCTCTCTCTGGAGTAGCCGGCAGGCCCTCGGGTGATCCACTGAAGGTGCAGTGCCCAGTAAGAGCTGGACACCTTGAAAATAGAAAGGGGTTTCACTGCACACGAATTATAATCCTGGGAGAAAGGTGCTTGGCCTGGCAGTAGTGGGGGCAAAGAAAACGCAGTGGAGGGAAAAGTAAGAGAACAACCACTGCCGCCTCCACAAGTCCAGCAGCCCCCCAACTCCAGCAGGCCCCCCCGACTTCAGCAGGTCCCCCCCACTCCACAGGCCCCCCCACTCCAGCAGGCCCCCCCACTCCAGCAGGTCCCCCGACTCCAGCAGGTCCCCCCCACTCCAGCAGGCCCTTCCCACTCCAGCAGGTCTCCCCGACTCCAGCAGGCCATCCCCACTCCAGCAGATCCCCCCAACTCCAGGAGGCCCTCCCCACTCTAGCAGGCCCTCCCAACTGCAGCAGGTCTCCCCGACTCCAGCAGGCCCCCCTACTCCAGCAGGCCCTCCCCACTCCAGCAGCTCCCCCCAACTCCAGCAGGTGCCCCTCACTCCAGCAGGCCCTCCCCACTCCTTCTCTCCTTCCTTTCCTTTCCCATCCTGGGCCCTCACCTTCATTCCCCTTTTCTCTTCGCCTTTTCTTTCCCCTCCTCTCTCCTCCTCACAGTTAGAAAGACCCTGGTGGTGGGTACCAGTAGGAGAAGAGGACCCTTTCTCCCCACTTCTTAGAGAGCAAGCCTTTGCTTGGCAGGGGTCTCAGAGAGCACCCCGAGCTTCTCACACTCCCCGTTGCTCACCACCAACCCCTTCAATGTGCAGGGTCCTGCAGAACTCTCAAATGCAGCCTGGTGGGTGTGGCTCAGGCCTCCGGCGACCTGTGCTGGGGTGGGGAACAGGGAAGGGGGCACAGCCTCTCTTTTATTGTTGTTTGGTTCTGGAGCTGCCACAGAAAGCATTTTGCAACTGGACCCTCCCCCCACCTCCCCCCTACCCCCTAGTGCCTGGCAGATCCTTCTGAGTGCAGGGGGAGGGAGGGAAGGAGAGGCACAGACAGCCCTCCCAGGGGTCTCACCTGTCATCAGCCTTCCAGTCTCCCTCACCCCCTCTTGCTGACCTCCCTCCTGGCCCCCAGAGGACTCATGAGGCACATCCTGCATGGACTGATGTCCCCCAAACCCTGGCTCCTGGCCCCCAGCCGACGCTCCACAGAGCTCTCTGCCTCCCTAACTTGGAACAGTAATAGCATGAGTGGGTTTTTTTCTCTTTTAGTCAAAATCAATGACAATGACAGAGTTATAAGGCGAGCCGTGGGGAAGAAGAAGAAAGCGCCTGGTGTCAAGATTGATGCAGGAGGCAGTTAGAGGAACCTATTAGGATTTCAGTTGCCTTAGGGCGTGCTGCTCCACAGAGTGGGTGTGACGTCAGGGAACCCACTGGCAGTCAGGCAGCCTTGTCCCTACACACCTGTCATTAATGCAGAAGGCGCAACATTGCAGCTATTAGCCGGGGTGGCGGGGGTGCGTGTGGTGGAGACATCTCAGTTATACAAGGGGGACCAAGAGTTCCACTGGGAGAGAAGAAGGAGGAACCCGAGGGGTCTGTCCCAACTCCAGGGCCCCAAGTCTGGAAAGAAGGGACCTCTGGAGGGGACATTCACCGCAGCGCCATGGACAGGGTCTGACCATCACAGGTAGGGGTTGCCTGGAGCCTGCCAGCCGGAGGAGTGGGGGGCCCTTTGTTTTCCTCCCGAAGTCCACTGAACCTGCTGGCTCTGGAGCAGCCCCCAGGCATTGCCACGCTCCCTCCCTGGGCCACATTGGCTCCCTCTACCTCAAAAGAGACACAGACCCACAGGGCTGGGGGAGACGGCAGCGCCCCCACCATCCACTCACATAGCTGGGGTCCTTGTCACTTTGCCAGGTCCCTTTCAATTTCCACTGTGAAAGAAGGGCCAGCGTTAACCTCTGGCCTCCATTCTCTGCCCCCCAGAGAATGAAACAAAGGGAGTTTGGGGATCTCCCCAGGGGTAAGGCAGGCTCAGGTCGGAGGCCCTCATTGCCCAGTCATCTTGGGCAGCTCCCTAGCTCTGCCCCTGGGTTTCCTGTCTGTAATACGGGGTGCTAATACCTGCTTGCTTGGGGTCATTGGAAGCTGGATGCAGGACTGGCTACCTAATCTGTGGAGCCCAGTGCACATGACAAGGGGAGGCCTTGTTAATAAAGTATTAAGAATTTCGGGTCCAGGTGCAGTGGCTCATGGCTATAATCCCAGCACTTTGGGAGACCAAGGCAGGAGGATCACCTGAGGACAGGAGTTCAAGATCAGCGTGGCCAACGTGTTGAAACCCCATCTCTACAAAAATACAAAAATTAGCCAGGCATGATAATGGGCACCTGTAATCCCAACTACTCAGGCGGCTGAGGCAGGAGAATCGCTTGAACCAGGGAGGCGGAAGTTATAGTGAGCCAAGATCATGCCACTGCACTCCAGCCTGGGTAACAGAAGGAGACCCCATCTCAGAAAATAAAAAACAAAAAGAGTCCTTCCGGGTAGCAGTCATTCTTGCTAAGAATTTCAAGAGTAGGAAACAGGGGTCTTGCTCCCTGCCCACAGAGCAAATGAAAGAATCAAGTACAAGGAGTTGGAAAGAGAACCGAATGCTTCCTGGCTGGGGACTGGCTGGAAGTTGGGGAGGGACTCCCCAGCCTAGGCAGGCCCAAGTTCCTGCAGCCACAGCCTTGCTGGTGATGGTCCAGAGAGAATGGCTGAGGGCGCCCACCTGGCAGGACCACCACTGTGATGACTGAAATCATGATGGGAAGGACGCTGGCACTCAATTTGGGGGTGGGCGGGCAGGATGAGGCAGTGACGGACACTCCCAGCCCCCACCACACTTGCCTTCATCAGGGGCCTCTGGGTGCCTGGACAGATGCTGGTGACCATGACAAGGGAGGTCTTGACGGTGCTGCCACGGCGGTAGTGCCTCTCGAGAAGCAGCTGGTTAGAAGCGAGAATGCACTGTCTTCCACCTCTCCACACCTTCTCAAGGAGGTGATTTCCCAGCCACCCGTGAGGAGCCAAGCATCCTCATTCAGTTCCTTAGGTGTCAGGGCACTGCTCTTGTTTACACTGCCATCGCCCTTGCACTGAACAGTGGAGGTGTGGGCTCCTTTTGGCTGATCTTTGCTCTGAGCACCTGGCGCTATGCCAAGGACGGGAGGGCCCATCCAGAGCCCACGCGTCGTCTCCAAGCAGACGGAGGCACTAGGAACAGTTAGGAAGGCCTGTTACCAGAACAAAGCTGGCTCCACTCACCGAGCTTGGTAAAGCCAAATACCCACACCGAGGGTTGCCGCAGGAGAAAGGAGGGCATTTTATTTGCTGGGAGCCAAGCAAGGAGAATCAGGCAGCTCACCCTTCAGACCCAACATCCTCAATGGCTCACGAGCAACGGTTTTGCGTTTTCTCTTTGCTGGTTTCTTTTCTTGTTGTCGGTCTCACTCTGTCGCCCAGGCTGGAGTTCAGTGGTGATATCACGGCTCACTGCAACTTCTGCCTCCTGGGTTCAAGCGATTGTCCCGCCTCAGCCTCCCAAGGAGCTCAGACTACAGGCAAGCACCACCATGCCCGGCTAATTTTTGTATTTTTTATAGAGCTGGGGTTTGGCTTTGTTGGCCAGGCTGATATCAAACTCCTGACCTCAGGTGATCTGCCCACCTCAGCTTCCCAGAGTGCTGGGATTACAGGCATGAGCCACCACACCCGGCCACAAGCAAGGGTTTTTAAAGGCAGGAGTGTATTTCAGGAAAGCAAAGGTTACAGGCAAAATCATTAATCAGGACGTGAACATTATACATTGGTTTGGCCTCAAAAGGTGGGATATCTTGAAGGGCTTATCTTGAAGAGTTTATAGATCATAGGTTTGATTCAAAGATCCTTTGTTTTGTGATTGGTTAAGGAAGCAAAGCTTTGTCTAAAAACTTGGGGTCAGCAGGAAGGAATGTGAAGGCGTGGCCATGGGTGTGTCTCTCCAGGACCTCTAGGAAGAAATGCTGAATCCAGATCAGCCATCAGAGTGCAGTCCTTGGTTCCCCCGTATCTGAGGTCCACTTGCCGGAAGTTAGCCTTTTCCCCCTGGTGGGGTCCAGGTTTCTGAAAAGCAACTTCTTGCTTATCCGATTGCTCATTGACTCCTTAAGACGAGTGGAGTGCCTGGAATTTCCTGGAAAGTAATTGAAGATTTTCTTTTATTTCCATGCCTGGGGTGGCGTGGGGGTGGCACCAGGCCCTAAGGAAGTCCCTGTCCCGTCTCAGAGCAGGCTGGGGTGGGCCCCTCCCGCAGGGCACACACTCTCCATCTGAGGATGCAGAAAAGGAAGGCAAGGGTGTGACGTCACCTGGAAGGCTCCCAGGAGGAGGTAAGACCAGAGCAGGCACTGGTCCTTGGAGCCAGTGGGACCAGACGGGCAGAGAAAAGTCACATCCGCCCCCCATCCTCGGAACTGGCCTGGCTTGCAAGGAGGGAGGTTTGTCTCCATTTCACAGATACTAAGGAAACTGGGTGCAGAAACTTTCAAGAGCCTGCCCAGGATTCACAGAGCGAGAAGCCAGGGCAAAGCCAGAATTTACACCTGGTGCTGTGTGGACTCACCCGTCCCACGGGAACATCCTGCCTCAGAACCGATCACCCGCAACTCAGCGAGGCTCACCTGATCCCAGCTCAAGGGGGTGGCCCGGCCGCCCACACCACTGCCTCCCCACCCCCACGCCGTGGGTCCTGGGCCACCTCACCCTCCCTCATCGTCTCCTGCATGCACAGAAGATCCTTTCCATGGGGGGCATGCATCAAGAGTGGAGAAGGCTGGTCAGGGACATGGTGTGGGATCGCATGCGGCTGATATTCCTGTTAAATAAATACATTTTGCTAATTGGATTACTCAGACAGTATAATATACTACTGGATTTCCAACATGATGCTAATAAATTGTGTGAATAACTTAATCACGTTAGCGTCCTGAAAAGCTTGTAAGAGATGAAATGAGAAAATCAGGCAGCATTGACACCCAGGGCCTCCTAAGGCTCTCAGGCTCCTGGAGCTTCCGTGAGATCCCTCCGCTAGGCTCTCTGCAACAGAAGCTGCCGCTGGGCGTGTGGGGTGCGGGTGGGGGTGTCAAGGGGAGGGAAGAAGGGGGGTATTCAGCCAGAGAGTGAGAGTCACTGTGCAGGGGACTCAAGGACCTGTCCCTGGGCAGGGGGAGAGGAGCTGGCCAAGCAAGGCTGCCGGCAGGTGAAGCTACCCTGGCCTTCACACTCCTCTCATCAGCTGGAGGCCCAGCTGGTGAAGGTGGGCAGCACAGGGCCAGGCAGCCTATGGGTGGCCTATGGTTCTGTGAACCCAAAATATCTGAGACTGGTCTCAGTTCATTTAGGAAGTTTATTTTGCCGAGGTTGAGGACGTGTACCCGTGACGCAGCCTCAGGAGGTCCTGACGACATGTGGTCAAGGTGGTCAGGGCACAGCTTGGTTTTAAACGTTTTAGGGAGACATGAGACATCAATCAATCAATGTATGTAAGATGAACACTGGTTCTGTCCCGGAAAGGCGGGGCAACTCGAAGCAGGGAGAGGGCTTCCGGTCATAGGTAGACAAGAGACAAATGGTAGCATTCTTTTGAGTTTCTGATGAGCCTCTCCAGAGGAGGCAATCAGATATATATGTATCTCAGAGAGCAGAGGGGGGACTTTGAACAGAATGGGAAGCAGGTTTGCCCCAAGCAGTTCCCAGCCTGACTTTCCATTTAGCTTACTGATTTGGGGGCCCCAAGATTTATGTTCCTTTCACAGTTCCTTCAAGGGTCTGTGCAAAAAGCACCAGGATCCTGCCCACTCCCCTTGCTGCCGATGCCTTTCAAGAAGCGTTTCCACCCACATCTCCCTTCACACAGAGAACCGCTGTGGGCTGAAGGTGGCCAAGAAGTTTGGGAAGTGGGAAGCACCTGCCGTTTTGAGGAGGAAAGGGCAGGGACTGAGCCAGGTGGCCGGAAGACTAGGCCAGGGGAGCCTCCATTAGTCCCTGAGAACTCCAGAGAGAGGTAGCTTCCCTCCTTGCCTTCCAAACTGGAAATCTGGATGGTTGGTGTTTAATTAACATTGGTATTGACGTGAAAAGTCAAGACCAGAATTTAAAAGCTCATTACCCCTCTTGCCTTCATATCTTAGCTCCTGGCTGCCCAGGAGGGGATGAGAGATGAATGAGGGTCTCTGCTGCAGAGGCAATGAGACCTGCCGTCTCACCAAACATGCAAGTGTCATAGCACAGGACAGGCCATCAGAACACCACACACACGCACGTATGCATGCTCACACCCAGGCATACTCACATGCGTGCTCACTCACACACACACACGCACACACCTGAACTCAGCCCCTCAACAGGAGCACTCTTCAATGACCATCACAAAAATAATAATTAGCTTCTGCAGCAGCTTCCCAGGTATTAATGCAAATGTTTTTCTAATTCTCCAGGTTCAAGAGCAACAGCTTACACAAGTCTAATTAGCATAACAAAATCCAGCCAGGAAGAGAAAAAAAAACCTCCTCTTATTTGATGCTTCCTGGTAATTAGCAAGAACAATTACTGCAGCATCCGGAATTTCCAACCCCCAAAGATGCCAGGGCCACACTTGAGCACATCAGGAATCAATTTAGAAAAGCCAAAATAAGGCCATTAGGAGGGATGCTCGCCCCGAGCATGACGTGTGTGTTTGCAAGCAAGCAAGCACTACCCTGCCTACACCACCCCTGTGCTGACCACAGCAGCCTGCCTCCCGCCCTTCCCTGCATACACACACACACACACACACACACACACACGCCCATTCATACACTCCTCGCCCAGGTCTTCGTGCATCCAGTGTCCATTCATTCAGCAAATGTCAGCAACTGGACCTGCTGCTTTGTTCAGAAGGTGCAAAGGTGAGAAAGGCAAGGTCCCTGCACCTGGTTGAGTTTGTTTAATGTGCATTTCATGCTGCCTTCTGTGTGCTAGGCCAGGTGGTGCAGTGCAGAGATCAGAACAAGACAGCACCCGTCGCCAAGAATGTCACATCCATGAGGTATTGGATGCCTTCTAGGTGGTGAAGCCCATGCCCCGCTCAGAGGGCACACGGAAGAGAGAGGGCCTCTCTCGTCCTGGGGTGGGTGGGTCATCAGAGACTTCCTGAACCAGGTGACTGCAGAGCTGGGTTTGAGGATGTAAAGAAGTTGGTCATAGCGGGTGGACGTAGGTCCGAAGAGCGCTTACGTAGGCACCGTAGGATAAAGCCACGAAGGCGAGCAACAGGAGTGGCTGCTCGGGGCCGGCAGCAGAATGGCAGAAGAGTGCAGGAAGGAGCCACAGGAGATGGGGCTGAGGAAGCTGGTGGCTAAAGGTTGTAGCAGGTTTCAGGAGCCGGGCCATGGATCGAGCAAGAGGGAATTGGGGTCCTGGTGCAATGACTCATGCCTGTAGTCCCAGCATTTTGGGAGGCCGAGGCAGACGGATCACTTGAGGTCAGTTCAAGACAAGCCTGGCAGACATGGTGAAACCCCGTCTCTACTAAAAATATAAAAATTAGCTGGGTGCGGTGGTGCACGCCTGTAGTCCCAGCTACTCTGGAGGCTGAGGCAGGAGAATCGCTTGAACCCGGGAGGCGGAGGTTGCAGTGAGCTGAGATGGTGCCACTGCACTCCAGGCTCACGGTGAGACTACGTCTAAAAAAAAAAAAAAAAGAGGGAGTTGGGAAAGGAGAGAAGACTGCATGGAAGAGGCATGGTCAGGGTCGGCGGCTGGAGAGGATGCCACTGTGCCATCCAGATGGGGTGGACGGTCTCCTACCCCCCAGGCCAAGAGAGTGGGCATGGATCCAAATGAAAAATGACAGATGCTGGACTCCCTGGGAGAGAAATCCTGACTTCCCGCATGTCAGGCAGAAGGGAGAGGGAGAGGGAGGAGATGTCCAGAATGACCACGTGAATGTGGGGAGGGGGCTGGGGGAGCTCTGTGTCAAGGGGATGGGACGGTCGAGGCCAGCTGGGCAGAGGTCCCACTCCCGTGACTCATTTGTGTGGGTCACAGCCTTCTGTGCCCAACCTGTGTCTTCTGTTCAGATTTGCACCCTTGTTGATACCCAGCTATCCAGGTGGAAACAGAGCCCTGTTGTGACCATTCACAGATGACACAAGGCATGGGGCCCCAAATAAGAGACTATGTCATGAGCTGAGCACCCCCACACCCATCTCTGCCTCGGAAACAGGTGCCCCAGGCTGAAAGGGAGGAGCCGTTCTCTTCTCCTTTGTAAAGGCAGCCTGAGAGGTCGCAGCTTCTCTCAAGCTCCCACACTGAGGCTTTGCTATAAAACCTTCCTTCCAACCTGGGCAACATAACATGACCACAACTCTACTAAAAATTTTTTAAAAAGAGTAGCTGGGCATGGTGGTGCATGCACCTGTAGCCCCAAGGGGTTGAAGTAGGAGGATCGCTTGAGCCCAGCCGTTCAAGGCTGCAGTGAGCTGTGATCGTGCCACTGCACTCCAGCCTGGGCAACAGAGTAAGACGCTGTCTTAGGAAAACAATAATAACCACAACAAACAAACAAAAATCTTCCTTCCTTCCTGGTCTACTTCCCTGTGCTTCTGCTTAAGCTGATCTTACCTGGTGCCCAGTGGAAGCAAGACAATTGGGCACCTTCTTCCCTCTGCAGAGCCCGTGAACACCGTGGTGAATCTTTCGGGAGCTCTTTTGCCTCTTTTGCTCAGGTAGCCCCTTCCCTGGACACATCCTCCTGATTCCCAGGCAGGCCTCGTCTCACCTGGGCCTTCAGGGAGGTGAGGCCTCACTCAGCATTTCAGTCTGGAAAATGGAGTTGACAAAGGCTAATTCACACAATTAACTTCCTTGTCTTTTCTTTTTTTTTTTTGAGACTGCAGTGGCTCAATCTGGGCTCACTGCAACCTCCATCTGCCGGGTTCAAGCAATTCTCCTGTCTCAGCCTCCCAAGTAGCTAGGACTACAGTAGCATGCCACCGCACTTGGCTAGTTTTTGTATTTTTGGTAGAGATGGGGTGTCACCACATTGATCAGGCTGGTCTCGAACTCCTGACCTCAGGTGATCCACCAGCCTCAGCTTCCCAAAGTGCTGAGGTTACAGGTGTGAGCCACCGCGCCCGGCCCACATAATTAACTTCCAAAGCAAAAGTTGGAACTGAAAATGCAGTTTTCCTGCATCCTTCACATTCCAGGTTGATTTCTCCCGTCTCCCTTCCCTGGAGATGTGGGAAGAGAGGGCCGATGGTCCTTCAGGTGGGAAGCACAGCCGGTTCACACTGGTGTCCTTCTCAGTGCTCAGCAGCGGAACTCAGGGTGTGCTGAACTAATGCAGGAAGGAGGCCTTCAGTCTCCTACCTCCTTTCTCTCACTGCAATAATGAGGTGTGCTCTGCACTTTCTCATCAGGAAGCATTTCTGTTTTCATCCCTGCATTTGCTCCTTCCAAACATTGTGATGCTTTTCCAATCTAGAAGGAGGAAGTGGAAACCCTAGTTTCCGGGGGCTTTGTCATAGTGCCTTTTTCCTAATCTGTTGGCCTCTTGGTTCCTCTCCTCTGAGCCACGTTCCTGACATGGAAAAAGCTGCAGGAGCCCCAGGGCCATTCCAATGCCATTTCTTGTCCAACCTGCTCTCCAGTCCTTGCTGTGCAGGGTGGCACCTCAGGGCAAGCCTCATGGGGCCAGAGTGGGGAGGCTCCCAGCCCACTCTGCTGATGCCTTTGTCTCCACCTGGCCAGCACCTTGGCTGCTCCATGAAGGTGGTAGGAATCAGGGGGTAAATGTAGAGAAGCACAAATACCAGGCCATGGTGCTTGCTGCAACTGGAGGTAAAACAATGTGAGTCATTTAAACTGCAGGCTCCAGGCTGGAAGGAAGCCTCCAGCAGTGAAAAGAGAAAGGAAGGGAAGGGGAGGGAAGAGGAGACAGGTGTCTGGGCAAAGGAGATGAGGGGAGGAGAGTTCCGGGCATAGGAAACAGGATGTACAAAGGCTCCAAAGGCAAGGAGAGTTCAAAGAAACTCAGGCCAGCCAGAGCAAGGAGCGGGCAGGCCCAGGCGAAGGTGTGGGATGGGCACAGGCGGCCTACAGGCGCCGAGGCCATGGTGTGCTGGAGCCAGCTCCCACCTGCCCAAGAGATCTCATTATCAATTTCCAGAAACGTGATGAACTGGCTATTAAACTGGGCCATTTAAAACATTAATTTATATCAACTTACGATCAAATAAATTTTACTTGAAACAATGGTAATAAAAACCCCAAACTCCTTTCCTCCTAATGATTTTGCTCTATTTGGTTATTAGCTGTATTCTTGAGGCGAGTGATATTTCTTGTATTTGCATGGTGGAACTATTATAAATTGAGGGCTACATCTCTTTCCCACCATGCATTCAGAGATGTCATGTCGTTGGTTTGAAATTGGCTCCAATATGACTGGACACAGTGGCTCACGCCTGTTATCCCAGCACTTTGGGAGGCCAAAGTGAGCAGATCACGAGGTCAGGAGATCGAGACCATCCTGGCAAACATGGCAAAACCCCATCTCTACTAAAAATACAAAAAAGTAGCCAGCCGTGGTGGTGAGCACCTGTAATCCCAGCTACTCAGGAGGCTGAGGCAGGAGAATCGCTTGAACCCAGGAGGCAGAGGTTGCAGTAAGCCAAGATTGTGCCACTACACTCCAGCCTGGGCAACAGAGGGAGACTCTGTCTCAAAAGAAAGAAAGAGAGAAAGAAAGAAAGAGGAAGGAAGGAAGGAAGGAAGGAAGGAACGGAAAGAAAGAAAGAAATTGGCTGGAGTAGGAGTATCTACAACACAGACATTGGTAAACTATATAAATCAGGGCTTGATTTGTATAGTTTTGTTGATTGTCTAGACTTATGAAGGTAATGGAGAAAATGTTAATAATACAGATTCAACTAAAACAGGCTCACTGCCCTTACATGGTGAATACCACAAAAAAGACAGTCAAATTACACTTGAATTGCAGCCACAGGTTGGCTACAGCCACAAGAGTTCGGCAAAAACCAGTGAAAGCATTCTGTGTAACTGGCTATATGCAATTTACATTAAAGAATATTATATATCTTATTATTATTTGTAAATTGTGCCACTCACCCTGTATATCAGTAAAATGCATACTCACGTGTACACATTTGTCTTTCAGGAAGCTGGCTGTCTAACACTCACCAGCATGCCATGGCCTGAAAGCTACATTCAATGTGTGGACTTCATCCTGGGTGAAGGGGATATGGTTTTTCGCTAGGATTGAAAGCACACGCCGGGTGCAGTGGCTCACGCCTGTAATCCTAGCACTTTGGGATGCCAAGTCGGGTGAATCACCTGAGGCCAGGAGTTTGAGACCAGTCTGGCCAACATGGTAAAAACCCGTCTCTACTAAAAATACAAAAAATTAGCTGGATGTGGGGGGAGGCAACTGTAATCCCAGCTACTCGGGAGGCTGAGACAGGAGAATTGCTGGAACCTGGGAGGCAGAAGTTGCAGTGAGCCAAGATCATGCCACTGCACTCCAGCCTGGGTGACAGTGCAAGACTCTGTCTCAAAAAAAAAAAAAAAAGAAAGCACAGAGGGACCTGTCACTGGATTTGGGTTTCGGACACTGGTGATAAGGTGGAGAAGAGACAGGAGGCCACAAGCCAGGAGACAGGGGACCGGTGAGGAGGCTGTGGAAGAAGTCCTGACACCATGCATGGGCAGCCATGATGTCGGGGGGATAACTGGCCCTGGGGTGAGGAGCGGGGAGGATGACACCGAGAAGTCATGAACAAAGCCCCCTCCAGCCATTCTCACGGCCCACGGTGCATGGCCTGCCAGGTAGAAGCCTGGAGCTCCTTACCCAGGTCTCCGTGAGTGTCAGGTCATCTTCCCAGGTCCGTGGCCGCTCATTCGTGCTGTGAGTTGCCAAGACCTGGGGTGACCTTATTTTGGAGACATTTGCCCCAGCCTCCAAAGCAAGGCACTCCAAAGTACAGGCTTCCACACGGGACAGGTAGAGCAGCTGCAGTCATCTGCCCTTGGTTATCCTCACATCCACGGTTTTCATTTGACCTGTCTTTATCAGGCACACAGAAGCCGCTTCAGAATTCCCTGGCAGCCTACATGTATCAGAGGCCAAGCACCAGCCTGGGCCGCCGAGGCTTGAGATGAGCGCTCTTCCTCCCTCCCGACCCCAGCCTGATGGGGGAGCCCCGCCCCAAAGCCCTCCAGAGGAAATCAAAGCTGGCGAGAGCCACCGAGAGCCACGCGGATGTTCAGAAGAAGTCTCTCATCCCGGCAGCCTTTCACAGGCTGTGGGGCCTCATGCCCTCTGCCCCCCGACGCCGTGAGAGGCCGGCAGCCAATACAGGGCATTGTCTGAAACCCCTGCATGGTGCCATTGCCGCCGTCTTTCATCCCTTTTGGCAAAGAACCTGAGCCATCGGGCCCTCTGAAGTGCGGAGATGGATCGCTGATCTGCCGGGGAATGTGCTCTACAAGGTTAAGCATGTTTGCCCAAGAAATACGGATAATGTTCTTAGCACGTATGACCTTTACGATATGTGGAACACTGTCCGTGACAAAAATGCCATTTTTTAAATGGTTTTCACGCTGGGGTATCCAGCCATTAATCATGCTGCATGTGAGTGACCGTAGGGGCCGCCTGGAAAATCCTAGAGCCCCACCTTAGATTCCCAGCCGACCAAGGGCTGTGTGTGAACCTTGACTTCATTAGGATCTGCACCGCCAACGGCTTCCTGGGCTGGGTGCCCCCAGGGGACTCCTGGAAAAAGAGCCTGGCTTCTCAGCACCCTCACAGGAGTGGCCACGGGCTCCTTATTTTAAGGTGTCTTTGTGTCTTTTGAGCTGATAAATAACTCATTTTTGATGTCTCTGCTGAGCCTGCATATTTAGTGGCCATGAACTGCATCTGAGATGCTGGAGGCTATGCCGCCCCCTCCCTCCGTCTCCTGGCTGCAGAGCTGGGTATTGCTCAGTAGAGGAATGGCTGATGCTGGGCGCCGGCCTGATTGGAGGGAAGCGATAGAAGTGAGGATTTTCACTTCCAAAAGGGCATTTTCCAGTTAATACCTGCACAGCCCCAGTCAGAGACGGCTGTGGATCCCAAGCACAAGAAATGAGTCCGGTCTGTGTCGAGAGGCACGGGGTGTGCAAAACACACACGGGATTTCAAAAGCTTGATATAAAAAACACAAACTACCTCATTCGTAATTTTCACACTGATTAGATGTTGAAGTGATAATGTTTCGGAGATACTGGGTTATATCATACGTATTATTAAACTCAACTTTACCTTTTCTTTTTGACTTATTTCTTGTGGGCACTAGAAAGTTTAAAATTGCCAGTGTGGCTGCATCTTACCTCTGTCAGAAGCTCAGGCCACACAGTCATGCAGAGACCCACCCTGGGAGTGGGGAAGTGGTTGGGAGGACAGAAGAGAAAGCCGTTCCATGCCCTGGGGACAGGGTGCTCCCAAGCCCACTGCGGGGAGGGAGTGCTCACACAAGCACCTGTGCAACTGGCACCTTTCAGGGTCTGTTTGTGTTTTCCAGGCCTGACACTGGGGCAAGGAAAAGCCAAGACACATTACACTTTATTGATCAACACTTAGTGATGCCTTTGGAGACAGGCAGAGGGAGCAAGAGGTGTCCTGAGTCCCCCTTTGGATGGGAACGGGCATAGCGAGCAGGCAGTGGTCAGCGGGCACAGACAACCAGCAGTGGTCACCCAGATGGTGCGGTGATCTCCCCTCCCCCGCAGTTTGATGTTTGGCTCTGTCCTGGGCGACTTCTTAAATCTGTACCAAGGGGCTGCTACTGCTGACCCCAGGGATGTCCTGATACCTTCTGGGTGGCCTCCAAGCCACATGCAAGTATAACCCAATTTCCACCACTGTCTGAGGAAGGATGTGGGAAGCGCTGGTCCCCCCTGCAGCCCTCACCAATCCCCCCAGCGATCACGGGAGCATCTCTCCGTCAGAGCCATTCTGGCCTCATCGCAGACACAGGAAGAGGAAGAGCATCGCAGCCGGGCGGTGTCGGACTGTGTGGCAGAGTCCCTGTGTGCCTGACTCACTTTAGGTGCTGAGGGTTCACAGCAAAGGCGTCACCCCTGGACCAGCATTTGTGAAGTGACCATCCCAAACCCATCACGAAGGACCAAAGGGGGCCCTGGGATTCCTGAGGGCATTTAGCCCAACCTAAGGATTTGAAAATGTACACGGTGGACATGGAGAAACTGGTGCCTTGGGTGTTTTAAAGGACAAATTGTAGGTACACAGGAGAAGAGAAGTGGGAGGGGCACAGAGGCAGGATATGGTAGAAGTGAGTGCTGATGAACGTGGGAGGGTCAACTGCGAGCAGCCTGTAGTGCAGGTGATGGCGGACTACACAGGTTAAGGCAGGGAGTGGCAGGAGACAAGGCAGGGAGAGTCACTGGGGTCTGGGGAAGGTCAGAAGGAGCCTTGAATGGCATACTCAGGATTCCATCTCCCTCCAACAGGCAACAGGTGCCACCAAAGGGCTCTGAGCTGGGTGAGCAGCTTCGATTTAGATTTTCCAGAAATGGCTCTGGCATCAGGGCGTGAAGGAGGATTAACACCAAAGGCACAAAGTTTGGAACCTGAACTAGGACATTGGTATTAGGAAGAGAAAAGAGACAAAGATCCAAGAAATATTTAAAAGATGTAACTGGCCAGACCCAGCGTCAGAGGCAACATGGTGGGCGAGGAAGAGCTGCCATTGTGTGTCTCCCAGATATGGGCTCTGATCTCCAGGTCAGAGAAAACCGCAGATTGGCCTCAGTAGATCCCAGAGGCAGAAGTGACATCCACCAAGCCTGCCTCCCTGGGCCAGAGCAGCTTGGCATCTGCGCACTGGCCTCCTGCTGACCTCTCACTGGCTGTCAGGACAGCCCAGGGCAGAGAGGTGACATCCAGGCTGCCCGAGGCAGCAGGTCAAACCCAGCTAAGTAACTAAATAAAGATATGATTGTAATGATGATTAAATTGAAGCACCTCATTAATTTCATGTGAGAGGTGGAGAAAACACAAGATAGCCCTTCCTCGAAACTCATTGTTTGCCTGGCCCTGAGACATCCCCACACAATGTCTTGTTGGGTCTAATTTAAGTACGTACATTTAATGGTTCAGTAAGTAAAATTGCCTTTATTGTTCAGAATGGTTTTTGCAATAATTTATGGGCTCGGCTGGTTCATTTGATGGATCGCTATGATGGACTAGGTGTCAGCCCTGAAGCGGGTATTTACATAAAGAACTCAGGGAGAATTCCGCCCTGTGGCCCTGAACATCATATTCCTAGGCAGCAAGGGAGACTGGTGGAAGCCGCCGTGACCCAGGAGAGGCGGCTGCATACACCCAGGACCGCTGCAACTCTGGATACCCTGGAGGGTCGAGGGGCAGGAGCCCAGTGAGCCTGAACCCTTCATTCTTTGGTTCTGAAGTGCCCTGGCAGTGCAACTTGGCACACAGAAACTGGAAAGAACCAGAAGTACTCAGGATGGGCAAAACTAGGCATTTTTCCACCCACTTGCCCTGACTGCCAAGGCCTGAGTCATCCATTGCCCGCTTTCTGACCCAGCCTGCATCTTGGTCCTCCTCCTTGGATTCTGGGAGGAGAGGGGAGGTTTCCATTGCTAGCCCCAGCCCCGGCAAACACTCCACACCCATGCTGCTGGGGGCAGCTGGGGACAGCCGGGGATGGGGAAACTCACCCACAGAGAACAAGGGGCCAGCAAGTGATGAGTGGACATGACCAGCAAATGGGCCAGGCCAAGCAATGGGTCCTGACCCAGTCTGAGCAGGGGCCAGGGCCGGGGCAGGGGCCAGCTGGAGGACCAGAGGGAGGGTCCCGATGGGACCCAGGGTGTCCGTCTCACTGGGGATGAGGCAAACGCAGCTACCATGAGAAGATGGAGGTCTGGGAGGCAGGGGGCCGAGGCTCTTCAACACATATGGATTTAGTAGGTGGGGGGACAGAGTAGGTTGTAGCAGAAACTCAGTCCTCTTTCATTTTGCCCTAGAATAACCGGTGAACAGTCTTGAGCTCCTGCCAGCTGGATCCAAAGAGGGGGAGCTCAGGGACAGCAGGTTGTTTGATGTCGTTGATCAATTCCTTGACCTTGCCCCTCCATTCTTTTTCCACCTCCTCCCCCTGTCCTTTTGAGCCCTCCTCACTCTTGAAAGCCGGTGCTAAAAATTAAAATTGGGTAGAGAGAGAACCATTTACCGCTCTGCTTTGATTACCTAACTTCTTTCTTGAGTCAATGGTAAACTAGCCCAAGTTTAAAATATCCCATCTTTGAGCCTGGAGCAGTGGCTCCCGCCTTGGGAGGCCGAGGCAGGTGGATCACTTGAGGTCAGGAGTTTGAGACCAGGCTAACCAACATGGTGAAACCCCGTCTCTACTAAAAATACAAAACTTAGCTGGGTGTAGTGGTCCACGCCTGTCCCAGCTACTTGGGAGGCTGAGGCAGGAAAATCACTTGAGCCCAGGAGGCGGAGCTTGCAGTGAGCCAAGATCGTGACACAGCACCCCAGTCCAGGTGACAGAACGAGACTCCATCTCAAAAAAAAATCAAATGAAAAAATAAAATATCCCACCTTCAAAGGCCACAGGCATTTTAATTCTGGTCTCAAAGATGCTGCTACTGGCACACAGAAAATGGGTGGTGCCTCCAGAGGGAAGGACGGCGAGTGTGGTCTGGGAGCTAATAAGATGCCTCTCTCCCTGTACTCAGCTCCGGCCAGCAGCCTCCTTATTCTGGGAGGGGGCATCTGTGGACTCCACTGAGCCCCCCACGCTCTGTCCAGGTTCTGGTTCACCGACAGCATCAGGTTCCATTCCTTCCCCTGCCTCGCCTTCCTCCCCTTGTGGTTGACCCCGTGGTGGGAGAGGGCGGTGACTCAACAAGCACACCACCTCTTGCTTTTCCACTGAGCATGCACAGTGTGAACTATCTATAGCCAATGTGTGCTTCCAGACCAGCATCATCGCACCGTGGCCCTCCCTACCCCGCCTCAACAGGGGTACTCCAAGGGGAAGCCTGCTTATCTGCGACTTGGCCTTGGAAAAGTGCATTTCAGAGAGGAAAGCAAACCACTGTCCAAGCTGCGTCCCACGCTCGACAGATAAATGCCCCGGGCTTCTATCTGATGCCGAGCTGTTGATAGAATAAGGAAACTGTCCTAAAATGAAGCTGCCTCTGTGTTTGCTTCTAGCTCACTTCTTCTTGTGGGGAGATGGGCCCCTCAGACTTTGCCACAATCCACTCTGACAGTGACAAGGACCGTGGCTATCCATCAAGGGTTCACTCAGTTCCCAGCCATGGAGTCCATTTGGGTGGATTTTCCCATCTGTGCAGCCCATAGCTGGGCTCCTCAGAAGGCAGACTTGGAGACAAGGAGTGCAAGTCATTGAATTGGGAGAGGAATCCAGGAGTGGGGACAGGCGATGAGGACAGGAAGGCAACCAATAAAAATGCCTTATTCATACAATTATCACCACGCACCAGGCACTCCATCCTGCTGGAGCTCTGGCAGACAGCACAAGCTGCGGTGGTGCCCCCATGGCCTGCACACGTGTGGCTGAGAGTTGCTCCCAGGTACTAACTCATCAGTACCATCTCCTGCACCTCCACCTGGTGGGATCCTGCCTCAGGGAGTGAGTCCCAGGTGTTCTAAATAACAGAGGTGAAGATCAGTGGGACGAGAGGCGTGGGGGTGGGGATACTAGAGGGTCAGCTACACCATTTCATAGAGAGGAGAGGAAAGGTCAGCGGCGACTTGGCCAAGGCCATGCAGCTCATAATGGCCAACGGGACTACAACGCCAAAGCCCAAACCCTTATGACTGTCAAAAGGCCTCCTGCCTGGCAACTCTCCCAGTTGAGCCAACGTCCATGGGTTCCGCACAGGACCCCAGGTCCCAGGTTAGAGGGATTAGCAACACCCCTGCTGTGAACATGTTCTCACTTCATCACCTGACCCCATGGAGAGCCACACAGGGGAAGGCTCCAACCAGCGCCTTGGGCAAAATAGAAGAAGGGGCCAGAGGCTGACACTGAAAATCCTGTGATCTCCCTGCAAAGATCTGAAGCGTTGACTGAGCGAAGAGCTTGGCACGTGCTGGCGATGGGAGAGGTTGGATTCTTCACATGCTGCTGGTAGGAATGGAAAGTCGTGTAGCCATCCAGACTGTAAACTGGAAAATTGTTTGGTTCTTCCCCACTAAGTGAAACATAGACTTGCGATAAGACCCGGTAATTTCACTCCTAAAACTATACCCCTCAAAGGCTGGGCGTGGTGGCTCATGCCTGTAATCCCAGCACTTTGGGAGGCCGAGACAGGTGGATCACGAGGTCAGGAGTTCAAGACCAGCCTGGGCAAGATGGTGAAACCCCATCTCTACTAAAAATACAAAAGTTAGCCGGGCGTGGTGGCAGGTGTCTGTAATCCCAGCTACTTGGGAGGCTGAGGCAGGAAAATCACTTGAACCTGGGGAGGCGCAGGTTGCAGTGAGCCAAGATCAAGCCACTGCACTCCAGACTGGGGGACAGAGTGAGACTCCATACAAAAAAAAAAAATAAAATAACAAACAAAAAAGAAATATACCTCCCAAAATGAAGACAGGGGTTCAAACAAAAACTTGTCCACAGATGTGTGTAGCAGCACCGAACAACCCAAATGGCCACCAACTGATAGATGGACAAACAACATGTGGTATGGTCATAACACGAGCAGACGCGATCACAGCCGTAAAAAGTCATAAAGTGGCCCAGTGCAGTGGCCACGCCTGTAATCCCAGCACTTTGGGAGGCCCAGACGGGTGGATCACTTGAGGTCAGGAGGTAGAGACCAGCCTGGCCAACATGGTGAAACCCCGTCTCTGTTAAAACTATAAAAGTTAGCTGGGCGTGGTGGCGTGTACCTGTGATCCAAGCTACTCCGGAGGTTTAGACTCCAGCCTGGGCGACACAGTGAGACTCCATCTCAAAAAAAAAAAAAAAAAAAAAAAACAAGAAAGGAATGAAATACTGATACAGGCTGTAACATGGGAGCACGGGTAAATTCTGAAAACGTGATGCTCAGTGAAAGAAACCAGACACAAAAGGCATCCTACTGCCGATTCCATTCATAGGAAACGTCCAGAATAGGCAAATCCACAGACAGAAAGCAGATTAGTGGCTGCCTAGGGCTGCGGAGGTGGGGCGGGGTGGCAGGGGCGGTGGGAAAAAGAAATGAGGTATAATTGCTTAATGGGCACAGGTTTCCCTTTGGGGTGATGAAAATGTTTTGGAATTAGGAATGGCAGTTGCACAGCACTGTGAGTGTACTAAATGCTACTGAAGTATCACTTTCAAATGGCTAAAATGATACATTTTATGTAATGCATATTTTGTCATAAAAAAATAGACACCCATCCTCTACCCCAGGAGAAGGGAGGAGCAGTATTGAGATTATAAACATTTACTGCAAATAATTCAAAAGGGGCAGTTAAGAAACATGTGAGCAATCGGGACTCTTTTTCATGTCCCACATAGAGCCTGGGGAAAAACCTGAACTAATAACAATAAAATAATAAGGCCTAACAGCTGTGGGAATACGATTGTCTCCTGGGCTCACATGTGGATAATCGAGAGTTAACTCTTAATAAAATAATAAAACGCAGGAGCGGTGGGAATAAAGATTACCTCCTCAGCCAACTGCCAGAGACCATATTCAGAAAACAATGACTCCCCTTCTATTCCCCTCGCTTTATGGTATGAGATGTAATTGTACTCGGGCTGTTCGCAAACTTCCAGGGGAAGGTAATTGTCAATCAAAATGAAAAATGTCATAATTTAAGCGTGTCCCAGCCTGACAAGAAGGTCCATATGGTCTTTCAGTGAGGCGCGTGGAGCGGTGATTTACCACTGTCACCAGCCCAGCGCTGTCTCCGAGACATTCAAGGACCGTGTGGGCTGGACACTCACTTTCGGTGGCAGGGCCATCGAGTCACACTCCACTCTCAGCTGCACAGAGCTCCTGACCAGATGACGCCAACAACTGTGAGGTCCTTGGTGAGTCCCCAGGGCCCAGTTACAAAGATGATTTAAAGAGATGATTCCCACCCAGAAAACACTGGGAGGAGAGAAGACGACGGAGAGAGAGGACCCGGCCTTAAAACGGGAGGTGAGGGAAGGGTTTCCCGAAGCTTTCACCTTCATGGCAAACAATAAATTCTGGATGTCGGGGGCGGGGTGGGGGGTCCGTCGTGTCTGGTTTGCTGTTGAATTGCTGTGGTTTTTTTGTCTTATATTTGGAGGTTTTGTTTATTTCCTTTGGAAGGACGCTTAAGTGGGAGTGGGTATTAAGGTGGCCATGTATTTTTGAGGTTGCTCTGGAAACCAAAAGATAAGAGATGCCCTCAAACCTGTACCCAGCCAGGGCCTGAGGAACCTCTACACTCCTTTTGCCAGAAGGAAAATGTCATTTCAGGGACCCTCCACCCATCCCCAGCCTCACCCACGTAAACTAAGGCAGTTTTATGGGCCAGACCCCGCCCCTCAACACACACCACCCCCTAACCAGGAAACTGGAGAGTACATTTTTAGACACCCTAAAGCCAATCATTTGACCAGTCTGGGGTTAGAAAAATCCCTGAAGCAGAACCACACTCAACTGTCCCGGTACGTCTGGTGTTCAGCAGAAGGTGTCCTGCCACGGGTCCCTCAAGGAAATCCAGCACTGTATTTGGTGATCATCCTTTACCTCCTTTGCCTCCTTCTCAAATCCCAGGCTCAGGGGCTTAAACTCATGCCTCTGAGGATGAACAGAACCCAGATCTGGTTCTGGCTCCTCCTCCTCTGGAGCTTGCCGTGTGCAAGCCGGTGTGCACACATGCACGCATGCACACACATGCACGCACATGCACACACATGCACGCACGCACACACACAAACATGTGCACACATGCACACACATATACACACGTGTGCACATGCACGCACACATACACACAAACGTGTGCACACACGCACACACATATACATACGTGCGCACATGCACATAAATACGCACACACTCGCGTTCACACACGTGCGCATACACATGCACACACTGGTGTTGTTGTTTTTTTATTTTAAGCAAACACCATCTGACACCCTGAATGCACAGCAGGGGCTCAGCTGACTGTGGACAGCAGCCTGTCTTCCCTTCACTCTCTCAGGTCCACTGCGCCGGGGCCGGAGTTTCTCCCCAAAATCAGGAGATTAGGGAAGCTCCTGGAATGTCTGAGGACAACAGCAGGAGACTGCAGAGAGCATGTGTCCAATGCTGCACGCGCACACACATACACACTCTCTCACACACACACACTCACACTCACACACACTCACACTCTCACACTCACACACACTCACACACATTCACAGTCACACACACACTCACACACACGCACACACACTCTCACACGCCCTCCCTACTCTCAGGAGCACCCACCCCACACCCCACACCCCATTGCATCCAGTCCCGTTAACTGATCACTTCTCCCGCAGTAATATTCGAGGCTGTTCAGCAAACCTCCTTCTTTTGTTTCCTCTTCTCCATGCTGCTCTGCCGTCCTTCTGAGGGGCTGCTTTGATTAACATCAACCCTCCCTCCCAACCTCTTTCCCAACCATTTGAAAGGGCAATTCCTCTTTTCAGCGGGGGCATTGATCAATTGATGCCAAGCAGGGGTCGGGATCGATACGGTTGCAGGGTCTTTGGATGCTGGGGTTTGATATCTTTTTCTTCCCCAACCCTCCCCCTTCTGCTACCCAGACCCAGAGCTTTAAGTTTGGCTGGAGGGGCTTCTAGAACGCATTGCTGGGGCCCCCAAGAAGCCCAATGACCTTTAAAACAATGTGATAATCAGCTGGGCGGGACGGCTGCCAAAGACCATCCCGCTAATCTTAGGTGGCAGTTCCCTCCCCTCCCCCATCTCTGAAGCTCCCTGCTCTGGCAGCAGCCCCTCTCGTTCAAGAAGCCAGCCTCCCTGATCCCCTGGCTCGCTGGGAGGAGGGCACCAGCCCAGGTGGGCAGGAGGGTGAGCCCCTGCCGGCCCTCCCACTTCCTCCTTCGCTCCATCCCACCGCTTCTTTCCTGTGCTCCCAGATCTGCTATAACTGACATTTTCCATCTGACAGGTTCTGTTTTCCCTGCCTCTGGTTGCCAGGGAAACAAGCGAAGAGGACCGCAGCCAGAGAGCTGTTAGCTGCCTTTTTAAGGCGCCCTGGACATGCTGTTTGCACTTTCCATAATGGAAGCTGGGCACGGAGGCTTAAAAAACAAAACAGTACAGAAGAGGAGGCTAAAGTGGGAACAAGTTGGGGTGGGGATCCCCGCCAGGTTAATGGGAGAGTAAAAGAAGAAAGAAAAATCTTAGAAAATCTCACTCTTGGACAAAACCAGCCCCCTTCCTAAAAGGTCTGATTCTCTCCTTGATGTGCAAAAAAGGAGAAACTGGACCTCCAGACCCCTACCTCCTAACATCTTCTATGAAGCCAAAATCTCTGCAGCCAAGCCTCAGCCTGGCTACGGGGAACCGGGGAGCTATTTGGATTGAAACACCCTCGGGGCTAAAAGATGCTCTAATGGAAGTGATGGGGTCCGCCTCCAATTTGGAGACCACACAGGCCTATCCTTTGAAAAAGGTTAGAGGATTTTTGGTTTTTGTTTTAATCTTGAGAGACACTTGCTCCCCAGGCAACTAGGGGGCCAGATGCCGGAGTTTGAGAGAAAATGGCTGAACTGTAAGGCAGGGGAGGGGAAGGGAGGGGAGTGTGTCCTCTTCTTTCAGAAAACTTACTGGGGTTGGGTAGACAGAGATAGCTGTCACTCATCCCTGGGTCTTCTCAAAGCTGCCCTTGCTGTGCATGTGTGTGTGTACGTGTGTGTGCATGTGTGTGTGTGTACATGTCTGTGTGCGTGTGTGTGCATGTGTGTGTGTACATGTCTGTGTGTGTGCATGTGTGTGCACATGTGTGTCTGTGTGTGTGTGTGCATGTGTGAGAGTGCGTGTGCGCACAAGTGCCTAAACACATGGGCGTACTTGGGTGGGCCTAAGTGAGCCTGATGGGAAGCAGGCAATGTTTACTGGGGAGCCGCCACAAGCAACGCCCTGTTTCTCTTCCGCTCCTCTTTCCTCCGCCTTTACTTCCACCCCAAGCGACCGAGTAATGGCTTGCCCTTCTCCACGGCCACCTCCACCAGACTCTGCCCGTCTCACCCCAAAAACATCAGCCCAGCACCCCACACTCCTGATCCTGTAGACCTTGATCTTCAAGGCAGGCGCCACATCACCAGAAACCACGGGTCACTGTTTGTACTGCGTTTATCACCACGTGTTTGCGCAGCATTAAACCTTCTTTCATATGCCATTTGAATGATGTAAAGTGCCCCTGCCTCGGCCCTGAGTTTCAGGCCTGCGCTTTTATCTTCCTCCGTGCCTTTCAACCTGGACGTCCCAGTGAGTCCATCAAACTCAATCAATTCAGAACAGAACACATTGCCTTCTCCCCAAGCTGGCTCCTTCACCCAGAGTTCCTGAGTCAAAGCTGCAGGGCAGTCCATCCCCCACTCCGCTGCCACCACCACCCACACATACACACCAGGTCTGTCTACCCATCGTCGAACTTTGGATCCTACTTCTTGAGTATTTCCACCTGCTCCCCTCCTGACGCAGCCCAGGCTCCCACAATCTTCCCTGAGCTGTTGCAATTTTCTCCTGATCCGCCACCACCCCCCAACCACTCCCTATGCCTTCCCCTTCCCTAAGCTGCTGTCAGCAGTGATCTTTCCTTACACAGACCTGCCCTGTTGTGGAGCCCGCAGTGATTCTGCCTAAGAGCAGATGCAAAACCCTGAGCCTGGCACCAAATGTCCTTCGCCACCTGACCTTCACTGAGCTTCCCAGCTCCTTCCCTCTACACCCGGCCCTCTGACCAGGCCTGCCGCACAGACTGGAAGCCCTTTCACAACTCCATGTCCTCAACCTGGAAGTTTCTGCCTTATCCCTGCTTAGACCAGCAAATGCTGACCCACGTCCCAGTCGAAGCCTCACCTGGCTGAACCAGGGGTCCCCTCCATTCGATACTCACCTCTTCTGTCGAGCACCACACCCTGGGTTTGGTTACAGGCTTGTCGCCCCAAGGGTCTGAGCACTCTTCGGGGGTTGATACCTTGCCCTGCACCCCCAGCACCTCGTGCAGTCCATTGCATGTCACAGGTGCTCTTAAATGTTCTCCTTTTGTCTTCGCTGTGGGCCCTGGAAGGGGGAAAGACAGATCTCCTGTAGTAAAAAGGAGGGCATGACTGTCGTCATCCTGAACACTTGTCCACATGCATGACGACATCCCTGCATGAAGGAGCAAACCCGCTGGCTTAGAGGGAGGACCAATTTTTTTTTTTGAAACAGAGTCTTGCTCTGTTGCCCAGGCTGGAGTGCAGTGGCACCATCTTGGCTCACTGCAAGCTCCTGGGTTCACGCCATTCTCCTGCCTCAGCCTCCCAAATAGCTGGGACTACAGGCACCCACCACCACGCCTGGCTAATTTTTTGTGTTTTTAGTGGAGATGGGGTTTCACCATGTTAGCCAGGATGGTCTCGATCTCCTGACCTTGTGATCTGCCCACCTCAGCCTCCCAAAGTGCTGGGATTACAGGTGTGAGCCACCGCGCCTGGCCAAAGGACTGATTTTAAATGTATTCGTTTCATAATCTTTGCAGTGATATATTATAAAAATTTAAAGGATTAAAATGGGGCCAGGCACAGTACCTCATGCCTGTAATCCCAGCTACTCAGGAGGCCGAGAAAGGAGAATCGCTTGAACCCAGGAGGTGGAGGTTGCAGTGAACCGAGATCATGCCACTGCACTCCAGCCAGGGTGACAGAGTGAGACTCTGTCTCCAAAAAAAAAAAAAAAAAAAAACAGAGAGAGAGAGAGAGAGACGGTCAGGCTCCAAATTGGAGGAAATGAACTGGAATTGTTTGGGAGGTGCCACAGAGGACGTGGCAAGGGAACAGGACAAAGCAGCCTGGATTATGGCACAGAGGGGATGCCAGACAGGGGAGGGGATGCCAGAGGGGAGAGGGGATGCCAGAGGGTGGAGGGGATGTTAGACAGGGGAGGGGATGTCAGATGAGTGGCAACTGCCGTATTAGCCAGGGGAGGCCGGTGGCTCACACCCCGCGCATGTGTGGGGAAGAGAAGAGAATGAACCCAAGGAGGTGATACTTGAGAACATCTAATTTCACATCAGAAGAGATTGAAACAGACAGCAGAGACCATGAGAGCCGGGCGTGGTGGCTCACGCCTGTAATCCCAGCACGTTGGGGGGGATTTTGACAAATCCCCATCTCTACTAAAAATGCAAAAATCAGCTAGGCATGGTGGCAGGTGCCTGTATTCCCAGCTACTTGGGAGGCTGAGGCCTGAGAATCACTTGAACCCAGGAGGTGGAGGTTACGGTGAGTCAGTATTGCACCACTACGCTCCAGCCTGAGAGACTCCTTCTCAAAAAAAAAAAAAAAAAAAGAGAGAGACCATGAGAATATGTATGTGATACAGCTGAGAACACGAACAGCAGAGGCCAAGATGGACAGTCAGGCAAAGGGGCTCACGGATTATCTTTTTTCAAACATGTATTTATAGTTAACTCTTGAATAACATGAACTTGAACCACACGGGTCCACTTATTCATGGATTTTTTTCTGCCTCTGCCACCCCTGAGACAGCAAGACCAACCTTCCCCACACACACACACACACACCTTCCTCTTCTTCCCCAGCCTGCTCAGTGTGAAGACCCTTAGGATGATCCACTTCTGCTTAATGAATAGTAAATATGTTTTCTGTTCCTTACAATTTTCTTTGCTTTGCTTTTTTGAGACAGGGTCTCACTCTGTCACCCAGGCTGGAGTGAAGTGACATGATCTTGTCTCACTGCATCCTCCACCTCCAGGTTCAAGCAATTCTCCTGCCTCGGCCTCCCCAGTAGCTGGGACTACAGGCACCCACTAGCACACCCGGCTAATTTTTGTATTTTTAGTGGAGATGGGGTTTCACCATGTTGACCAGATTGGTCTCAAACTCCTGACCTCAAGTGATCCACCCACCTCAGCCTCCCAAACTGCTGGGATTACAGGCGTGAGCTGCCGTGCCCAGACTGCACCTTACAATTTTCTTAATGCCATTGTGTTTTCTGTAGCTTACTTTATTGTAAGAATAGAGCATATAACCCATAAGACATACAAAGTAGGTGTTCGTTGACTGCTTGTGATATTGGTAAGGCTTCTGATCAAGTAATTAAGTTGTTGAGGAACTGAAATTTATATTCAGATTCTCCACTGCATCAGGGTCCCTAAGGGTCAGCACCCCTCACCCCCACATTGTTCAAGGTTCACCCGTAAGGTCGTTATGCTATTTTCACACTTACAAAAATAAAAAAGAAAACGCAGGGCAATTCCAATGAACTGTTGTGAGATGCTGAGGGGCCTGAGAGGTTGGGGCTCTCAGGGGTGCCAACGTGGGTGTGCAGGCTGGACAGAGGCAAGGGGCTTTGCAAAGGACAGACCATCAAGATGATGCAACTGGGCGGATGCCAGGGCAGGTGGAGCTAGAACAGCCCAGGTCGCCATGCCTCCCATTCTCTCTCCCCAGTTCCCTCCCCGTCTTTCCACTTGACTGTGATGTGCACTGGGCTGGATGTGGGCTTCAGTGACCAGCCTTCAGCTCCTGCCTCACCTCCTCCAGGGATTCGGGTCACATGTGGCCAAGTGATGGAGACTGGCAATGGCTCCTGCAAGCCCAATACTGTTAATAACAGAAGGAATAAATTTCGGATTGCTGGTTTGGGGGTGACTGGGAGGGTCTCCAGGGCCACAGCCATCTTCTCCAGGTAGGCTGGAACAAAGGCTTGGCTCTGAGGGTCTGTCTTGGATCTCCAGTGCCACCCTAGTGCAGACACCATGGATGTCTGTGAGGGGGCTCTCAACACAATGGTGCCAAGCGGCCAGAGAGACACAGCTCTGAGCTCAGAGAAGCAGACAACTTAGGAGCTACCTCTCTTCATTATTCCAACCCTCAGAAACCTCGTGTTTTTCTTCCCAGAAGCAAAGGGTGCTGACTTGTTATAAATGCCAAGGTTGCCGCAGGAAGCTCAGAATCATTCCAGTATCCAGGTGGCCAAATCCCAGGAGACAAGAATGATCATGTATGCACCTCATTTGCATCGCACTTAAATTCACAGAGCGCTTTCCATCTTTCACGTATTTTGTCCTCTCCATTACCCTGTCAGATAAGCAGGGAAGACATACATTTACCCTTCCTGTGTGTGCGTCACACTTGGAGAGCTCACTCAATGGGTTGTCAAATGATTACAGAGGGAAACTGAGGCTCTAAGACCATAGGTCAACTGTCCAAGAGGCCAGAGTCAGAGTAGGCTCAAAAGGAGTTAGAAGACTAACTTCTAAATCAGGACTCTACTTGGACATTATCACCTTCTAGAAGACATCCCTAATCATGATGATGGCAATGAGGATGATGATGATAATGATGATGGGGGCTTGTATAAGATTCATGTTGTGCAGGTTCACAATAGATAATAAAGTTGGAGAGAGGATCAAGAACCTGATTAAAGAGGATCTTGGGTGTCAAGGTCAGAAGTTTCCACTTTTCTCAGGAGCAGTAGGACCCCGTATGTCTTCAGCAGAAAGTATGTAGTGGATTGAATGGTGATCCCCAAAAAGGTGTGTCCATGTCCTAATCCTCAGAACCTGTGACTGCACTCTTATTTGGAAAAAGGGTCTTTGCAGATGTAATTAAGTGGAAGATCTTGAGATGAAGTGACCACCCTTCTGAGTCTGCTCAAATTCTGGCCCCTTAGACAGTTGGTATAAGGTTTCTGGGCCTCAGTATCCCTCTATATTCATTTGACAACCCACTAGTGAATTGTCCAGTACAATGCACATACAAGAAAAATAAACATATGTCTTCCCTGCTTATCTGATGGGCTTGTGGAGAGGACAAAATAAATGAAAGATGGGAAAGCACTCTGTGAATTAAAGTGCGATGCAAATGAGATAATTATCCTGGATTATCTGGGTGGGCCCTACATCCAATCATAGATATCCTTATAAAAGAGAGGCAGAGGGAGATTACACAGACAGAAGAGGTAGAGGCTATGTGACCACGGAGGCAGAGATTGGAGTGATATGGCCACAAGCCAAGGAACACAGCAGCCAGCAAAAACTGGAAGAAGCAAGGAAGGGTTCTCCCCTAGAGCCTCCAAGAGGGAGCGTGGCCCTGCCAGATTTCAGACTTGAGGCCTCCAGAGCTGTGAGAGAATAAACTTCCATTGTTTGAAGCCACCAAGGCTGCACAAATTTGTTACAGCGGCCACAGGACACTCATACAGGGTGAAATGTGCAATGCTGGAGGTATGGGCTTGGTTTCATTTGCTGCTCCCTCCACACTCAGGGCAGGCCCTGCTCACCTCTTTGGACGGATGGGGAGCCAGCCTCTGGGCCTGGCCCATGGTCACAAGGTGGGTGAGTACTAAGGTGGGACCAGGGCTTGAGTGTCCTCACCACATCCCAGGTTCTCCATCACCAAACTCCAGAAGGCCAGGTGGGCCCCGGCTACTAAGAACTTTGTCTCTCCACACCCCACTCCATTTATTTGCTACCTAGACCCTACTCAGGATCTACAGATACTTCCGTATGATTTTCACCAATATAGTAAAGAGTCAAAAGAAAAAATAGTGGGGGTGGTTGGGAGGCAGGCCCCAAGCTCTAGGAATAGTCTCCTTTCTCTGCCCATGCTATTGTGGTCATGCATAACTCAGCATAACTCTGAGGAGGCCATGATTGAGACTGGGGAACCCAGAGAACCCTTGGAAATTCCTCCCATTCTTGGGATTATCAATGTTTGAGGTCAGACCCAAATCTCTCTGGTCCTCAGTTTATGCCTCTGCAAAACGGGATCATTTTCATGTACTCCCCACAGCTATTTTGAAGGATAAATTCAATCAGATAATGTGTGCAACATGTTCAGGAAAATGGACGTGTCAAACTCTCCGTGGATGATAGTGATGGTGATGATGATGATGGTAAAGATGATGGCGATGGTGATGATTGTAATGGTGATGATGGTGGTGGTGATGGTGATGGTAGTTAGTGATGATGGTGATGGTGATGATGATAGTGATGATGATGGTGATGGTGGTAATGATGGTGATGGTGATGGTGGTGATGATAGTGATGGTGATGGTGATGGTGGTGATGGTGATGATGGTAAAGATGATGGTGATGGTGATGATTGTAATGGTGATGATGGTGGTGGTGATGGTGATGGTAGTTAGTGATGATGGTGATAGTGATGATGATAGTGATGATGATGGTGATGGTGGTAATGATGGTGATGGTGATGGTGGTGATGATAGTGATGGTGATAATGATAGTGGTGATGGTGATGATGGTGATGGTGATGGTGGTGATGATGGTGATGGTGATGGTGGATGATGGTGATGGGGATGATGGTGATGGTGATGGTGGTGATGATAGTGGTGGTAATGGTGATGGAGGTGATGCTGGTCATGGTGATGGTAGTGGTGGTAGTGGTGGCGATAGTGGTAGTGGTGATTAGGGTGATGGTGATTATCATGGTGATGGTGATGATGGTGGTGATGGTGATGATGATGGTGATAGGATGGTGATGGTGATAATGGTAATGGTGATGGTGGTGATGATGGTGATGGTGGTGGTGGTGATGATAATGACGGTGATGGTGATGGTGGTGATAATGGTGATGGTGATGGGGATGATGGTGATGTGATGGTGGTGATGATAGTGGTAGTAATGGGGTGATGGTGAAGATAACAAGTAATTGAAGTGGGCAAGACTCCCAGGAGGCTGTGGGGCTCATTTAGAGGCCTGGGGAGTCCACAGGATGAAATCCACATTCTCTCATCTTTCTAGGTGAAGCAAACTTGCTGTGATCACACTAGAACAGCATGTACAATGCCCAGGTCTCCAGGACCATGCCAGCTGCCCACCCAGAGAAGCTATTTTCCTTTTCTACCCATAGAAAACCTTTGGGTGCCTCCAATCTTGAGGCACCAACAACCCCACTGTCAGCCCTTCATTTCTCTTGCCTTTCTTGAATCAAGGAGCACTGCCAGGCTGCCTCTATCCCTGAGAGTTAGATCCAAATAATTGCCTTTGTTATGTTAATTTTGCAAGTGTCCCCCCACTCCAATTCTTTGTCATGCAGTCATTCCTATGTGTTGCTAAAAATACAAACGCATGACTCACACAGCTTCTGGCAGGGGTAAAGGAAAGAGAACACGCAGGGCCTTTCTGCTCTTCGGAGCCCAGCCAGGACACCAATCCAGGCTGAGGGGCTGAGAATAAGCTTGTCTCCAGTTGCAGAAGGACAGAAAACAAAAGGCCCAGATGAGACAGAGGGCTCCAGGCTGGTCAGCTGCATCTCTGGGGCACGACACCACAGTTATGAAATCCTTTGCATGACTTGCTCTGTTATTTGGGGCATTGTCTTGTGAAAGGTTGGGATCTCAGCTCTCGTTTAGGGTCTTCTATATTCCACACCCACATGCTCATACCAGCCTCCATGTGCCCAGATGTGCCTGCTACTCATAGGCCCTCCACAACCTTGCACCAGCGAGGGGAAGGATAAATCTTTAGGGCACTAGCCTCATCCAGAGAAAGAAGACGGCCCCATTCTCACCCCTTCCCTGTGATTTCCCCCACCAGTCCACATGTCTCTACCCTGGGGATGCTTGTGTAGGCTGGACTTCATTTGCTTCAAGAACAGACCCTGGGGCCAAGAAGCAGCATCTCATGCCAGTGAAGAGATCAGACTCTAGAACCGGCAAGTCTGGCTCAGGCAACCTCTGCTTTTTTATCATCCAAATGGGAGCATTAACAGGCACCCTTTGAGGGTGATGTGAGGATTAAGGAAGACAGAACCTGCAAAGCCATCAGCCCCATGCCTGACCCAGGGAAAGGTTGAATCAGTGTCATCACTGAGGAGAACATATTGTTTTTATTGTCGTATTTGTGTTCCCAAATCCAGAGGTCGTCTGGCTAGGCAGAGCCATACTTTGCTCTCCCAAATTTGGGTCCCACTTCACCCCATGCTCAACTTACACTAGGGCCTTCTACCCCTGCTTCCTGGGCACTTTAGCCTCTGAGTCAGGAGGGTGGTTGGCTGAAAAGCAAACACTCTAAGTCCCTGCCCCTGAGATGCAGCAGCTGAAGAAAGAAAGCTTTCAAGAGCATTTGCTTGACAGCCAAAGCCCTCTGATGAATCAGGGTCCTTTTCTGATGACTGACTTTATTCTAGGTGACCTGCTGGACCATATCCCACTTCCCTCCAGGGTGCTCAGCCTTCAGGAACAGGCATGTGGAGGAGGAAAAAGAGGATGGAGATGGATTTGTGCTTAGAAATAAGATGTGGAGGAGTCTGCCTCAGGTCCCCAGGAAAATCTGTCTTGCCTCGGCTGGAGCTGAGGGACTGGACATCCGGTCCCATGCATGAAGACCATCTGCCGGGGCCACTACCTCTTTCCTCCTGAGATGTTCTCCTCCCCAAACGCTCAGGCTCCCTGCAAATCGTTCTACCTCTCTGTGGTCAGTGTGTAGAGAAGGATTTGGAAACGGGTTGGGGCTGGGGTAGAGCCAGATAGAATACAGTAAGAATGATGCCCCGGGGCACTGTGGGGTCTCTGGGATGCTTTTCGTCCATTCAGCAAAATACGTCAAGCATCTACTGTCTAAGGTGTGGCATTCAGTCACACTGAATATGGAAACGTGATCCTGGGGGTCAGGAAGGGAAATGAGACCACACACAAGCAACCCCATCTCTAACATGAGCACTGGCAGAAAGTAGCAGGCACTTCCTTCTAGGAAGGAAGTCACCATGTCCCAGGAAAGCTCAGCTGCCAAGCTTGCTGGGCCCTCTGTGGGAAGACGGCAAAAGCAGAAATTGACCTCGTCATCAATGAGTATGGCACAGGGAGACAGATGGCAAGCTGAGCTCCTCACCTGGCTGGTGTCTATTTCATTGAAGTCTGAGCTAGTCCAGCCATTGGAGTCTGTGTGTCACTAGAATACTTGTAGGTCATAGAGTACCTGTTGGACGATCAGGGCCCAGCCAGCAGCCACTGGGATATCAGCCAGAACATGGGGGTAGGGTTCAGGGCCAACACCAATGGGGCTGGGCTCTGGGGTGAGAGATGCCTATGAACTGTACCCTAGAGAGCCCAAAGACCATAGCCACCTCCCAGGCCTTCTTTACCCCAAAGGCATGTGATTTCCAAAGCTAGGTCATAAGCACATTGTAGCCTTCACTTGCTCTCTCTTACATCCCTTCCTCTGGGGAAAGAGCCGCCATATTGTGATGACACTCAAGAGCCCTGTGGAAAATTCCACATGAAGAGGAACTGAGGCCTCCAGCCAATAGCCAGCAACTACTTGCTCACCTCATGACTAAGCCATCTTGGAAGCAGACTCTCCTGCCCCAGTTAAGCCTTCAGATGACTCTAGCCCTGACAACATCTTCACAAGAGGTTCAGGAGAGACACCAATCTAGAACCACCCAGCTAAGCTGCTCCTGAATTTCCTGAATCACAGAAACTATGGGCAATAACAAATAGTTATTATTATTTGAATCCCTTTTTGAGGACATTTGTGATGCAGCCATAGATAATGAATACAAGAATGTTCCGTTCAGCTAGACATTCCTTGAGCTTTGATCTTTACTTGACAATAGGAAGCAGGTGTTTCACCGAGCCTCCCACCTTATAGTCCTTTTCCCCGTACCTGTCTTGTCTTTTCAATCTAGTTCTTCGTGTCTATGCCACTTTATTTGTGATTTTCTCCTGGGGCCATCTAGGGATGTTTTTTAGAGAAAGATTGTCACTTTTAATTTTTTAAGCCAACAACAGCTGTAATCACCTTTTAATTACCCGTACAAGACAGAGACTGTGATACAATGTGGCTGTCTCCCCACCCAAATCTCATCTTGAATTGTTATAATCGCCATGCGTCAAGGCAGGGCCAGGTGAAGATAATTGAGTCATGGGGGCAGTTTCCCTCATACTGTTCTCATGATAGTGAGTACATCTCATGAGATCTGAGTATTTTATAAAGGGGAGTTCCCCTGCACATGCTGTCTTGCCTGCTGCCATGTAAGATGTGACTTTGCTCCTCATTCACCTTCTGCCATGATTGCAAGGCCTCCTTAACCATGTGGAACTGTGAGTCAATTAAATCTCTTTCCTTTATAAATTGGTCTCGGGTATGTCTTTATTAGCAGTGTGAGAACAGACTAATACAGGCTGGAAGGGGCAAGGACAGAGAAAAGCTCGTAATTAAACCTCTGAGTGAGAGAGGGGTACATCCTGGCAGAAAGCCAATTCCTAAACTGGCCACTCCTCATCTAACTTGGGAGTTAAGTAGGACTTTTTGTTATTAGGATGTTGAACTTTTAGAATGTTATTTTTATCATTTGCCTGCCAAAATCGATTCTATCTTCTTGCCCCTCTGGGATACATCATTGGAATAATACCCTCCAATTAATTCATGTCTGCCTGTGCCCATGCCCTGAGTAGCCTCCTCCTTGACTGATTCTGGGCTTGGCTATATGCTTGGCTTTAGCCAATGAAAGAATGACAGGTGTGACACCATCAGAGGCTTCGAAAGTGCTTGTGTACTAGGAGCCCTGAAACTACCTTGAGAAGAGGCCCAGTTCACCTTCTGGAGGATGAGAGGCCACATGGAGCAGAGATGGGCCATCTCGGCTGCGACTCTAGACCAACAAGCCTGCTGCCACCTGCCAGAAGGCAAGCAAAGCCACCTCAGATCCCCAGCACCAGCCAAGCCAACAGCTTGCCATACGAATCAACCAAACGGTCTGGAAAAGAACTACCCAGCCGATCCACAGAAAACAGAAATAATCAACGTTATTTTAAGCCATTAAATGTTGAGGTGGCTTGTTACCGGTACCCTCTCCAACCTCTATCCCACCACGTGTTGCTGGAGGACAAAGACTCTATTTTATTTACATTTGCATTTCCATTCCATGTCTTTCCATGGGTATTTCCATTGCATGCCCTGTTCACATGTATGGGTGTCCACATGCATATGTGTGTGTGCATGGCACACACACATAGAAACATGCACACATGTACATGCAACATGTATGCACACACACTTCTCTCACACGCTTAACTCCAAATTAATTGCAGACACGAATTTCTTTCTTTTTAATTTTTGTTTTTGAGATGGAGTTTTGCTGTTGTTATCCAGATGGAGCACAATGGTGCAATCTCTGCTCACAGGCACCCACCACCATGCCCAGCTGATGTTTGCATTTTTAGCAGAGACAGGGTTTCACCATGTTGGCCAAGCTGGTCTTGAATTCCTGACCACAGGTGATCCGTCCACCTCGGCCTCCCAAAGTGCTAGGATTACAGGAGTGAGCCACTACACCCAGCCTCTTTTAAATTTTTGTTTTAGATTCAGCGAGTACATGTGCAGGTTTGTTATGTGAATATATTTCATGACGCTGGAGTTTGAGCTTCTACTGAGCCCGTCACCCAAATAGTGAATATAGCACCCAATAGGTAGTTTCTCAAGCCCTGGCCCCCTCTCTTCCTCCCCACTTCTGGAGTCCCCCGTGTCTATTGTTCCGTCTTTATGACCATGTGAACCCAGTGTTTAGCTCTCACTTATAAGTAATAACATAGCTGCATGAATCTCAAGCGTCCCTTCTGCAACCTCCTCTTGGGATTTTCACTGCACCATCGGTGCCTGGCAGCCCCGGACAGCAGGTGTAGACGCCCTGCATTCTCAGGCTTTAGAGAAGGTCACTCTAAATACTGACCGGGACACAGCCCTTCCCCTTCTGGTGCTTCAACACCATTGACAGGTGGCAGAGGGGAAGAGCTGTCGCATGTTCTCGGCTAGCTGGGCGATAAAACCTGCAAGAGGTGGTGATGGAGGCCTCACAGGGCAACAGAGACCACTCCTTTAATTCCTTTTCCAGGGGTAGAACTTATGGGGTCCCAGGCCATCTGCTGGAACTACCTCTGTCTGCACAGTTGAGACTTCCCCCTGGCTGGGGCCTGAGCGAATTTAGCTATGACCAAAGTTTCTCATGGCAGCCTGAGGGACTTTTTACCATCTGTGCTGTGATCTGAGCCTGAGAAATAGCAGCCTGCCTCCCCCTGGTCCCGTAACAACAGGGCGCTTAACTCACCATCCCCTACATTGGCCACTTGGGAGAGCTTCTCAGAGCTTATGGGGTCCAGGGTCAGACTTTCATCCCGAAGCAGCCCCACATTCAGAGCTACTTGCCGGAGACAGGCAGGTTAGACATAGGCCACGCCTGGGATCCAGGTCTGCACCAGGCTTGGTGCCTTACCTCTGGCCCTGCAGTCTCCAGCCTGGTGGCTGGTCCCAGGAAAGCCTTCCTCCTGCCCCTGTGAATGCCTGGGACCTGGAATTATTCCCCTGCTCTCAGTCCCAAAGGCCCAAGCCAATTCTACGAGAAATGCTCAGAAACTACTGCTTTTTACAAAATGTTGCCCCAGATACAGTCAAACACCATTTCGGGAGTGTAAGTTGCTGTAAGCTTTATGAGGGTAATTTGACAATATATATAACATTTTAAAGTGGTCATTCCATTGACATAGCACTTTTACAAATGTACCTTCAAGGACACACAGTTTAAGAATATTTAATTCAGTGTTGCTCATAATAGCAAAAGAAACTGGGAGCAACGGATCATCTGTGCCCCCAGGACAAGGCAGACCCAAAGAGCAAGTGAACAAAACGAAAAGGCGTCAAAGAAAGGAAGTTTGTTTGTTTGGGGTTATTTTTTGGCCAGTTAGAATACACACATTTTAGGGTCAGAATAGAACACTCAAATATTAACTAATAATACTTATTTTTTATTTAGTTATGTATTTTAAAACATGTTATATAGAATAATAATTTAGAAATATTGCTTTTTCAACCCCTATATTTTGTGAAATAACCTCTTTCTGTTCATTTTTGACTGAGTGTCCTGGGCGCCTCCAAATACCCTTCTGGGTCACTGAGTAATTTTCAGAGGGCGCCATCTCACTGGAAATTTTATTCTGGGCCATGGGGGAACATTTACTTCATATGAGGACAGGCTTTCATTTGGTTTTGTTTCATCCATTCATCTTGCAGGGGAATATTCATGTTTTCCACAAGAGAGGTAGCTACTTACTTACTGTATTGCTTTTTTTTTTTTTTTTTTTTTTGCAAGTTCTCGCTCTGTCGCCCAGGCTGGAGTGCAGTGGCACGATCACAGCTCACTGCAGCTTCAACCTCCCACCCAAGCCTCCTGAGTAGCTGGAATTACAGGTAAGCACCACTAGGCCAGCTAATTTCTAGTATGTTTTTTGGTAGAGATCAGGTTTCTCCATGTTGCCCAGGCTCGTCTTGAACTCCTGGGCTCAAGAGGCCTCCCAAAGTGCTGGGATTATATATTGCACTTTAAAATAATATTTAAAGTTCTGTTTACAACACCATTGATTAAAGCCTAATAGAGGAAATGTAAGATAATCTTTATTTTTGAGGGAATTAGTTTTAAATCTTGCTTTATATTAACTTATGCACAATAAATGTCTATCAATACGGGTTTCCCTTAATCAGTTATGACACAGCCATACAGTCGAGTACTATATAACCTTTAAAACGATCAAGAGATCTTGAGCACAGAAAGATATTTGCAGTGTATTTCTGAATGAAAACAGCAAACTGCAGAACAATATATACAGTATAATTCTATTTTTCAATACATACATACATATATGTGTATATATACATATGTGTTAATATTCACAGAAAATGATATAGATTAAAATATATATTACTAATAGTTATTGAGACTGATAGGATTGAGAAAGCTTTCACTTTTTCTTTCTATACATCTGTTGCCCTAAAATTTTCTTATAAATGAGTATAGATTTCTTTTGCAATTATAAAAAAGGTTAAAATTAAAAATAAATGTATTGTGCCAATCCTAAAATTACCAACCATAAGTTGCTCATCAGATTTATATGATAGACTTCATGATGCTTAATATTTGTAGATAAATTATCATTTCTGCTGTATAGATAATGCCACTTCATAAATAAACAGGAAATCAAGTGGATTTCCAAAATCCGAAGTAGACCCTCTCTATAACTTAAAGGAGCATGATTCTCAGAGAACAAATGTTTCCAATGTAACCCCCTGAACTGATCCATGAGGACATGCCAACCTCAGGGCTTGGAAGCTCTTGCAGGGGCCTCCTGGGATTGTAACTAAAACCTCAGTTACA